>NW_024351730.1:36219050-36679270 GCF_902729225.1 Pteropus medius | reverse complement strand
GATAGATAGATAGATAGATAGATAGATAGATAGATAGATAGATAGATAGATAATAGATAGATATAGATATATGAGGCATACATATATGAGATATATGTAGAGATATATAGATATAGATATATAGACAGGCAGGTATACTTCTCCCACTGTTAATGTTCATGATATTAGCTGTATGAGTAGGATCAAAATCCAGGACCACTGGCTAATAAAATTTAGAACCCTGTTTTCAAAGCTGTGTTCCACAGAAATCCCTCAAGGGCTACTATGGTTGAGGGAATAATGAGCCTGATCTGTCTGAGGCAAGTTGCTGTACACTAAGGGCATGGCAATAAACAAAACAGAAAAATCCATATAAGTTCATATAGAGTTATAATTTAGTCAAAACTCCATAGCCATTTCATAAAAACACCCTCATTTCAACTATAATACCTTTATTTTTTTTAATGTTTATGATAATACTTTGATTAAAGCAAGAGTTCAGCAACTAAAGAAAAACTTAAGAGACCACTGAACCACAATTTCATTAATATTTAAGAATATATTACATTTGGGAGAAAAGAATGCATAATAAATTTTGTTAACTTTAACAGCTATAAGGAACAATATTTAGGCTTAAAGTAGAATTAAATATCATAACAATACTCCTGATTTTTAGTTCTTTGGTAGTGAACTGATGGGTGTCAGTCAAATTTATATACCTACTTTAGACTGAGGCTTCAGATAACTCAGGTAATAAGCCAAGCATCATTAGAAGGAGGCAGGGGTAGAGAAGAAGAGGAAGCAGAAAAAAAGAAGAGAAAAAAAGAAATAGAGTAAACACTAAGTCTCAGATCAGTACAACTAAAAGGGTCAGAACATCCTATTATTCAGAATAGTGAGAGAATTAATCACTTTATCTTTTAACCATCTTAGGGGCTTTCTACACATATTCCCTTGAGATAAATTACTAAACCCTCTAGGAATAAATGGAAGACAGAAGGTTGAACTGGGATGTTTCTTATGTTAGAAGAAAGGTAGAATTGGGCTCAAAGGTATATTTCAACAACTTCTACCTATTGCAGTAATGATTTACTTTGTAAAGAAATTATAGCACTTAAAAACTCAAAATTTCAATTGCTATTTTCAAAAATTTCAATTTGACTTATTAGAAAGGATTTGCTCTAGTACTAACAATGTTCATACCTATCTCCTATAATGACCAAAATACATGACTAACTGAAGGAAATTGAGTTCCTAGAATAATTCAGCAGTGTTTTTACATATGTAAATAAATACATATAGATGTATTTATGCACATTTGAATACTCATATTGGAAAAATAAAAACAATTATAAACCAAGGGTCATCTCCTTTTTAAATGTGAAAATGAGTTTATTTTAGACACACATATTTCAATTCCTTTCAAATGTGCCATTAATGAATCATACAAAAATCTTTTTCTTAATACTATGCTTTTAATTTCCAATAGCATATACCCATATTGACACAAACGTTTACTGCATATTTATTGATCTTATACCACACATCTACATCTTTTACCTATTCTTTTTAACTGAAATCACAAAAATGATGAGAGGCTAAAAATACATTAATCAGGTTTATTAATGGCTAATCCTAATGCATTCAAAAAGCATACTATAGTCTTGGTTCGAAACTTTCCTTCCTCCTCCCCTGTTAGACTCTGCTGTTGCCAGGCAGCAATCCAGCCAACACACTCTCTCTCTTTTTTATGGTTGTTATGCTGTTGCCATGGATATAGCTATCTTTACATTTTTTTTCATCTCCTCTTTTAAAATATGATATTTCCCCCAATCTCAGGAGAACATGTAATGTCATGGACTCAATCAGTCATTTAACAGAATTTTAAAATTACATTAAATCCTAAATCTCTAATATCATTTTAATCTTAGCAAACTATAAATATATCCAAAACTCTAAAATGTGGATACATCTACTACATTTTTAATACCAATAGAATGCTCATTGATAAACAGAAATTACATAGTCCCAAAAACTTATTTTGAAAATTCTATTCCAACTTGGAGGGAAATAAAATCATAAAATATCTGAAAAAAATAGTAATAAACAAATTTCTAATCTGTAAATATCCGTTCTTCATTGTCTATCATTTCCTATGTCTGTCAAAGAAAAAATAATTGAGAAGCCAGAACTAAAACCACAGGGTAGATTTAAGACCACATGTGTAAGAGAAAATGAATCTTTACACTAGCTGATAATGAGCCAGAGTTCAATTTAGATTTCAGAATCAGTTCACTGATATTCTACCATTATTTTTTTCACACATTGAAATTAAGCTCCACAGCATTTCCTTAGCATAGTGGTAAATTCTCGTTAAAGAATTCATTAGAATAAGGAAACTTCAACATTGTGGTGAAATGTGTGTTGCCCAAATAAATAACTGATGTAGACACAGAACTGAACAAGTGACACAGTATGATGAGGTCCCAGCACTTTCTACATTATTGACATTGCAAGAAAAAATACTTCATTTATGTGGCCATATAGCTGGTAAACTAGTATTACTCAGTTGTCAATCAGTCTTCTGGGATCAAGAAAAAAATTGTCATCATTCAGTGATAATACATCGCAACTACTAGAAAACCTATCTAAAGTGCAGGGCAGCCAACTCAAATCCACCTATAAAATAAATACTAGAAGTCACAGAGATTATAGAGAATATTAGATAAAAGTACAGATTCTGAAGCCAGGCTACATACAGGGTTCAGATCTTAACTCAGCCACTCGGTCACTGTATTACCTTAGGTAAATAGATTAACTTATTTGTGCCTCAGTTTCCTCATTTGTATGTGGGGATAATATTCCTTACCAATCTCATTAGGTTACTCTGAGGATTAAATTACGTTATATATATAAAGCCCTTAATAAAGTGCCTGGAGCCCAGTAAATCTCAAGAATCATACAATGCACTAGAGAGATTACAAATTATTATTGGAGCAGAAAAGGAGGCTTTCTGGTTACAAGTTAAATATTATTGAAAACTTCCTATTTTTCATGTTGCAAAGCATATCATTTTAGTGTTTACTGAGGGTTTATGGATGAGGTATGATGTTATATCTACCATTTTAGTTATGTAAGTTAGTCAAAATGCTGAGAGCTAATTTTTATATAAACAAAACTGCACCATGAAAAATGAATTGTTATGAACCAGAAATAACTATACCACACAGTTCCAATATCTTAATTCACTTTACAAAGTTTATATTCTGAAGTACAAAAAAGAAAAGATTTCATACCAAGAACTAATTTATATTAATCAACAAGTATATATTTTTTTTTCCAGAATGCTTAAGGTGGCTGACAAATATACATACATACAAGCCAACAGAATATTCTTAAAATAGGTGAGAAAATTGGACAAATAGGAAGCTAAGTCAAGTATTCAGAGGAAAGAAATTTGGGGGGAGGAAAGAAATTTTTTGTACTATTCATACCTAATATTTAATCTTCATCAGAAGCTCTGTGATACAAATTCCACAGATAAGAAACTAAGGCTCAAAAAATAGAAGCTAAATAATTTGTCCTTTTTCTGAGCTAGTAACTAATTTCTTTGAAAAATAAAATTGCTGAGAACAATTTTTTTCATTTAGAATAGAAATCTTATGTTTGAAATAGATGGTATCTTCCTCTTAAACTGTATAATCTTGCAATGATGTCATTACACAGAAAAAAAATATTTGACGTGTACTTACAAGAACCTACTATGTATAAAACAAAGAGTGAAACAATACCACCCACTTCCCCCCCGCAAAAAAAAGAAAAAGAAAAATGCAGTCCAAATGTCAGTGTTAGCCTCGCTTTGCTAATACTAACAAATCAAGGGCAGATTTCATCACATTAAAGATCAGCACTTTTGAATCTATACTTCAGTCTAATAGTTTTTCACATAATTAGATCATTTTTAATCTGTTTGACAAGTTTGCTTACCACAATATTATTTTTTCTCCAAAGCAATAAGTGTAGAATTATTTGTGCAGCTTGGCACCTCAGCAGCTACGACTTAAGGATGGCTTAAGAGACAATTTAAGACTTTTATATAATTAAAGACACTGAATAAATAAACTTTTATTAGATTCTGTAAGGCTGTTAAAATAAGCTCAAGAGATCTTTCTAACTTTTTTCCCAAAGGGATGATCAGTTTTCAAGACTGAAAGGACAGAAAGTAGCATCACAGAAGGCTTCATGCACTGACGACACGTGAGTAACTCCAATGTATCTCTGCTAGGGCTTTGCTGGTTGGGTCCTTCACTGCTCTCAGAGCCAATAACGACTGCATTGCAAGTCATCACAGTTTTTCTTATTGTAATGTAAATGATTATAGAATGCACTGCCCAACCTCACTATATTTCTCTATTATTATAAAAACTAATCACTGAAATTTAATTTGTATACGGTAAATATGTTTAATTACTTTTGAAAAAATAGCAATAGTTAATATAAAGACAAAAGTTCAAAAAAAAACCTTTTTATTTTTGCTTTTTATTTATAGTCTATCAGGGAGTTACATTCCCTCTTTGTCTATATTTTGCAGAGAATTTTAACAAAGTCCAACTCATGTGGATAAAAGCATCCAAACAGCTATTGAGATCTCCTTGGACTCACCATACCCTTAACTGAGAACCAAGAGAGATGGAGAAAATTATGAAATTAAGGAAAATTATCAAATAAAATGTTAATCTTTTAGCATATGATAATCATGTTCATAATCATACAAATACATGCTTAAGTATTTGATTTGAAAACTAAACTTAGTTGATATTTTGCATCCCTTGTTATTCTGGTGGCAAATTAAAAAAAAACAAATATAGAATATTATTTTTGCCTAAATAGTTAATATAAATAGGTCCAAGGGTAACTTCCCTTAAAAAATAGAAATATTCATACTTAATTTTTAAATTATAGGTACATGAAGACAAAAAAAAGATATTTTTTTAATTTTTAAATTTTGGTCAGTGAAGACAAAATACATATTTACTTTGTGGATATAAGAATGTATTTTTATAACTAAAAATAGTAGACATTCAGTAAATAATAGACAGCATTATCATGTGGCAAATAAAATGATCTTTTTATTCATATTTATAACATCGATTAGGCATAAGATACTCTATTTACCAACATCTTTATGATAAAATAGAGTGGTTTAATAACTGCTCAACTTGATAAAAAATTAATTACTTTTAAATTTTTGGAAAAATTAAAAATTTTCAAATCTGAAAAGAATAAAAGCTAAGATTTCCTGTATATACTGAATTATTTGGATAAATTGTGTATGTGTGTATGCATGTACATCTAAATTACAAATTTTTTTTTCTAATGGCAGATTCTGAGTATGTTTTTCATATAATAAATTAAACAGTTGGATATTTAGAAATTGAACATTCAACATAATGTGAAAAATAAAAGCTAAATGATCTTTTAATTTATTTATGTCAAGGAGATACCAAATGATACACTATCATATAGAAAATAATTTCTCAAATGGTGATATCAGAACCATTTTTTCATATATACAAAATATGTTAAGCCGGTCCTTTAAATTATTACAGTGCACAAATACTGAATTTCTAAGATTATTTAGAGTCAATATGTAATACTTTAATACATCTGATCCTTTTACAAAACTTAATTTGACACAAGGATAGAGTGATTACTTAATATCTCCTTAAATTTTCACTTTTCTTTGTTAAATACATGATCTTGGGCAAGTCATTTGACTTCTCTATGCCTCCCCTTTCTAATATATAAGGAAAAGGTTTTGTAATGATCTCTACAATCTCTTCAAACTCTTAAAATTATATGATCTAAGATATGAAAAGGCAGTTATTATAAGGTATACTCTAGATATCTAAGTAAAAGACCAATGATCTCATAATTGAACTACAAAATTCTAATAAACATATGTGTTGAAAGGTTGGGTAAGAATTAGAGTTTTTATTCATAACCCAAAATAGTTCTTATTCTTAGAAAATTATTTTAAATGGCATCTTTAAAAGATGTCTGCTTTAATGCAATTTAAATTATTTAATTTATAGCATTTTATATGCATACAGCTTTTCAGAATCATAAATCAAGTTATTTTCTTTTACTCTTGAGGGAAATACAGACATAAGAAGGTTAAACATGTTCTCTAAAGCCACATAACAGCAGCAGATCTAAAAGTTTCTAGATTCTTTAAATTCCAGGCCCATACAGAATTTACACGTTTAGTAAAATACTGTTTCACAAATAACAATTATTAGGCTGGGCCTCTTTTGTTGTGACTGTTGAACCCATGTGAGTTTTGTTAAGTGGAAAAGTCTACCCATGGTGGCAACTGTGTTAAGTATAATTTAGCTTTGTTAAATGGGAAAGTTCAAGAGTAAGTCTACTGATACTTTTACTAGTTTTTGCCACTACAAAAAAAAAAAAAAAATGTTTTACTAATAGCAACTCCAGTAAAGGAATATAGAAGTTAGGGCTTTCTCTTAATAATTCTCACTTACAGAAATATAGCACAGCTAAAATTATAGAACAACATAACATTTATTTTTAAAGCGAGCACTTTTGTAAGAGAAGGTAAAAGTTAAACACTAGAATTCATTTCAAAAGATTAACTACCTTCGGTCATCAGAATATACTGAGAAAATAAAGATACACGACCAGTTGAAAGAATTCCAATTTAATGAAAATATTCTTTAAAAAAATGTACCTTACTTTTGAATTCTGTTTGTGTGAAGAATGATAAAGTTGAAGAAATATTAAATGACCTTATATAGGAAGTGTCATGTCACATAAGTGCAAAGGAACTAAAATTTCAAGTAGTAAATAACTCCAAAAAAATTAAAAATGCCTCTCTCATACAGCGTTAGAGAAGAGGCAGCTGACTGTGCCACTGAGAACGCAGACTCCAAGAACACTGACACTGAGTGCATCCACAGACGCAGAAAAGAGAGCTGCCACCTCATGTAATTTTTGCTGTTGTCATTTTCTCTGGTGAAGCAGGCTGACAACTATTAGAAGCATTTACTAGTGAGAATCGGAGCCATCTGTAGAAATCAACTGATTAAAAGACTTTTACTGAAAGCAAATGCACCAGTCAACTTTTACAATTAACAAGTAGCAATAAATTGCCTGATTAAGAGATCAAAAATAGGCCAAGTTCAGCATGTAACACAGAGGTGAATGTACATAACCGAAAACTATCTCCTTAGCCATAAATTTAAGGTTAATAGAAGTTCTTCAGAATGAGAAACCTTATAAAAACCCAAGGAATCTCCTTTTCAGCTTCTTATGTTGTCTACTGTCCCCATCACAACGGATCAGGTTCAATGGATTATTCAATTAACCTTTTATCTTCATAAAATTGAGAACTAAAGAACCCTGGTAAGAGTATTATACATTGCTACCCAGACTATATGATTTCTACCTATATATTAGTGGGAAGTTTCTCAATATTGGCATATTGGTGGTAAGTGTCTGAATTTTGAATACTGTGATGAGAACTTTTAAGTATAAATAATAATAACAGAATGTAGAATTCAGACACTAGTGTTATTCATCTGGTGTTACTCATTATATACCTAAGAAACTTCCCACTAATATATAGGTAGAAACCACATAGTCTGGATAGCAATATATAATACTACCTACAGGGTTTTTTAGTTCCTAATTTTATGAAGACAACAGGTTAGTTGAAAAGTCCATTGAACCTAAACCCTGTAGCAAGATTGCATCAATTATTCTCCAAATTCTAACATTTCCATGAAGAACAAATCTAATAACATTTTTTTAATAAACTAAATATCACATTGTGTTAATTTAGGTGTATAATAATGATTTGATATATGTATATACTGCAAAATGATTACCACAATAAGTTTAATTAACATCCATCACCACACAGTTAAAATTTTTTTCTTATGATAAGAACTTTTAAGATCTCAGCAACCAATAATACTGACTTACATTTAATCAAATGAAACAAATTTTTTTTTTCATTGTATGAAGGAACATATGCTATAAGTGCTCTGAACTACTTATTCAGAATTGCTCAATTTATATTACAGATTTTTGTTTCTAACAGATGACAATCAGCAATTTAATAAAATACATCCTTAAAACAATAATGTGCCTATATTTATTTTCTATTTTCTTACAAAATGCAATCAATTGCATGTTCATCAGACATTTTTCTAATGTCAATATGTAACTTCTTGATACATCTGAATTGCAAAAAAAGAAAAGTCCAGCCTATTTTACAATCAACACCACACATGAAAGATGAGAGGACAGGAAGGAGAATATTTATTAATTTGTGATATCTCCAACCTCAAAAGTAATTGAATAAATGGTGCAACAAGAACAGGTGTTCAATTTGATTCCTTCTTCCTCATTCTTCCATATTTATGGGAAATAGTTAAAGCAAAAACCATGGAGACTACCCAGACATGGCATGGCATTAATCAGTACCATTGTTTTTCTCTTAACAATATGAACTCTGATAGTGGTTGAACTTTATTTTGTAAAGGACATCACAATTTTTGAAGCTTTACACACTAAATCCGCCTAAGAACACATATATTATATGGGCTACAAAGTATTTACTACACTTTTTTTTAGCATCCACATATTTGTCCAGAAGTTTGGTTACCTCTCCGAAATTCTGTGATTTCATTAACATGATCAATTGTACCTCTTGTAAATTTGAAGCATTAGAACTCAGACATAAAACCAAATGATATCAAACTCTAGCACTAGAAAAGGAAACAATTCTTCTTTAATTTATATTTTATAATTACTATACCAGTACATATTTTGGAAAAAAATGAATGAAATGTAAAGTTTAAACTACACAATAAATAAGAAAAGCTGCAACTTTCAAGGAAAAGGCTGTTATGGAACATCATTCCCAATGACTTTGCTTGGAAAGCTTTACCAATTCACAGATATTATGGAGATGAATAAAGTAGTCCGGCCTTTGAATGAAATATAAGCATTGACTTAACAACTTTTTCTTTGTGATAACTCTCTGGTGTAGACTCAACAATCCTTATACACTACTATATCATTCTATTCATTCAAAAACAGCCATAGTACTCATTGTGTTTCTGGAGAAAATATCTGCCAGCTATGGCCCAAAGTCTTGTGAATTTTCTCATTTTAATCACTTCTTAGATTTTAAGTCCTTCCAGTGATTTTA
Source organism: Pteropus medius (assembly GCF_902729225.1). Classification (NCBI taxonomy): domain Eukaryota; kingdom Metazoa; phylum Chordata; class Mammalia; order Chiroptera; family Pteropodidae; genus Pteropus; species Pteropus medius. Next base: position 36,670,050 of record NW_024351730.1, on the reverse strand, counting down.
GACAAAGGGATTAAGGATCGATTGAATGGCATGAATGATAATAAAAAAATAATCACTAATGCAATTCTCTCTCTCTTTTTCACTGTTGTACTTTTAGCACTCAACACAGTGCCTAATTCATATGAGAAGCTGAAGATATACTTGAAGAATACACTTTCTGGTTAACAGTGCCACATTCAATTAGAATGTTAAAGGAAAAATGATTGCCTTGGGTACACTCTCCTGATATGCATTTAAAGCTCTAAGCGCACACTCTACATTGTCGTGACTGCCTATTCTTTGGGCCAGAGTTTGCTTTACTTCTGAGCATCCTTATTGCTTAGTCGTTTACTCTCTTTTAAGGTGGCTATTCATTTTAAGTAATCCTGTCTCAGGTGAGGTAGACTGTCAATTGTACCCACCTCTTCAGATTTGTAACCACATCTGAACTTCCTGCTTGGTTCATCCTTAGTGTTGCTTTATATTTGACCCTTTTTTAATGGATATTCATAAGTTAGCCTATTCCCCACTCTTGATCCTATCCCCTGCAAAACTCCCTTCTAAATATGTGATTGTTGAACTGCAAGATGAGATTTGCTCTGTCCTCATCCCATGGTGTATGCCTTTGTGGAGTTTATAATCTAGTGATGGCACTAAACTTTAATAAAATATAGCAGCAAGAGGTATAGTTATAAAAAAACCATATTACTCATGAAGTCATTTTGTCATGAAATAAGCAGTTAGAAGTATATGCTATTACATATGAGACTTAAAAGTATATGTTAGTACATGTAAGAAAGAGAAATCAGACCCTGGTAGCTGGCTCTGCACTATCAGGTAAGCCTTAATGTTGATATAAGTTGGTCTGACACTCTCAGCTAGGCTATGGTGTTTGCTTAATGAACATAAACAATTTCATGGAGTACTAATAACATCAGATAAGGCCACTCTGTGACTGTGATGGATCAGAACAAAATAAGACCACTCTGTAAAAATGTCTGAATGCAGACAAAAACAAGAACATTGTCCAAACTACAAAATCAACACACATCCCCCATCTTGGCTATTATCAGTGACTGCTTCTTCTTTACCAATGATAGCTTCATCTTTAATAAGAAATATTAAACCCAACCACAGAATTACTTTTGCTTCCTGACAGCTTCCAATGCAAAGGCCCATTGTTTGAATCTGCTCCCAAATTATCTAACACAAGTTCATAGCAAGTGATATATTCTTTCTAACACCCTCTGACAGAAACAGCCCATGATTCCTCATTTGTGAAGTCTCCCTTATTACAATGTACCAATAAACTCAACTTGTTTGAATAAAGATATGTTTCTGCTAGTCTTTGGCAGGAGGGCGCTGACATATATTTAGGTATTTTTCATTGAGAATAGTTAATTAAGAGAATTTTAAAAATTCTATTTAGGAATTGAAGTCTTCTGTAGCATCAATTACATAACATCAGAGCCTATTAATTAACATCAGAGCCTATCAATCCGTAAATTTGTCTGAACTTTCCTTACATGCACTGGCAAAGTAGTTATCATAAAAAGATAGAAATATTACTTCTATGTATATTTATGTGACTAAATACAATAAAATACTTTTAAAGCTTGGCCCCTGCTCCATAAATATATTTTCATATTCCATATATAAAAGGAACCCATGGATAAACATTTCGTATTGCTACTTATGACCAAGGTTTGTTTCAGTGGTAAATATTTTTTATGGGTAAAGATTTTGTTAGTAGAAGAAAAAGAAATTTATTCTGTCTCTTATTGTCAGAATACTTCTCTTACTTGTGAAATAAGCTTGCTGGACTAACTTCCCCAAGGCCCTTCAACTCTATGTGGTTCTGTGTAAGAATCCACAATTTTTCAGGATCCTTAACATAACCCTAACATCGGAAGATGTATTCAATAGTTGTTAGACTACATGCCCTGACTAAATTCGTTTTTGCGACATATTAACTAAATAGGTACTGAATGTTGTTACTAGTCAAACAGAAGGATATTTCTGAATATGACCCTGCAGCTGAAGTCCATGGTTCAGTCTGCTGTATTTAAAGTAATCAAATCAGCCTTGTACACAAGCAGCTGTCCTTATTCTCAGAGCATCTGATGGAACATATCTGGAAAATGATATAAATTTAAGGAGTAGGACACTTGTATTTGTTTTGTTAAAATATTTAACAATAGGATTGGTTTTGATCTCAGACAAGTCACCTTTCTATGCCTTTTCCAAACTAACTCCAAAAGTGAAAGCCATCAGTCAATCATTAGGGGAATCTCTGTGAACAAAAACTTAGGAAGGGACAAATTCATTCTTTACAATAACAGGAAATTTATTATTAGATCTTTGAGTTAACAGTGGTAATTTTGAATACAGAAGACATCATATCTTTAGTATTGTTTGCTATATTTTTACAAAGTATAACACTAGTTCATTATTTCAATCTGTAAAAGCTAGTAAAAATGCTAACTATTTGGTCAAGTTTTCAGGACAATTATATAAAGGTTATTTAATCAGCAGAAGTAAAATAGGGAGATGGAGTAGGACCTCATGCAGTATTTTAAAAAGTTTAAAAACTTTTTAGAAGTTTTTATTTATATACATGCCTTTAAAATTATCATAAATCTGAAACTACTTAAGTGTCAGTTCCACTGTATCATCAGAAACTTAGGAATTGTTCACACTACATGTGTCTTTATTAGAGTTCTTGATTTTTCCTCCAGGTCACATTCTTAAATTTCTGGCTCATTCTGGTAAAAAATAATGCTAGAATCATTAAATCACAGACTCTGAGTAGGATGAGATTTTAGAAGTCATTTAATACAACCTCCAACCAAATGCAATAATCTCTTATACAATGCCTTTTCACAGATTTATAATTAGATCATAAACTCTCCATATGAGTTTAGGTTTCCTATAAACCAAAGAACTTAAAAAAAAATTAATCCACAGTGAATAGAAAATCAAGCTGAAGGCAATTTATAAACAAGAGTGTATAATAGGGTTCGCAGCAAGTGCATTTATTAAAACTTTAAATATACTGTTATTGTGTTGTTGGACCATTAAGTATCAACATTACAGCATGAGACATGAGACATAACAGGGAAACATCAATAAAACATCCCATAACACTTAGAAAGCCTCAATAATAAGTGTCTCCAACCCCTCACCTGGTTCACCTCTACCTCTCAACTCCCCTCCAATTCAGGTCTAGACCCCATGCCATAAAGGACATCGTTCAAGGCTATAAGACTAGGATTTCTAGGCTATCTTTATTTTCTTTCTTTCTTTTTAACTCATTCCATGATGTTCCACTATAGTGCAACCAGAAGACATGCCTGCCAGGGTCTCTGGTGTTACCCAGACTCAAAGGCACATACTCCCTGAATCAGCCTAATGTTACCCAAGACCTCATTCTGACTTGTGTTCCAACCCTTTCTATTTCCAAGTTGTCTTTATTCTCCACTGTTGATTCCAGACTATTATCCTTCCTCTCTCTCACAAAACCCAATGTATTCCTGAACTCACGACATCTGATTATATCACCCACTCGCTCACCTCTTGCTGTTAACTAGCACTCCTGATCAGTGAGGGCCATGGGACCATGATTTTCATTTTAACAGATCATTTTGAAATGTAGAGAAATGTGTACAGAGACAAATTAGACATCTACTGTTATCCAATAAGAGATAAGAGTATCTTAATAATGATGCCAGAAGTTAAGACAGTTCATTGGACAGATATGTTTGTCACTTGCCCGCTTCTAACCTATTCTCTAAAAGAAGCAATTAAAAAAAAAATCATATCATGTCATTTCTCTGCTTAAATTCTTAAATTACTTCCGAATTTATGTAGAGAAAAATAATGAGCCTTTACCATAGTTTATGTAGCCTAAGTGATCAGAGCTCTACATCTTCCTTCAGCTACATCTTTTGCCTCCTGACCACTGCCCACAATACTATGCCACACTGGTGTTTAACTAAAACACACTGGTGTTTTAGTTACCTCCTTACATAGTCCCTGCTCTTTCTCACATTAAGCAATTATCTTTGCTTGGACCCACCCACCCTCAATTCTTTACATGACAAGCTGCTTCTGATTTTAAACTGTCAGTTTAAATATCACTTACTTCACTGACCACTACTGAAGGTACACTTCTCCAAAATCATTCCCAACCTCAGTCCATCTATCATTTCCTTCCTGGAATGTTTTTAACACTTTTAATTTTACTTGTGTACATGCAAATTATTTCAACATGGTTTACCTCCCATTATAAAGTAAGACACAATTAACTCATGTAACAGGAATGATGGGATTAGAAAATCACCATTACCCAACAATCTTAATATTAATTAATTCAGGCAAAAATCGGTGGAAGCTAAAATTAATGGATAAAAGTTTAACTAGTCCTCCATAGTTGCAGGATTCTAGTAGGTGTACAAGGCTGATGCATGTTTAGAATAGAAAATCTTCACAAACAGATGAGTAGACAGAGTCTACTATAGAAACCCACAGGAAAAAAGTAGATTTTCCTTTTGTTTTTTGAGCTCTCCTCTTCCTCTATTACCACCACAAAGACTCACTCTCTACTTGTGTCAAACACAGGAGACACCATCACTAAGGCTCTTTAACCAGGAATACATAGCCAACAATGATCCACCATTTAAAGACCATACTATGTCTTTCCTCCTCAATGAAAAACCTGTATTCTGTAATTTCAGCTACTAATAAATTCTACTCATTCCTGACTTACATAACAATCATTTTGTCACTTAATTATACTACTTCGTATTAAGTCAAATTAGTCCACATAATAAACTGGGGGATCTACATTATATCAAAAAAGAATTCTGTGTTAACTGAGGCAAGCATTGACTTTACCAATGAATAATAGCTATTTTGAAAACTGTTTACTGATTAACATAAATATCTTAGACTCATTCTACTTTGCACAACTGAAATCTGCTTTCTTCTTCCCTCATTCATTTATTCTTTTAACCATCCATTTAGCACTCTCTGATTTTTTCTGATGCAACAATCATAATTTATAATGCTTAACTGGGCACATAAGGAACATTAGGAAAAGTATTACCTTGAGTTTAGAAATATAGTTCGATAATAGTAAGTTTTGTTCCATTCTATAATTTTATATTTACTGTAACAAATTTTATATCAATTTTGTTCACTAATTTAATGAACATATATATATATGTTCATTAAATTAGTGAACAAAATTGTATATATATATATATATATGTGTATGCATACACACATACCACACATATATGCACTGAGGGTGAACTTTGTGTCAGAGATAGTATTAAATATAGCCTTAAAAAAATGAATAGACTAAATCTCTGGTCTTGAATAAACATAGGATAAAGTTGGATTTTTTCTGTGTAATTGAATACAGTTTCTAAAATGCTAAACCTTGGAGCAAGTTACTTAACCATTCTACCTCAATTTACTCATCTGAAAAGTGGCAATGAAAGTAGTACTTACCTCACAGGTTTGTTATGAGTATTAAATAAGTTAATAGATAAAAAGTCTCAAATACTTCTATGCTCTTAGTGTGTACATATATATATATATGTATACATATATATGTCTATGCTCTTAGTGTATGTATATACATATATATTCTATGCTTAGTGTGTGTATATGTGTGTGCATGTGTGTATATATATACACATATATATACACACATGCACACACACATATATATACACATATATATACACACATGCACACACATATATATCTCCTTTTCCCTAATTTTATTATTTCTTTGTCCTTCCTGACATTCAATTACATAGGACATTCTGCATAAAATTCTCCAGTAAAGGAGGGGAACTGAGGGATTACAGTATGTTGAAGAGAGAGGGGTCCTGAAGGAGGGAGTGGAGAATGAAATAAAAGATCTAGCAAATCTCTTTCTTATCTTCCAATAGCCTAAGCAAGCACTTATGTGACTCTATGGGTTTAACGAAATTTATAAGAGGGTTTGAGAGTAGGGATTTCTATATCTCTTACTTCTACCATCCCATAATAAAATAAGGTTTCTGAGGATACAGAAAAGAATAGAAATGATATGGATGGAAATTTAAAGAGCCATTGTTCTCAGATAAAAGATTTTGAGTCCATTCTTGGCTATGGAATTGACTAGTGAGTCTAGGCAGACAAAGTCTTTGTAATCCGTGTTCAATTGGCTTGGGCAGAGCAGAATGGTTCCACAGCCCTGTGTGTCAAGAAGTAACAGAGAATGCTGCTAGACCAGAAGGGATCAGACAGAGAAGAAAGTATCTCAAAAATAGGTAACCTGCAGTGAGCGTTGATAGAAGACGAGACAGGGCCATAGACATCTATGAGGTTGGATAACCTTGAGGACTAGCTGAACATCTGCATACTATGTTAGTTCTAGGTAAACCCTCTGGAAGTTAGACTCAATTCTGGGAACAGGCCAATAAACCAGTTTGAGTATATTGTTCAATCAATCTCATTTTCTAAGTGTCTCACCTCATGTGTTTTCACATGGATTTTAATGAGAAATGCAAAGACTTGGATATATTTTTTTTTTACCCTTCCTATTTCTAGGACACTGAACCAATAACATAATTCTACAGCATTTGCTAGCATTTTAACCCCTGCTACTCTTCTAATTAACTGAGCCGATGTTCCCAGAATGGAAAGATAAAGCTGAATGAAAACGCAGATGCTCACTATACAACATTACTGTTGCAAATTCACTGGCAGATATGAGAGCCAGAAGCCCGGATCAGAAGGATTGTGAATTCTGGAAGTCCTTCCAGTAAAACCAGGGCACTAGCAACAAAGGAGTTTCGAGACCTGAAAAAATTACCAGGGACTGGCAAACTTCTTTATGTTCACTAGCTCTTCCAACTGCTTTTCCAACTTTCCCCCATCACACCTGTTTCCTTTGGGATTGTCCAGGTAGAGTCAGCTGCAGCAACTCTTTTTTTCTAGAAAATGCCCATGCCAGATGGCACCTTCAGAGTATGAACACCTGGATCCTAAAAGGATATAACAGATAAAGTACTACAAGGTGGAGAAATCGTCTTCCACAATATTCATTTTCTTAAGATTGTCCGGAATGTTTTTCTGAATTTATGATGTATATTATCATACATTGATGTATTATTCTTCATTGAGAGATATTCAATTTCATTAATATGAATTTTTTCTTAGTTTAAGAATTGTTTTGTTCATTTAAAGTTTAGCAAATGTATGTAGAATTACTTCTCTGTAAAGGTAGGATAATGTATTTAGTAAGAGTAATGGCTCTGAAGTCAGACCTTTTTTGAGTTAAATAGATTTCTAGAAAAGTCATTTGATTCCACTAAGCTTTGCTCTATTTACTTGTGAATAGAAGTAATCATAGTATCTTATCTCATAGAGCTATAGTTGGAGTTAAAGAAATATAAGTGCCTATTTCTTAGTATAGTTCTTGGTATGTAGTAATTAATTAATTAGTTAGTTAGTTAGTTAATTAATTAATTTGCAAGGCTTGGTTATGGATATTTTAAAGAGTAATAAAAAGTAGAGAAGACCCAGTCCCAAGAAATTTAACTCACTAGAACAATGAAAAACAGAACACAAATTTCTCATCTAGCTAAATATCTATCTCTTTTCTATAAAAAATAAGGGCTTATGAGTAATATAAAAGGGAGAAAACCCCAAAAAATTTCAAGTGGAGTTAACTTTGAATCAGGATTTTTTAGAGTGATTTATTTTGGAGACAGGCCCTAAAAAACTAACGGCCCCTAGAATCAATATGGTCTTCTGGGAGTCTGTCTCTCCCCACCCAGAATCTTCTTCCATTCTCCACCTAGCAAATTCCTTCTTATCCTTCAACATTTCACTCAATTATCATTGATGTTACTTATGGAGTCTCCATGACCTAGTAGAACAGTGTTGAGTAATTTCTGAATATACTTCTATTCTCACATTTCTCTCATGACATTAAATTTATTTGTATGAATGCAGTTGCGAACTTTTTCAAAAATAGAGCCACACTTCATTTATAATTCTGTGACCCAGCATCTGGTACATAGCATTCAGTAATGGTTTGGTTTTATCTTTGTGTTTTTATTTTAACTTATGAATATATAAATAGGTGAAAGTTACACACTGACAAGACTTGGATAAAAAAATTTTTATAGAGAGAACTTGGCAGAATGAAGGGAGTGTCACAGGTGAAGGATAAAGACATGGACAAGAGGTTAAGGTATATTTACCTAAAGCCAGTTGTCTTGGAATAATATGCCATTGAAAAGAAGCTAGAGGTAGTATAAAAATTGTGAAACAATATAGGTATAAATCCAGAGGAAATTTGCTGCTTTTAAATAACGGTAGGGAAAACCAGGTAAAGCTCTGTACTTAATTAAATCTTTCTTATTTTCCCCCTTCCTGTCTTAAAATACTTGCTGCATTCATAAATTTCTTATCTCCAGAGGGAGATTAGGCTGCCCAAACCAAACCATTAAAGGTAGTTTACAAAGAAATACAATTCACATAGATGAGAATTCAGTACTCAGCAAGGGATTTAGAATCACAGGGCTGCTGCCTCTGACACCCCTCTATAAAGATTTTTTCTAAAAATAGTCAATATCAAAGGTCACACATTTAAAAAGTCACTTGGAATTAGAAGCCTAAGGGAAAATGCCTAGGAGAAAATGTTTTGGCAAGTTTCTAAAGCCTTTCATTGAATTGGCAACAAGACAGACCATGCTGGCCTCCCAACAAGCAGAGCAGATGTGTGGTTTTTCAAAGGTGGTAGAAAGACTTCCTGTCCCTAAGCATGGCTCTCACCTGCCTCTTTCAAGAGCAGAGATGCTTCCTTAGTGTTGAAGGGCTATGTTCTACTGAAATGTGAAATGCACAGATCTCTGGAAGGAAAGGGAGGAAGAGTAAAATCAAGTAAGACATGGTTAGTGACCACAAAGAGCCAGGCATTATGCTGGGCTTTCATATGCATTTTGTCACTAAGTCTGATTACCTGAGTTACAGAGGAAAAAATTCTAGCTCAGAGAAGTTAAATAACTTGCCAAAAGGCATACAGCCAGTAAGTGTGGACTTAGAATTAACCTTAGGTCTGTTGCTCTCAAAAGTACTTTTGTATCATTAATTTATAAAGTTATTTCTCATTCTTTTAGGTCTTTGTGTATTTGTCCTAAACTTTCCAACTGATCACCCGATGAAAGTATGGTTTGGTAAGGGAAAAAACAGAAAGCATGTTGGTGAGGTACTATAAAATGCTGAAAGAAAAAGTGAGAAAGCAAAGAACAAAAATCTCACAACTTAAAATTTTGATAGTTAATTAAGGCCAGCTCCTTAAAAATCAGCTTCCCTCTACTACAAATAATTTAAGCAGAATTTAACTACAGTATTTCCACATGTTTTAAGGAATATACTCATTTCTTAAACATTACTGATGTAAGGCTTTATATGTATTTAAACACATGCTACTATTATAATTCAAAACATGAAATTATAATTAGTTGAGATACACAAGTATATAAAGCAAGAAATATACACAAAAGGTATTATATATATTCTATTATTTATGAATTTTCAAATCATCAAATGAAATGGAAAAGCTTTTCTCTGTCATTAAAAATACCACCTTTTTGTTTCACTAAACAGAAATAAACTAGTAATAAGTGAGTAGAACGATAAATTCTGCATAAAATCTAGTAAGTAAAATCTAGTAAATAATACAATGTTACCCCTTTTAGTATAACTCAAAAATAATATTTGAAATCAATTTCATTTATTAAATACCAGTTAAGTACTAATAATATCTACTTTGAGTTTCTAATCCAATATTTCCAAACTCTATTTCTCCTTCTGTTACCGTTGGGGGTGATCCAAATCCATCATTACCCTGGTGGCGCTAAGGGGGCCTCGGTTCTTTCAACCAACACATTAAATAATTACAGATCACCAAAATTTAGGAAATGTAAGATTTATTAAACTACATTTCAAGAGAGAAACGGGCTATGCCAGAGATGGCTACAGCTCCTGAGGAGTAGGGAGGTCTGCATTATTTTTGGGCCAGGATGGGAGGTTACAAGGGAAGTACTAGATGATTGGCACGTGAGGTCCTTTGATTGACAGTTGGCTGTTTTATAACCTTTTGTTTACTGTGCATGCACTTACCCAGAATTCAGTCTGTTATAATTAGATTCATGAATTTCCAGGTATAGATATGATATTTTAATGACACTAAGGTGAAGGAAGGGCAGTGTATGCACTAACTGCACAAGCATTTGTGGCCAGCCTAAAGCAGTGGCTATTCTGTGTTTTTTTACTTCTGTGTAGTTCAGGATGTAAGGATATTTTAACTGCAAAATGGGTGTTTCTGGGAGGTCTTAAGGGAGGTCTCTGGATTGGGTCTGCATTCTCATGTCTATCTAATTGCCCAATACTTCCCCAGTTTCTCTTCCTTTGACAATTCCTAAATTATTACTGTTCCCCAAGAGTCTCTGTATTTTTTAAAATTCTCTTTTTAAGTAAGCTCATCCACTGCCAGGACTGCAACACTTACATATCTGAGATTTTCTTAACTCTTACCAAGTTTCTGCATATTCAGTCTCTTTCTACCAGTTAATTCTGCATAATATATTCAATATAATACATCCAATACAAATGTCTACAGTATAACATGTACAAAGAAATGTTACCCTGTTACTCCTCTCCAACAAACATAATAGTACAAAAACTCATCATTGCTCTTACAGTTACTTTTATTGATTTGCTGCCTATGCTGTAAGCACCCTTAAATGCTATCCTCCCCAGAACCTATCATGCCTCTCTGCTTTTTCTTATACTTTAAGGCCCCCCTCAAAAGCTACTTACACCATGAAGCGTAAGTTTTTCTAATCATATTAGATTTTTTTACTCATCCAATACTTTGTTTACAACTATTTAAATGAACTTGCCAAGTATGTCTTATAATTACTTATGATCATGTTATTTCCAGGCCTGCCTTAACAATTTGTTATATCTCCATAGGTACAGAAGGATCTGTTCTTAACAGTTGTTTAATATAGAATTGTCAAATAAATATATATCTTTAAAATATATGTAAAGTTTCACACTTGAAAATATTATATCCTGAAGATTTAACAGTAAGAATCAACTACTTAACATTTATATTATAGATATGTCTTTAACATGTTTTCATTTTAGGAAATATTCCTTTGTTCACATTATCATACAAAAAAACTTATGAATTTATTTTACTAAGAATGGGAGAAATATACGACAGGTAAATTCAATTTACTTAATACAGTGATCATTATAACAAAATAATATGTATAAGTAGCAGTTAAAAAACAAGTGTATATCCTTTTCTTGACAGTTAAGAATGACAGTGCATTGAAATATAGGTATCCTAGTGGGAATGGTAAGAAAAACAAATTTCAAATCATTTTTAAATTTTCAAAATTATTTTGTATTTCTCTTTCTGTTTGTTAAAATCAGTTCTAATTTGCTGCCATAACCATAAAATAGTGGTAAATTCCATTACTAGCTTGATTATGGTATTACCAAAATTTGACAAGTTTGAAAGACTCATGTTCTAATATTTCCTAATTGATTCAAATTTTCAGAATTAAAGTCATAGCAAAGTAACTGAAAATTTACCTTGTTCACAGATACTTGACATTCTTGTTAGGCATAATTCATTCAAAAGTTTAACACAAAATTTTTTTTTTTCAAATATAAGTATTCTTAAATAGATACTTGATCTAAAGTTTGGAAATATTGGCTCAGCTTGGCAGCAATGCCATAATTCTCTTTTACTCTGTATCTAATATACACTGATTCAGTGCTGTACACAGAGCACGCAAGGTTTAGTGAATACATGTATATGTATTCCTGAAAATCATAATGATTTGGCCATTTTTTGGTTAAAGTTAGCATATTACAAGCCTGGCTAGACTGTATTTTGTTACAGAGCAATGATCTCATTTTGCATTAGCCACTTCCAAAACGTATGACCCTAGATAAATACATCCGCCTGCTCAACATTTACTAAGCATCCGATTTGGTTGGCTTTTTCCAAACCGTTCTGCTTTGATTTTTCCAGTGCATTTGTTACTATAGAAACAGTTCCAATGAAATGTGAAAAGCATAACAACACACCAAATCATAGTAGACCATATATTTTATATATGTACATTAATGTTTGTGTGTTTGTGCATACTTGCATACACATGTCTATACATATACATATGTATATATGCCTTCTATATATGTGTTAGTATGTATTCCATATACCAACTTATAGTATAAATTTGCATGTAATTTGTTAATACATACACAAATTACATACATATGTAATACATATATACATATATTAGGTTGAGAACCTCATAAATCAGAAGCTATGTAAGATTTTAACATATGAGGAATGGCAGAGTTAGTAAAAATAGATATCATTAAAACAGAATGTTTTCATTAAAATCAGATTTTTAAAAATATAAATACACAAGAAAAGGCAGATAACCATTTGTTGTGTGTTTAAAATTCTGAGCTCTAATGTAAGTAATCCACAAAATATATAAATAAAGCAGAATTGAACACTTTGTATCAAATATTTAAAACTGCCATGTGGAAGGACAAAAAAAAAGATGGCAAAATCGAGGGGAATACCTTTCCTCAGCTATTTTCATATGAAATTTATCTCTTTAAAGATACATATTTCCTAAATCTAAACATTAATAAGGGAATTAACTTAAAACAAAGAAACAACGTCAGTGAAAGAAACAAAATATATCGACCAAATATAACGATAAGGTCATTATTTCAAAATACTACAACTCAGTAATTTTACTTGGCATTTTAACTTTTGGAAAATTATAAACAATTGGTTTTTATTCTCCATAATCGATGGCTAGAAATTAATTTTTTACACAGAACTGACAAAATTTTTAATGTCCATCATGGCTATCAGACAAAATGAGAAACTTGTGGAAAAAGTTAAAATACATAAAATATAATTGAATCTGTATCACATATGTGATATCCAACAGATATATAATTTTATTTATAGTTTTTAGTTATATTTCAGGTATGGGGAAACTTCTCTATTTTTATAGTACTTATAAATATTGAGACCAAGCATTATTTTGTACCAAGTGAGTACTTTTGTTGTTATTGTTGTTATAAAAACACTCTTTATTAGAAAAACAGCTTGATACTGAGTAAGTTTTGGCTTATTTATCATAACATATAGTTAGACTATATTATAATAAGCCAGCTCTGTTAATACATGCTGCTCACATTGCCTTCCTTTTTCTTCATAATATGAGTCATTCTAAAAGAAATTTAAAATTAAATTACTATCTAATATTATTTGTAGTAACATTTTTAATAGTTACTTTATGAAAACATGTATTCTAAACTCTAAAAATTGCTCAGGTTTACCACTTAAGTAGTATAGTTTTCTCATGCTTGTGTAAATATCTTCTATAAAATAAAACATCAATTGGTCCAAAGAAATAAGGGTGGCAATACATATCCAGTTTTAGAGAAGAGGAACATCTTCAAAGATGGAACGTCTTTTGAAGTAGACATATTTTTAGAAACTGAGTACATAATGGTGGTCATGATTGAAAGAATCTTCAACAAAAAGTTTACATTCGAGAGAGAAAACATAAACTTTAAATATGTAAACAAATTCATTCAAAATAAAGACAATCTAAGTTTTAATAAGAGATATCAATAAGGGAAATTAGCATTGTGTGCTAGGATAATTAGGACAGCTTGATCTAGGATCAGGAAAAGCTACCATGAGTAGGTTAACATTTGAGTTGATTTGTGAATGATGAAAATAAGGCAAAACATAAAGATCTTAAAAAAGATAAAGTTCAGAGCAGAATATAGGGCAAAATCTTCAAAAATAAAGACTGTATAGAGACCATTATAAGTACTTTTGAAAATCACAGCAATAATTAAGGGGATTGTAAGTGCAGGAGAAAAATTATATTGATCTATCATCATTCCCCTTATGACTTTGCAATTCCACTTTGTCTGTATTGTATTAGACAATCTTCACAGCAGTATTTGCTAATTCTGACTAGTCTAGCCAAGTCCAGGGCAATATTAATCATGAGTAACTGAACCAAGTTTGCCTTACTGTATCCCATGTAGTTGGCACATAGCTGGCATGCAATAAATTCTGACTGACTTGCTGACACAGTATTCAGTACAAAACCTATCTATCAAATAAAACTAACTCATATATGCTACTTTAAAAACAATAATATTCTAAGATAGCAGCAATGACATAGCTTTTCAAATTCTCCAAATTCCCATAAGAAAAAAAAAAAATAACAGAGAAATGATAACAAACAAAAAAAATATACAGGTAACATTTACAAGATCAAGTAACAAAGTATTCTTACAAACCCCATAATACAAACAGATGAAGGACAAACCATCAATAGGGTCAAACCTGCAGAGTTTTGGCTTATATACAGAGGAAAGCAAAGGACAGCAACTGGGGTCTGAAACCTTAGGGCAAGAGAACCCAAGAGCCAAAAGTTATTTAATGAAAAGCACAGGAGGCTACTCTGATATCCGAAATGTAACAGTGGATAAGTGCTTGGGTCCGCAGCACTAGGTCTTTAGGTGAGAGTTAAAATGCCCCTAAGAACTCTCAAACAGCCCAACCTGAGCTCTTCAATAACAAGACCCCACCCTAGGGAAAAACTGCTGGAAGGGTAATGAAAACTGAGCAGGATGGAGATGCATAAACAGTCAATTGTTCAAATAAAAGTGGAGGAGGAGAACAAAGTCAAGGATCTCAGGAAAAAAGCAGTATTAAAGAAAACCAAAAACATGGAGTTCTGTAAGTTTAAAAAGCTGCGCTAAACACACTGCCTTCTTAAAGTTCAGAAAAGTCAGATTAAATAAAAGATGCAGCATAAAACATCAAGATCAAATACATACAAAGTTGCTATAAGAAAATACAAAGAATTTAAGAAACAAAATAACCTCCCAAATAGACAATAAAAGAATGCTAGAAAAAAATGCTCTGTGGACCTGATAAAAACTGTAACATACTCTTTCAAAATTAGCTAAAACATTTTAAAAAGCCATAAAGTATGAAATAGAAACACAAATCCCAATTAGAAAAACAGAAATGATTTTTCACTCAGGAAAAAAAGAGAAATCAAAGAAAAATATTTCAAAAATGAAGATTCAAGTGACATCAGCAAAATGGCAGAGTAGGCAGTTCCAAGCTCAAGTCCCCACACAGAAACATCAGAAAACAAGCAGAAACTGTTAGAATCAACTTTGTCAGAACTCTGGAAAATAGTCAAAGTTTTATAGCAACCAAGTAAATGCTGAATCAAGAAAAAGTCAACTTAAAAATAGTAGGAAAGCTTTCTGGCATGTTTTACTAGCCCTTGTCCCATTCCTTTTCTAGCTTGGCAGCCATCTTGAAGATAACAGCCTATGCTTCCTATGTGAGACCTGGTCCCCCATTCTACAGGGAAAAGCGCTGGACTTCTTTGCAAATTATCATTTAGACCTGTTCTAACCTATAAGGGGGCTAACCTAAGGTTTGACATATGATGCTTATCACTATTTTGCCTAAGTCAGTATTCATCCAGACCAGAAAAGTAGTTAGTATGAATCAAAAATTATTACAAGGTTGAAGAAAATTTATAGATGCCTGAGGCAACAGTTTACAGTTGAGACATATAATAAACTATTGTAAAACCTGGAAGGAATTTCTGAGAGAGAGTTTTCTTGGGAAATTTGAGCAATCAATATGGGGGTAGGGAGAAGGGAAATTAGATAGCCAACATACATGCCTATGGTAAGATGCATGCTTAGAAAGAACTGAAGACTTTAATCTTTTCAATTTGGACTAACTCTAGGCTCAGTGCAAGTCTGGCAAAGTGTTGAAGCCAGGCTCCAGCAAAAAATCAGTTTGCTTGAAGAGGTAATTATCTGCTTATTTGTTTGTTTATTTTTGTTTTTTAGACCCTAGCTTTCAAGGAAACTTATGTCAAAGGACTAGCTGAACACAAGTTAAGGAGTGGACATAGCACCCAACAAGGAATAGCAAAAAAAAAAAAACCAGGGAAAGACACTGGACAAATGGAATACTATAGTCCTTAATATAAATAAATTAAATAAATAAATAAGTAATTCTGAGAAGGGGGAGAATCTAATCTCCAAAGTTACCACATTCTAGTATTTGATATCCATTTTCAACAAAAAAATTGCAGAGCCTACAAAAACAGTAAAATACAACTCATTCAAAGGATCAAAATAAATTGACCAAAACCATTCTTAAAGTGGTCCTAACACTGGACTTGCTAAACAAAGACTTTAAAACAACTGTCTTAAATATACTCAAAGAGCTAAAGGAAACATGGATGAAAAACTACAGGAAACTGATATATGAACAAAATGAGATTATCAATAAAGGAATAGAAATTATAAAGAGGGAACAAACCAAAATTCTAGAGCTGAAAAAAATTCAAAAGCAGATTTAGGCAGGCAGAAAAGAGAATCAGTGAAGTTGAAGACAAAACAATTTACACTACTGAGTCTGAGGAGAAGAAGGAGAAAAGAATAAAGTAAACTAATAGCCTAAGTGAAATGTGGAACAGCACCAAATGGACCAACATATGCATTATGGAGAATCCCAGAGGGAGAAGAGACAGAGAGAAAGAGAAAAAAAGAAAATATGGTGAAATAATAGCTAAAAACTTCTCAAGTTAATGGGAGACACAAAACTATACATCCAGGAATCTTAACAAAAGCTCCTAGTAAGATAAACTCCAAAGAGAAATCAACACCAAGACATTACAATGAGATTCTTAACAGCGAAGCATTTAATATCCAGGATATATAAAGAATTCCTATAACTCAACAACAAAAAGACAACCCAATTAAAAAACAGGAGAAGGACTTGAACAGACATTTCTCCAAAGAAGATATACAAATGGCCAATAAGCAAATGTTCTTTGACATCATTAGTTATTAGGAAAATGAAAGTTAAAGCCACAATGACATACCACTTCACAGCTACATGGATGAATATAACATGGGAAAAAAGGAAAATAAAAAGTGTCAGTGAGAATATGGAAACATTGGAACCTTCATATTTGCTGGTGGGAATGTACAATTGTTCAGCCACTGTGGAAAACAATCTGACAATTCCTTAAAATGCCAAATCTAGAATTACCATATGACCCAGCAATCCCATTCCTATGTATATAACCAAAATAAATGAAAAAGAGGGACTCAAATACTGAGACACCAAAATTCACTGCAGCATTGTTTGCAATAGCCAAAAGGTAGAAACAACTTGAGAGCCAGTCAACAGATGAATGGATAAACAAAACGTGGTATATAAATATATGGGGATATTATTCAGCCATAAAAAGGAATGAGGTTCTGAAGGAAATTCTGACACATGCTATAACATGGATGATTCTAGAATACATTATGCTAAGTGAAATATGTCAGACAAAAAAGGTCAAATACATATGATTCCACTTATATGAAATACATATAATAGGCAAATATCTAGATACTCCGAGTAAATTAGAGGTTATCAGGAACTGGAGGGAGGGGTAAGGGGAGTTATTGCTAAATGGATAAAAAGCTTTTGTTTGAGGTGATGGAAAAGTTTCAGAACTATATAGTGGTAATGGTTATACGATATTATGAATGTACTTAATGCTACTGAATTGTTCATTTAAAAATAGATTAAATGGCATATTTTATGTTAGGTATACATTGTCATAATAAAACAAAAATAAAAATAATTTTTAAATGAAGACAACTAAAAAGATTACACCAAATAAACACTACAGAAAATGCCTTAAGAAAAATAAAACAAGGAAGGTAACCTAAACACACACACACACACGCACGCACGCACGCACGCACACACACCATAAAAACTGAAAAGGGATTGAAGATAAATTGATAAATATTGAAGATAGGCCAAAAATTCAATGTACATATTATTAGGAGACCTTAAGGTCTAAAACCAAAGCAAGGGATAGAATTTTTTTTTTTTTTTTAATTCGAGGACTCTTTTCTGAAATAAAAAAAAAATGTGAAACCTGCACATTGAAGAAGACTCCATGTACCTGAAATAAATATCCAGAAAGACCACAACAAGTTAGAATCTGTGAGAAAGGGAGAGATTGAAATTTGAGATTTGAGATTTGAGATTTAAGATTGAGATTGAAATTGATTGATCATTGGACATTTGAAAATAACGAAACATCCTTTGGGAATTGGTGGGGGGAAAACAGCAAGGGAAAGAAAATCAAATTATGAGTAGACCTTTTTAGCACACTGCTTTATGCTAAGCAAAAATGAGGTAACATGTTTGACACTCAAAAATGAATTTTATATTCAACAAAACTGACATTTAGATGAGTTAAGATGACTAGCAAGACACAGAAAAAAGGACAGGCGGTGACCACTAACAACACAATAACTTGTAGCAATAGGCAAAATGATAATTTAAAATATATTATGATATGTAATTGACTAGCCTTATAAAATGAATACAATAAAGCCATAAAAAAGAGACTACTACTCTTGAGGACAGGGAGAAATTTGTGATTGAGATGGGAGCAGATGGAGGGAGTTCTAGGGTTACTAATAAAGTTCTATTTTTTATCTTGGTATGGTTACAAAAATGTTTACCTTACAATAAATTATTAAACTATACAGTTTTGCATGATTGGTTTTCATTATCTATGTTTTACTTTATAATAAAAATTTAAAAATATTTCCCCCTGCAGATTACACCCTATATCCTTAATTAAAGGCCTTATAGCTATGTCAAATAAGTATTAAAATACTATTTCATTTTTAAAAGTATATCTCTAATTTAAATATTTAATAAGCGATGATATGATACGTTTCCCAAAATAATGTCCTGAAATTCATTCATCTATTTCTCTATTACTCTTTCTTATAAAAAATATTTTTAATTTCATTTTACTTTAAAATTAAAAAATAAATAAAAATAGAAATATTATATGTAAAAATACCAATCATCTCCTTTTTACTGACATTTATATCATATTTTAGTTCAGTTTTTCTGTGTATAGCTACATATCTTTCACAGGTTAATAATGGATTGACATCTATTAGAGTTTGCCATTATCAACCTGCAACTGGCTATATACATACTCTTAAAAAACTGGCAAGTTTACTATATTGTGATATAACAAAGTTATACTCTCTCCTTTTTAGTCCCCTCTGCTTGGAAAGTCATTGAAACTACTTTGTCCCTCATACACAGAGAACTGAATTCTTTTCTATAGTCCAGATTTTCAAATTATTATTTTACATTATTTTTTTTCTGAAATCTACTTTAGATTGATGTTTGACCTATAGTCTGAAAAGCCAAAGACAATCACAACCCTATCTCAGGAACCTTACTACAATCCAGCTAGCTACTGGTGGTCATTAATAAAACCTCTCCATTTTCCCATTACAATTAATATTGTACCCTTTTTTTAAAAAAGCACTTCACTATTAATAGTTTCCCAAATGTTCAATTAACATATATTACATTTTCAGAGCATTCTTCTACAAAGGCCAACAAAGACTTTAATTAATACTGTAATTAGTATCTTTGATCTCTTTGCTTTGTAAGCTATATTACTAAATTTCTTTCCACTGAAATTATAGTCTGTTTACTAAATTTCTATTGGGTAATATTTAGCTGTTACTTTGCCTATATATTGCATGCTGAAACATTATGTTTTTGGATTTAGTATCTCAAAAACCATGTCTTAATCTCTGAAACGTTCTTAAAATATGCTTTCATAATATAGATCCTTTACAGTGCAAATGAATGAACTGCAACAATCATTCTTTGTATTTCCACAACCCCATTCCTTCTATTTACATCTAGCCGAATGGGAGTAATGCACTAATTCAGTTATAAGTAAGTGGGAAGTTACTACTGATTCTTTCTGAAAGAATTGAGTAAATTCAAAATTATGCCTCAAGAACCCCGAGTTCTAATCTTTAACCTAATATTGAATGCCTCTGCTGTTATATCATTTTCTTTCTTTAAAATGAAAACTAATTCTACACCACTGTCAAAAAAATAATTTGAAAATCATTAGACCCTAAAAACTATTTATATGAAAATTAAAATTCTATAATGTTGAAACTTCAATAACTAGAAGTACTTGCATAAAAGAACTAATCTACTGCTTTCACTTTTATTATAAAGCTGTTGTTTTCTGAGATGATTATTTTATAAATAGTAGTTTATTCTTTTATTTATACTAATAAATAAAAAGTTTCCTTTCATAAATTATTTCAAATGACAGAAAAATTCATAAACTTCAGCCTCTTATTTGTAATCAATGTCTCTCAAATTTGCCATTCTATATATTATCACCCTAAAGTTTCATTTAATGTGATTTCTGAGCAAGTAGTATAATTCGCTTCAAAACTGTAATACGTTTATAAAAATAATATTCTAAATTATTAGCAAATATAGACTACGATTCTCTATCTAAAGTGAGGGTCTCTATTAATTTGAAATTAATGGCTGTCAGCCTATTCCATGTATAGTTTGATCTTCAAACCAAATATTATCTAATATACTACTTAACAAGAGAAGGAAATGAACTCATCTTAAATGAATGGATTAGGCATAGGTTTAACCTTACAAAGTGAATGCATAATATTTATCTAACTCACAACCACCAACTTCATATCACAATATGGAAGCATACATATGCACACATACACACATACCCCACACTCATGCACACCCTCACACATGCTATATTTTCAGGGAATAATCATCTCCTCTCCACAGTGATCCATCCAACACTTGAATCTTACATCGGGTCACATATGTATTTAAAAGAAACTCATTCCTTGGCCACAATTCTTTGGTTCAAAGCTAAAAATTGTTACAGCTTGGCAAATCAATCCTTCCTCAGAAACTTAAATTGGGTGTGTGAGATTCTAATCTCAACCACTCAGCTCTCTGGAATGGGAAAGAAGTAAACTTGAAACTGCTGGCAGTGGCCATTTTTGCTCGTGCAAGCTAGGAAGCAGAAAAGCTTGTCTGGAAAAAGAGAAAAGAGTGAAATGCACTGCATTACTCTAACAATACTTTTATGGTTAACTCTTGGATGGATGGATGGATGGATGGATGGATGGATGGATGGATGGATAGATAGATGATAAACAGACAGACAAGCAGGCAGACAGGCAGGCAGAAAGATCAATAGATAGGCAGGCAGATAGGCAAGGAGGTATAGAGATACGTACATATTACTGCAACTAAATTAATTAGAAATAAAACACATCAAATCATTAAATTTCTATAAGAAAACATTTATAGAAAACTCTTTAAACTTATCAAGAATTTTTTAACAGTATAGGAAAAATTTTAATTGTTTGCTAAAATTATTCCCATGGAATGAGAAGACTACTAATGGTTAGCTGAATACTAAAACTTTCCTACAAAATACTGATTTTCTTCCTGATATTATATTTAAAAATCAGAAAAATAAATGAGCTTAAATCTTACTGAGAAGTGAATATAATTTTACAAAATTTGTTAGTCACAAGAAACGATAACTTTGTTTTCTCGAATTTGTCTCTTTATACAAGATAAGGGACAAACCAATGGAAATTAAACTTGATCTTAGAAGGATCTAAATCAATAAGGCAAGGCTCCTGTTGATGATGTAACAACTTTGGGAGGAAAAACCAGTGAAGAGCTGTCTTGGGTCTCAAAGGTAAAAGCTGATAAGGTAGCACTAAAAGTAGTTCCCCAATCAGTAGTGGCTACAGAAATGAAGATCTTGTTTGTTCAGATAATGCTTTTATATCCATTCTCACTTCTCCAGTAAACAAAGCAAGTATCTGGTAAATCAGTAATAACATATTTTATAATTTAGTACTGTTTTCACACACACACACCTGCGTGCGCGCATACACCCATATACACTAAGAAGACTGATGATTAAGTATGCTGAAAACATGTGACTAATATTTAAGGGAGTAAAAGTAGAAGGCTGAATGTACTTCACTCTAAGAGCCTCCTGTTTTAATTTACAAAAGACATCAAGATAACTTTAAGATCAAAAATATTTGTAAAAATGTTTTTTAATAAAACAGGATAAATATGCAGAAACTGAGAAAAGGAATTACTTATAAATAATTTTTAAAATTTCCTCTATAAAATTTCAAAATTATTTTTACTCTACTATCATTTATAATTTAGAAGGCTGTGATAACTTTAAAACATATCCACAATATCTTTGATTCTCTTACCCTTAAAGCTGGGGTTTATTTCCCTATTTCAAAAAGGGTCAGCCTTGATGACTTGCTTCTGCTAAATACAATGTGGCAAAAGTTGAAGCTGTGTTACTTCTGGGATAATTCAGCTTCCCCCTGACTGTATATATTTTAGGACACTCACCCTTGATATTCAAACAATGTATTGTGTGGAAGCCAAGTAGCTATGTGGAAAAACCAGAAAGGTATTCCAGCCCTAGCCTCAGTTGAGGTCCCAGCTTGTTTCTGCTTTCACACCAACAAACAAGCTTTAAGAAGATTCTAGAAACAGAAAACAAATTCTAAAATTGGAACCACAAAAGACCCCAAATAGCCCAAGCAATCTTGAGGAAGAAGAGCAAAGTTGGAGGCATCACACTTCTTGATCTCAAAATATCTTACAAAGCTACAGTAATCAAGAGTATGGCATAAAAACAATCACACAGACAAAGGAAACATAATAAGAAAGCCTCAAACTAATCCCATGCAATTTTGGTCAATTGATTTTCAACAAGAGTTCCAATAACACACAAGTGGGAAAAGAGAGTCTCTTCAATAAATAGTATTGGGAAAATTGGAGATAAAACTCGAGCCATATCTCATACCATATTCAAAAATTAACTCAAAATGGATTAAAGAATTAAAGATGAGACCTGAAATTACCAGGAGAAAATGGAAAAATTCTTGACTTTGGTTTGAGCAATGATTTTTTTGGATATGACCCAAAGGCACAGGCAACAAAAGCAGAAATAGAAAAGTGGGATTGCATCAAACTAAAAATCTCCTGCACAGTAAAGGAAACTATCAAAAGGATAATAAAGGCAACTCATGGAATGGGAGAAAATATTTGCAAGCCATATATCTAATAAGTGGTTGATAATCTTACTATATAAGAACTCCTACAACTAAAAAACCAACAAATAACTGGGCAAAGAACTTGAATAAACTTTTCTCAAAGGAAGACATACAACTAGCCAACAGATATATGAAAAGGTGTTAAACATCACCAATCATCAGATAAATTTAAATCAAACCCACAGTGAGATATAATTTCACACTTCTTAAAATGGCTATTACCAAAAAGACAAAAGATAACAAGTGTTGGTGAGGATATGGACAAAAGGAAACCCTTATTAACTATTGGTGAGGATGTAAAATGGTGCAGCCACTATGAAAGTATGGAGGATCCTTGAAAAACCTAAAATTAGAACTGCCATCTGAGCCAGCAATCTCACCTCAGGCTATCTATTAAAAGGAAATGAAATCAGTATCTCAAAGAGATATCTTCATTCTCACTTTCACTGAAGCATTATTTACAATAGACAAAAGTATGGAAACAATCTAACTGCCCATTGATAAATGAATAAAGAATATGTAATACACACACACAGAGGAATATAGAATATCATTCAGCCTTTAAAATAAAGGGGATCCTGCCATTGTTGCCAATTTGGATGAAACTAGAGTAAAATAAGCCAGACATAAAAAGTCAAGCACTCCATGACTCATTTATATATGTAGAATGTACAATAATCAAATTCATAAAATGGTAGTTACCAGAGATTGGGAGAGAGAAAAGTGGGGAGATGTTGGTTAAAGGGCATTACGTTTCACTTATGCAAGATGAATAAGCTCTGACCACCTAATACAGCAGTGTGACTATAGTTAACAACACTGCATTGCACACTTGAAATTTGCTAAGAAAGTAAGTCTTAAATGCTCTCTACCCTTTACACACAAAAATGTTAACTATACAAAGTGACAGATATGTAATTGGCTTGATTGTGATGATTATTTCACAGTGTGTACATATATCAAAATATCACATTGTACTCCTTAAATATACACAATATTTATCTATCAATTTATCTTAATAGAGCTGGAAAACAAAAATATCATATTTACACACCCGGGGGGAATTTTTCTCTAATTTATAATATTTTTTAAATGAAAAGTAAAAATACATTTGAGACATATATTTAAATACCATGTGACTTGAGTCATGTTAATAGGGCAGACACTTATATTCCCATCTGCCATTCTCTCTTATTCCTTGCCAAGAATCCATAATTTTGTTGAACAGTTCAAAGAAACTATTCCCAGGGAAGTTGAGTTCCTCCCTAGCATAAGGAAAAGAATCGAAATTGTTCCAAACCAATGATGATATTTCCATTCCTTTTTTAAGATTTTTTTCTAAGTTTATGTTTACAATAAAATAACAAGAAAAGTACAGAGATTTGCCATATACCCGCTTCTCCCAAACATGCATAGCTTTACCCATTATCAGCATTATACCCCAGAACTGTACATGTTTTACCAGGGATGAATCTACAATAACACAAGATAATCACCTAAAGTCTATAAGATTCACTCTGTGTTGTACTTTCTATGAGTTTGGAAAAATGTATGTAATATATATTCATCATTATAATATCACACATAGTATTTCAAAATATCTCTTGATATTATCTTTTGCAGAGCAGAAGTTTTTAATTTTAATGAAGTCCAGCTTATCAATTATCTTTCATTGACTATGTCTTTGACGTTGTATCTAAGGTATCACAATACCCAAGGTCAGCTAGGTTTTCTCCTTTGTTATCTATTCAGAATTATATAGTTTAATATTTTACGCTTAGATCTATGTTCCATTTTGAATTAATTTTTTGTGAATAGTGTAAAGCATGTATTTAGATTCATTTTGTTGTTGTTTGTGGATGTCTAGTTGTTCCAGAGCCGTTTGTTGAAGAGTATCTTTGCTCCAATTGTATTGCCTTTGCTCCTCTGTCAAAGATTAGTGGGCTATATTTATAGGGGTCTATATCAGAGCTCTGTATTCTGTCCCACTGAATACAGTAACACTGTCTTGATTACAGTAGCTTTACAGTAAGTCTTGAGGTTGGGTAGTTACAGTCCTCCAAATTTGTTCTCCTCCTTCAATATTGTGCTTACTATTCTGAGCTGTTTATCTCGTCATATAAACTTTAAAATGTTCATTAATACCCACAAAATAACTTGCTTGGACTTTAATTGGAAGATAATTAAATTTATAGATCAAGTTGGAAAGAACTGACATCTTGACAATATTAATTCTTCCTATCTGTGAGCATGGAATGGCTCTCTATATATTTAATTATTCTTTGATTTTTTTAATCAGTTTTATAGTTTTCTTCATATAGATGTTATACATATTTTGTTAGATGTATAGCTAAGTATTTCGTTTTGGGGGTGCAAATGTTAGTGGTATCATTAATTTCAAATTCCACTTGTTCATTGATGATATATAGAAAAACGATTGACTTTTGTACATTAATCTTGTAACCTGCAACTTTACTATAATCAGTTATTAGTTCCAGGATTTTGTTTTGTTTTGTTTTATTTTGCTTGGGGGGAGTTGTCAATTCTTTTGGATTTTCTACTTACATAGACGATCATGTCCTCTGTGAGCAAAAACAGTTTTATTTCTTCCTCCACAATATATACAGCTTTTATTTCCCTTTCTTGTTTTATTTCATTAGCTACGGCTTCAAATATGAGGTCAAACAGCAGGAGTGAGATGAGACATCCTCACCTTCTACCTTATCTTAGTGCAAAAATTTGAGTTTCTCACCACTATGTATGATGTTAGCTGTACGATTTTTTGTAGATATGCTTTATTGAGGAAGCTCCCTTCTATTCTTACTTTACTGAGAGCTTTCATGCAATGGTATTGGATTTTGCCAAATGCATTTTCTGCATCTATTAATATATTTTTGTGTGTATCTTTTTTCTTATCTAGCTCACTGTTGTGATAGATTACATGAATTGATGTTTGAATGTTAAACCAGGCTTGCATACCTAGGATAAATCCCACTGGGCCACGGTGTATAATTCTTTTTATAAGTTGTAAAATTCAATTTGCTAAAATTTATTGAGGATTTTTGCATCTCTGCTCATGAAAGATATTAATTAATCTGTAGTTTCCTTTTCTTGTAATGCATTTACCCAGTTTTGGTACTATGCTAATTCTGGCCTCATAGAATGATATAAGAAGTATTCCCTCTATTTCTGTCCTCTGGAAAAAAACTATAAAGAATTGGTAGATCTAGCCATTAAACCCACATAAGCCTGGTGCTTTCTGTTTGGAATGGTTACTGATTGTTGATTCAATTTCTTTAATAGATATAAGACTATTCAGATCATCTATTTCTAGTGTGAGTTTTAGAAAATTGTGTCCTTCAAGGAATTGGTTCATTTCATATGGATTATCAAATTGTGGACGTAAAGTTGTTCACATTATTTCTTTATTATCCTTTTAACATCCATGGGACATGTACTAATATTTCTTCTTTCATTTCTGATGTTAATTATTTGTGTCCCTTCTCCCTTTTTACTAGTTATCCTGACTGGAAATATCAATTTTATTGATCTTTTCAAAGAGCTAGTTTTTGTTTTCATTGATTTTCTCTATAGATTTCCTGTTTTTAATTTCATCGATTTCTGCTTTAAATCTTATTTTTTTTCTCATGCTTACTTTGGATTTATTTTTCCATTTTTAGTTTCCTGAGGTAAAAACTTAGATTATTGATTTTAGATCTTCTTTCCTAATGTATGGATTCAGTGCTATAAATTTCCCTCTAATTATTGCTTTTGTTAAATCCCATAAGTTTTGATAAATTGTTTTATTTTCATTTAGTTTAAAATATTTTTAAATTTCTCAAAATCTCTTTGACCTATATATTATTTGTAAGTATGTTGCTTAGTTACCACCTACTTCAGGTTTTTCCAGTTTTCTTTCTATTAGTTTCTAATGTAATTCCATTGAGGTTTAAGAGTATACACTGTATAATTTCGATTCTTTTAAATTTGTTAAAGTGTGTTTTATGGCCCAGAATGTGATCTGTCTTGGTAAATATTCCATGTTACCTTAACAAGAATGTTTATTCTGCTATGTTGATTCATATCATTTATAGATGTGAATTTTATCCAGTTGATTGATCATGTTGTTGAGTTTAACTCTTTTCTTCACTCATTTTCTGCATGTAGTATATATCCATCTCTAACAAAGGGGTGCTGAAGTCTCCAACTATGATAGTGGATTCATCCATTCTCTTTGCAGTTCTTTCACGTTTCGTCTCACATGGTTTGACACTCTGGTGTGAGGTTTATACACCTTAAGGTTGTTATATAATTTTTGGACAATTAACCTCTTTATGATTATATAATGCCCTTCTTTATCCCTGATAACTTTCTTTGCACTGAAGTCAGTTCTGTCTACAAGTAATATATCTACCACTGCTTTCTCTTGATTAAGAGTAGCATGGTATTTTTTTCTACAGCCATGTACTCTCTTCATCTAGTTTGGTTTTAATTAAGAATATGATTGCATTTTCTCTTCTTTCTTAGCATACCATATTTTTCTTTTTTTCACTTTTTTTTTTAGTATTTGTCTTTGACTTTGCAATATACATTTACAGTTAATCCAAGTCTGCTTTCCAATAACATCATATCACTTCACTGGTAGTGTACCTTATAACAAAACAAGCCAGACAGAGAAAGAGAAATACTGTATGATCTCCCTTATATGTGGAATCTAAAAAAACAATTGAATTCATAGAAACGGATAGTAGAATGGTGGTTACAAGGAACTGGGGAATGGAGAAATTGGGGACAATGCTGGTAGAAGGGTACAAGCTTTCAGCTATAAGATGAATAAGTTCTGGGTACCTAATATACAGAATAGTATCTAAGTTAATAATATTGTAATACGTACTTAAAATTTGCTAGAAAAGTAGATCTTAAACATCCTCACCAAAAAAAAAAGTTAAATGTGAGGTGATATATCTGTTAATCTGATTTTTGTAATCATTTCACAAAGTATACATGTATCAAATCATCACATTGTACAATTTAAATACATACCATTTTATATGTCAATTATGCCTCAGTAAAGCTGGAGAGGAGGGGTGGGATTCTAGTCTCCAGACTGTGAGCTGTCCCTAGTGACTGTGAGTGAAGAAGAGACAAACTGTCCCTGTCAAGCCATGTCCAATCACAGATTCGTGAGCAAAATAAATGTTGTTCTTATTTTGTCACTAAGTTTTTAAAGAAAAAAGTTTTGCAGCAATAGATAACATGAAAATATTAGGTATTCAAGGAGAAAATAATGCTAAGCTATATCAAAGCAATAGGAGAATATAACAGTTGAGAATTTGTAATTCCTTTCAATCATCACAATTAATATTATACTCTAAATGTTTTTCTTTACATGTAATAGGCACAAAACGATTTTTTTCTCAAATTGGGCAGGTGATTGAGTGTGCCTAAGGAAACTCAGATGACATTCCTATAGAAAACATAACACTTCAAATAAATGAGCTAGATGCTTTGGCTTCAATTTGGAAATTTAAAAAAAAATATGATGTTGCTATATAATAGATGTTAAACTTTCTCTTGCCCTCTCCCTCCTTTCTCTCTCTCTCTCTCTGTCTCTCTCTCTCTCTGTATGTATGTATACTTACACACACACACACACACACACACATATACGTGTATATATATACATATATACACACATACACATATACATATATGCATGTATAGTATGAGTATATTTATAATGTATATAATGTGTATATATAGTATGTATATATGTTCATATGTATTTATATAAACACACAATAATGTTGATTATATTAAACATGTTTATGAATACAAACATGGAGAGGTTAATTAGTTTGATCCTTTTTTTTTCTAGTTGGCAAAATCATTTGCCATACAGAAAACTCACAGAAAAGATAAATCAAAGATTTACAAAAAATTAAAGAAAAATAGAGGCAAAACATAGTAAGTAAGGAGAGTAAAGATAAATTTGAGAATCTGATCAATAAAAATAAGCAATGATGATAAATTAAATTTATTCTTGCAATACTATAGGGAAATACGTGAAACAGGCTTTCTTCAGTTTATATTCTACCTTTTACTCATTTAATAAATATATTTACTGAATGACTATTACATCATGCCAAGTGTACCCATTACATCTTCCATGGAATACATAATGAACATAAGGGACAAAGATCCTTGCCTTTCTATAGGCAGTCAGTTCATGTCCAGGATATAACTTAGGGACAAGAGAATAGCAAATCAGTGGCATTAGGATATTGGGAAAAAGTTGCCAATTTTCAAGTATTTTAAGACATCTTTCAATGAACAGATTGTCTGAAAATCTGTATGCTTTTCTTTCAGAGTAACAATCAATATGTTTCACGTTACTGAAAACTCCTTCCACCAAAACTGTTGTTTGTAGAGGAAATATATGAATGAGCACTCATACTTAAGTATTAATTAATTTATCAGATTTTAATAAATTTTCTTTCAAGTAGACCATTCTATAGATGGATATTGATTATAAATAAATCCATCACAAAATTCTAGTGTATTAATGTATGACTATTGCTTCTAAACACTTTAACTCAAATGAGCCATTGATGAGATCACTGACCTCACGAAATATATGGCTTCTTCAGCCTGAAGTCTCACTTCTTTCAATAAATATTTTGAGGTAGAGTGACCACACCCTATGAATTCATAGTCTCATTTTTTAAGCTTGCATACCACTTAAATCTTGAGTCTCATTTTTTAAGCTTGCATACCACTTAAATGCTCTTGAGACTTTATTTACTTTTACATTTCTATATATTATTTATCTCTTACATTTTATTTTATATTTTAAGTTATTTTTTTCCTCGACTTGATTTTAAATTTCTGGATGATAATTATTGCAATTCACTTGTGTGTGTGTGTGTGTGTGTGTGTGTGTGTGTTTATAACATAGTTTATCTCCTCAACTAGAATGTAAGCTCTTGAAGGCAGTTACTTGGTCTGTTTTGTTCATTTTTGAATTCTAAGTGCCCAGCACAATGCTAAAAACACACAACAAATACCTGTTAAATGAATGAATTACCCAATAAGTATTTGTTACTACTTAATAAAATATAAATATTACCTGACAAGGTATAATGCCTATTTTGGTATCCTTAAAATTGTTACATAAACTTAAATTTAAAAAGAAACATCCAACTTATTCTTTTATCCATAGGAATCTAATAGATGAACCCTGATTCTCAAATGTCTATTTGTAGCAGATAAGAAGATAATTTCTCATGGTTCCCACACTAGACTCATATCTGGTACTCAGCAATAACCAAATTACTCCTTAGAAATAGATCCTTAAACTCATATTTCGCCATATGCAATGTAAAGTAGCATTTGTTATAATATTCTCAAATAAATAATTCAAATACTGTCAATTACGATTTTGGAGTGAAATATTTTTCTTTGTCCTTAAATTAAGTTTTTACTGATGAGAAATAAAACAGTGTTTTACCAAAAGAAGCTCCCAATTGCATGTGTGTGCAAGTACACTTGAAAAGTCCCCATGGAGTAGTTCGTTCCCTACTACTTGTGCAAATAAAGCTAGGTAGGCACCCACCACATTGGTAGAACATATAACTAGATCTCTGGTGGCCTGAAAAGACTGTCCCTCCCATAAATCTTTGGTATGTAAATGATATTCCTTAGGCAAATGGTGGGTAAATTTTTACAAGGCCAAGGATTCTCCTCAGAAGAAAGAGAACCAAGTCCTTCCCAAAGGCCTTTAAAGTTAAATACTTTTATAATGTATGTAATCAAAGCCCTAAGATATCCCTAAATAACATTGTCCAGTCTGAGGGCTAAGTGTTGACAAGAGCTTAAAGATCCCTAAAAGAAAATCAGCCAGAGTGAAGTGATGAGGGCCTTGGAGAAGCTGGTTTACAGAATAGGTTGTGAATGGGAGTAAAAGCACTTCTAGACTTCCTAGCAGCATCATTGTTCAGAAAAGCAGCTGAGCATATGGGTATAAAAATAAAACTGAAGCTTTAAAAAATCAACTGTGAACTGCCATCTCTTCCTATGCAGGAATCTAAACTAGCGAGGGAGCCACAGAAGACAAAACACACTGGACCAAATGAGGCTTATTTTTTCGATACTGACATAATGTGGCAATGACAGAAGCAATGAGAGCTAGCAACTGAAGTGTACTGGTGGACTGATGAACATTTCCATTTTGATTTTAAAGAGTAATTCCAAGAAATGTATAAGCCACATATATTAAATAAAGAAAAATAAAATGACATGAGCTTAAACTGAAACAATAGTCTACTGGAAATTTTCTTACCCATTTATTTACTCACTTGTATTTACCACTAATGTGTGCACAAACTGGTTGTAAGAACCAGTTGCAAACTCATATAGACAGTCTAAAATACTTTACACATATTATTCTCTGCTTTGTGGCATCAACAAAAATTGTGGAACAGGCAAGACCCGTTTTAATTTTCTATACATTACTCTACATGGTGCCAGTCATGATAAACAAGACAAATAAGCCACAGGGACAGACTTTACTGG
Organism: Pteropus medius; assembly: GCF_902729225.1. NCBI lineage: Eukaryota > Metazoa > Chordata > Mammalia > Chiroptera > Pteropodidae > Pteropus > Pteropus medius. The sequence goes on along the minus strand of NW_024351730.1, from coordinate 36,638,286 downwards.
TTGACAATAGTAAAATGGAAAAGAGACCGGTAAATAAGTAACTGCAAGGCAACATACTGAATAAAAATTGCAATGTGATATAGTAAATAGAGGGTGCTATGTGAGTACCTAAGAAGGGATAGCTATCTTTCTCTGCTGGAGGACAGGAACACTTCCCAGACAAATATTTCTTTGAGTTGAATCTTGAGATGTAAGTAAGCGTTCATCAAGTATGAAAAACAATATGGTCAAAGGCACCAAGACATAAACCAAGAGGCAGCATTTCTACAGGGACAGTGAAAGATCAGGGAGAACATCTGAGAGTGGCAGGAGGTTAACGTGGAAATTAAGCAGGTGTGAAGTAAAGAAGGGCTTCGGACACAAAGAGTTTCGAAAAGTCTGGACATTGTTACTAAGCCTCTGTACCACTCTAAATAGAAAATCACCCTATTCATATTGGCTTCAGGACTGTTTTTGTTGGAAAATGTAGTGAGTAGGCTGGGGAGGTAAGAATAAGACTTCATTTTACTGTTTCAGAAATTTGATTTATATGAATGATGAATGGTGACTGCGTGTTTGTATGAAAAAGGCAGTGCAGGGTACGACAAAGAGAAAGCAGAAAGCAGATGTAATTTCAAAACTAGATACATAATTTCTTTATAATTTTCTTAAATTATGCTTTTTTATTTATTTAAAAAAGTCCTTTCACAGAAATTTTTAGTCTGCTTTGTAGATAAACAAAAACATGCTCAACACTTTCCTAATATAAAACATTTTGTTGCCAATTAAAAAAAAAATGCCAGAGACTACCATTCTTAAACTCACTTTACTGGTGCTGAGTCCTTAGCTTGGTGTTTTTCAACAGGAGCCTAACAAAAATGAGATTTGTGTCTTGGATTCTTTGCAATTTCTGTGTTTATGCTTATTGGTTTGGCAAGAACCCAGATAAGGAGCTCATGTAGAAAAACTTGGCATAGGAGACTTCTGCTTCAACTGAGAATTCTTTCTAGTTTCATTTTGTTATTAAAATTATCTTGACATATACTCTAGACTCAATAAAATCCATAATAGAGAAATAGAATATTGGGAAAATAGCATTTTGGAGATTTAGTATTATGCAGGGGCTAAAGAATAAGCTCAGGAGTCCTAATGCCTGAGTTTAAATCCGGCTCCACCTCCAAGTAGCTCTGTGATCTTAAGCTCGATAATTACCTGCTTTTTTGCCTCATTTTCTTCATGTTTAAATTCCAGAGTTCCATTTCCATTACATAGGGCGACAATGAAGATCATAATAATGTATGAAATACGATGAGCCCTATACCTGGCAAATATATGGAGTCAATAAATGGTACCCTTATTATTAAATAAATATAAGAATATTGCTGCAATGACTATTTTCTTCCTTTACTATCATAGAACAGTTAGTGAATATGTTTTACTTTAAAGCCAATATACTGAGCACAATATTTCATCTTCTTTCAACTTTAAAAATCTTCCTATTTTTTCCTTAGACCTTATTTCACACACACACACAAAAATCTGGCAGCAACATGGATAATATAGCATAATGAATCAGCATTTTAAATCATCTTAATGTTTATTATATCAGTAAATGAATAATGGGAAGTATCCGGATGCTGAATACGTAAATGTAACAGATATACTTAAACTATTAATTTTGATACATGATAACGACCACAGAATTATAATGATTCACTTAAAATTATTCTGTCTCCTATAACAATTGTGCCAGATATTTCAGAGGAAGGTATAAATCTCCAATAATGTCCTGTGGCAATGGGAAGTAATTAGAATATTTCACACTTAAAGATTAATATTTTGGATTTATATTGTACTTTTCATCTAAAGGCCTCAAAAACCCTCTATAGATATTAACTCATTAACTTTTCAATTGCCACCCCCTCAATAAGGTAGAGAGGTATCCAACAGCATTTTATAAAAGGGAAAAATTGAATTGAGTAGTAAATATTACATTTATGATTTACTAATCATGATACACTGTAACATTTCTTTAAATATTTTAAATAATGTTTATGAATAATGTTTATGGACTCAAGATTTTCTACATGTGCACAAAATCCTTATAAGTTTTCATTTTACTGTTCTTCATTGGCGTTTTATTTCAAAAATCACTTTCCAATTCTTTTTCTGGCATCTAAAAACATAAAAGTAAGATATTTTAGAACAATCTTTCCTTGTTGGATACATTTAACACATATGAAGCTGAATGAGAGAGAGAGAGAGAGAGAGAGAGAGAGAGAGAGAGAGAGAATGTGTGTTTTCATATATTGAAAATTTCTCAATGCCAGGTATAATATCTTACAATTTTGTGCTTACCAAAATTAACATTCAATCTATAGTGTAGGGAAAAGCAAGATGTTGTGCCTCAGCAGTAAAAATCTTTATATTTACAGATCTTCAGACCTTTAAAATTAACCCAAAATTATACAAATATATCTGTTGAATATCTTCATTGAACAATGTATATTTTATACCAGCCTGAGTTTTATTTCTTTTTGTGGTACTCAACCCATTTTTATAATTTTATCTGCAAATATCTACTCCTCACTTAGTCTGTATTTTATTTAAAACAAATAACTCGTTATTCCCCAAAAAACATGCTCAGCACTTTCCTAATTTTGTTTTGTTCCTTTTCCTAAGAACATGTTTTCACTATAAGTTATGTATTGATCCTATTTAATACTTGAGACCTCTTCCATGCAACCTCCAGAGATCTCAGTCAGTACCAGATGCTGTTGGTGCCTTGCCTAGATCCCCTTTACAATCCAGGCACTGTAGGCTCATACCTGCGCACTCACACACATGGAGAGGTGGCTCATGGATAAAGATTAACGTGTATCATAGTCCAGGTCCACCATAGTTCACGTCCATGGTTTTCAGATGTAATGACCTCTATGGTAAAATTAAACTCCATAGATACCTTTGAGATCAGGCAGAGGATAAATTTCTGGAACCATTTCTTTACCTAGCTTCTACCTGTACCCTGTTCTTTACTCACTCTTTTCAGTTCCCTTCTAGGATAATTCCTCAATAAATTACATAAACAAGAATCACCGTCTCCATGCTAAATAATGGAGATATGGCTCTGAGAAAATAAAATAATAGTCCTGACCCTGTGAAGTATACAGCAGTACATTTCACATATCATATGAAGTACTACACAATTACCATATTTTAATTCCTACTGGGATAAATGCTGTGAAAGACAAGTACATATCATGGAAAGATGAGAGATCTGATTTGGTCTATAGAGCCAAGAAGACTTCAGTGAGAAAATAGCATTTAATTAGAAAGGTGAGGCATCATGGGGAGGGGTGAAGTTGAGAGTTATCTAGATAAAGGAAGCAGCAAACCCAATGGTCTCACGGAAGAAGGATCACAGCACACTTGGATACACGAAAAGTCAGTCTGGTTTGGGGGAAAAAATGTAGATGAAGAGGTAGAGGTCTGAAAACCCAGAGTCTTATAAGTCATGGTAAAGGTTTTATGTTTTGTCTTAATATTTATGGGAATCATGCAGTAACAAAAGATTTTAAGCATAGTAGGGAAATTATACTATTTTATGTTTTAAATATTATTCAAATTATTCTGAGAAGACTATATTAGTGAGAGTAGAAGACACGGGTATTCAAGTTGTTGAGTTACTGCAATAGTTGAAGTAAGAGATGATGGACACTTGAGCTAGTGAGTAGTATAAAGATCGAGAGAAATAGATGGATTTGAGCTATTTAGGAAGCAGAAGCAATGGGACTTGTATTTGACTGGTTATGGGGATGGAGATTAAAGGAGACATTAAGCATTACTCCAGGGGTTCTGGCTTTCACAACTGACAGATGGTGATACCTCCCAGTGAAACAGACATCATGATGAAGCAGTGTATGGAGAGGGAAGTAGGAAAGAATTTCAGTTCTAAACGTACTAAGGTTAGGGTGCCTTTGTGACACCTAAGAATAGTTACTAAGTATCCATGAATCCAGAACTCCCAATTACTCATAAACATGTACATATGCATGTGTTTGCCTATACAAAACACACATTTAACAAAACTAAAATGTTTGTGTGTGTGTAACAAAAATGAAGGCCATATGTTGTAATGTTAACAATGCTTATTTCTGAATAATAGAATTATAGTCTATTTAATTTCTTTTTGTGTTTTTTCAAATACTTTTCACTTTTCAGTGTGCAAATGTGAATTCTGTCCTCATAAAATAAGTTAATAAAGTCTGATCTTTCTCCCATGGACTACCATAACCCTTTCAAGACTACTCAATTATAACCTTCTACATACATTAGAAAAACTAATTCTCAAAACCAACCACTCAGAGTACATCTTTAAAATAATTTTAATATACATGTATGAAATTTGGCTTTTGGCTTTTTACGACAATTCAAATCTAGACATTCAACAATTCCTCTCTATAGCTCAACTTTCCTATTTTGTAGGAAATATTCCCCACTGAACAGTATACCTTCTAAAATATAATAAGCCTTTTATTGCATACCTCAGTCTTCTTTTAATTGAATAAGAGAAAGTGATTCAAATCAAATCAGAAACACATTGACTTACGCATAACACATTTGGTTTCTTTGCTTTAATCCTGAAAGTCCTATTTGAGATTGAAGAACTCCCTAATAGTGCTTCCCCTAAAGTCAAGCTAAAGGCAGAATAAATGATAATAATATCGATTAATAATTACTAAGTACTTATTACGTTGATAGGCAAAGCACTTGGTGTAGGAAATATCTTCTTTAACAATAATTCTGTAGTAAAGTATACTTTTGGAGGATGAGAAACAGGTTTAGATATGTTGAGTAAATTTCTACAGGTCACATATCTAGTAGCTGATGAAACTGGGATTCCAAGTCAGTCAAGCTGACAGCAGTTTCATGCCAAACTTCATAATACAGTATTCTCATTCTTCAAAGGGTACGGTTTGGTGTTAATTTTGGAACTGAGATTTGAGACCTAACTTTTCCTAAACCATAATTCCTTCAAACGAAAAGATAAAAAGCCACAAGGAATGTGATCCTTTCCAGTGTAGTAATCAACTGCTTAATTGATTGCCAACTGCTTAATCAATTGATTACCAACTGCTACGGTAATCAATAAAAATTTATTACACAATAAAAAAAGGAAAAAAATCAATTTTAAACAAGAAATTGTTGGCTTGCATTATAAAAAGTCTAAAGGAACGAACGATAGGCTCTAGGCACACTTTGATCCAGAGGTTCACAATACCGTCAAGGCTTGGCTCTATTTTTCTGCAATTCTCTTTGCTCTGCTCTGCTCTGCTCTGCTCTGCTCTGCTCTGCTCTGCTCACTGGCTTAGTCTCTGGGCTGAGAGCCAAGACAGCTACAGCAGCAGTTCAATATTTCTCATCCACATACAGTACCATACAGAAAATGGTAAAATCTTTGTTCAAGTTTCTAAGTTCCAAGAATGAGTTCTGGGACTCTCTAATTGGATCAGGTTAGTCATTTATCTACTCCTCACCAATTCCCATGTGCAAGAGAATTGAATACACTGATTGGCTCAGCCTAAGTCACATGGTTTATTCCTAGTGCTACAATATCCATAGATATGCACAATGAAATCAGGAGCTATTAGGAATGGATAGAGGAAAAGAGATGTTGGGAAATCAAGCAATAAGTGTTCCTGTCTCGTATTGTGTATTAGAATTTTCATGTATCTCACTTAAATTAAGCCTAAGACTCCAATGAAATAAGAATTATTAACTCTACTGTATATTAAAATACAGAAGATTACATTGTTACATAAACCAGGATTTTTTTTCTTTTTAATTCAGTCTGGCTTAATAGCTTCTGCTTTCCTCACATGAGCAATTTTGTCTATTTTATATAAAAATAGTGTCGGCTATTGAACCATTAAGTGGTAGTCACCATGGGAGCAATGAGATATGTAGCATAAATTCTCATCCCTCTGGCATTACACAAATTCTAGAGAAGAGAGATAGATGCTCAGCTAACTGTATAACTGGACAGGCCGGACTAAGTGCTCTAACTGGAATTTGACCACTATTATCTAAATTTTGGACTGCTCATTCAACAGGCACTTAGTGTGGTTAGCACATATTTTCTCTTGTCCTTCTATTTAAAAAAATCAATAAACAGTTTGTGTTAGAAATTAAAATTAAAAGATTCCTTCATAAAAGTACCAAGAGGTCAATTTAATACATCATTTGGGAGTACTAACTGAATCTGCATGAACTGCGTCTTGCAATAACTCCCATGTGCTGTAAATTGAGGACAAACTCTATAATTTAATCTGGTGAAGCGCCTTTACAGTGAGTAATACAGGGCCTTGAATACAGCAGTAATTGCTCAATAAAGATTTGTAAAATGAATCTTGATGAGTATAAGGAGCTCCCAAACATACTGTTAGAGTATACTTCATTTTTCTAGAAATATAAATATCCTAATTGCGATAATTTTTATATATATTTGAGATGAGCGTGAAAAAAATTCAGAATTTCTTCACACTGCCATTTTAGTTAGTAGCTAGAAATTTTTTTGCAAAAGTTACAACTTCAACTTTAATACGCAGGCTAAATGCAACAATTGTCGGGTTCAAAGAAGTTTGTCAGCAGCCTACACTTCTAAGCTCTAACAACGATCAGCCACATTGAAATGTGTGCATCTTTGTAGCATTTCTGCTCCACTGTTTACTCACACTCATTTCAATTCAGTACTAAGCCACACTTTAAATATCCTATTTTTCTTTCCATTCTGCAAAGCCTAGTATTAACAAGTTTCTTTTTAAATTCCTAGATAGCAGTTTAAACTTTAGTTTATATTCCTCTTGTGAAAAATCATTAAATATATAGTATGTGGAGAGTTACTTTGTTTATAGATAAGAAGAATCTTTTGGGGGATCAGTCAGAAAAACATAATAAGACGTTTCCAAATACTGTCTCCATAACTAAAAACTTGTCTGAGTTCTTTCTTCCAAAAACATGGGTGGAAGGAGAATTCTTTAAATCTTATCAACTCTATCTTTGAATATTACCACACTGGTACAGTGCATCCAACTAAGAAATACAAGATAATCTTCAATCTGTGCCTTGTAAACAGTTAATGTAAGGTGACACACACCACATGCCAGGTTCTCTGGTTACTGCTGCCGAGAAAGCCCTCCAAATGGAGAGCCCACAGCAGAAGGGGACCTGTGCCTGATTCCCTCACTCCGTGGCTCCATGGTTCCTAAACCATTCCCCACACACTCCAATCTTTGTTCTTGATCAAATAGGAAAGTTCTTCCCTGCAAAATCTGGTTTCTTTTGACCTAAATAATCCTAAAATTTCAAGCACCCTGATGCAAAGTGGAGTGAGGTTGTGGGTGGAGGTTCCGACAGCAACAGCAAGTGCTGCCCTTAGATTCCGTCATGTTACCAGGATGGTCACAGAAAGATTTTTGACAGCAAAATAAAGCTTAAAGCATACTTTTCCATTAAAAAACTAAACATTTTAAATGATAGTGAGATTCTATGATACTGTTATCATTATGCAACATGTGATTCTCAATGGGTTAAATAATAATCTTTTGTCTTCCTCCTGGCACTATTCCTCTACCGTACTCACCCTTGCTTGCTACAGTATAGCTACAGTAACACCCTTGCCAGAACTTAAACATGCCAAACATGGTTTTCTAACTCTTCTCCTCTCTTCTCCCTCCTTCTCCCCTCATCTAGAATACTAGATAGTCCTAGATAATCACTTCATTTCAGTCTACTCTATATCATCTCCTCAGAGATGATATAATCAACCACCAATCAAAACTCTTACCTTCCCTCACTCTCTTAGTTCCTTACCCTGCTGTCTTTCTCTTTATATCTCTTTCTTTCATTATTTCTTCATTGTCTGTCTCTCACTGCAGAAATAAGCTTTAGGAAGACATGGCTTTTCACTTTTCCCCCATTTTATTTATCACTATATACCCAGGGCATAAAAGAGTACCTGATACATTTATATATTCCACAAAATATAGTGGATATTGAAAAATTAATATATATTATTGTACTTTGCAATTTTTTATTTGAACTGCTTAACAACTGTGTCAGGTAGATAGCATGGGACTTATTTTAATGAGAAAAAAGCACACAAGATAATAAATTTATCCACTAATTTTATCTTTCAGATAACTACAAGGGCACTAAGTCGATGAGTTCCTAATACAGAAAAAGCAAGCCAGGAGAAATATGAAAATTGTTGAACTGTGCAGATGTAATTCAGTATGATTGCTGGAAACTTACAAGCAGTGAAATAAGTGTGCAGATGTCATCTTTTTTTTCTTCCCCTAACAGAAACCAGTTTATACGAAGAGGACTTAGAAAGAAGCCAAAAGACACAACTCTGTACTATCAGCTTCTTAGAGAATCAGAGTCTACCAAAAAAAAAAAAAAGCCATTTGGGAATTTAGGTTCTAATCCACATGTGATAGTGAACCATTTAGGACTATTATTCTTGGATACTAATCATTCAGAGTTAAGAATCTTTGATGATAAAATCTACACATCAGAAAGATGACTATTATTCCAGAATACCGGAACCAACACAACAGAACTCCATCCAGGATTAAAAGCATATAGAGAGTGAATTCTTTAAGAATAATGTGACATAGGGACTTAGTCCAGCTACAAATCTAATCTTTTCTTTTGCTTCAAATACAAATGATTAAAGAATAGTTAACAAGAACATAAAGGTGAAACATAAAACTCATAAATTAGTATCAAGAGAAAAATACTGTCCAGTAGATATTAACTAGCCTATGGCTATAGTATAAAAAACACATTCCTAAAAGATTCGTTTTTTTTTTTTAATGTATACTTTTGCTTCTGAGGTTTTATTCTGAATACCCTCAAAAAAAAAAAAAAAAAAAAAAAAAACCACGGCTTTTTAGTTCCTATATTAACAAAGGGTTTTTTTTTTTTCCAGGTTATATCTTATTATGTTCTTTGTGACTCTTAACATAAAACTACTTTTCAAAATGAAAAAAAAATCAAGATTAAACAAAGAGAAAGTGTAAGCTTAATGCTGTAGCAAATTTAGTACTCAATCCATCCTTTCTAGTGAAATACTCACGTCTTTGGCATGATTACTTGAAAAGCTAACAGAGGTTAAGACAAATATCATAGGAGTATAACCACATACAACAGAAATAAATTGTCATCATATTCCTAATGAACTTAAGTGGATTATGCTTTTATTTCTCTGATGTTTACATTCAACCATCCTGGTTGAACTTCACAAAGTTCAGGCCTTCTGAGTGATAGTCACGTATCTGGCTCATATTAGTGAACTGACCTATCTGTCATTCTCTTGCACCTTTCCCTGCATCAGTGTTTCTCCAGAGAACAACATTTAACATAGCACAAGATTCAGTCCTTGTCCTATTCCAGCAGAGACCTGGACCACCTGCAGCTGTTAGTCATTCTATAAAGGTCATTCTCCCTCTTGAATTTCTGTATTATTTGCTTTTGTTCTTATTCTACATCTGACATTTGTCCTTATCTCTATCTTTGTACAGCTCCTTTTCAAGTGGATGAGCATTTATCACTTTATATACTAATATATATATATATATATATATATGAAGCACATTTATAATATATTCAGAAAAGTAACTCTTCTTTTTCCATTTTCTTTCCTGATAGCTCTTACCCATAAAACAGTGCATCATTCTACAAAATATAAAAGTGACTTGTAAATACTGCACTCTTTTTTTTCCCACTTTGTACATTATATAATGATTAAATCATTATAATTTTTTTTATTCCTTTCTATTCCATACATGAGAGAGAGGGTCATCAAAAGAATGTTTACATGTTCAAAGGAATGTTTGAAATGTTTGTTGAATTAGAGGAAAATAAATTTTCAGGAAAAGAACACATTAAAATTTATGTTCTAAATTTTTCATTTTTTTAAAATGTGAAACAAAATGTAATTTGGGAGAAAAAATAAATCAATTTCTTTTTGTAAGAGAAGAATGTTGGTCAAATATTTTATGTAGGTCTGGACTAGATTAAGCAAAAGATCTGGCCAAGGAATCATGGTTAACAAACAACTCCCTTCTCTCAGAGGGAAAACAAGGTAAAATGGAACATATGAGACACGTATCTAGTAATTCTCGGACTTATGATCCACTCTAAATAGGCACCTGAGTGAGTTTTTCCCAGTGGGAACCAGAGGTTGAGAAGGTATAAACAGTCCTATCTAAAATTATAGGCAGGAATGTTGCTAAGCATAAATATTTAATTTTCTAGAAATAATGTGAAGCTGACTTATGCCAGCTTCAAGTACTTGTATAACCAACTGGAGACAAACAAACGGATACTTAAAGATGTATAAACTGAGTCTATTAGTGATTTTTTTATTAATCATTGACACTGTGTGACTCAGAAAAAGTCACAATAAAATAATAGTCATTTGTAAAGCACCAACAAAATTCGAGTTGATTTTTTAAAATGATAACTCACTAGAAGAGATACTTCACTCTTTTTTTCCTTCCAAGTTGATAGAAAATCAAATACAAGGCTACAATAATAATAGAATGTGGTGGGAAATGTATGGGGTACTCTTCATCACACTGATTAGAAAATCAGAAAAGAGAATCTGGCTTCTTGCTAGCAAGTGACCATCAGAGAAAAAAGAACACAGGATACATAGGATACATACAAACCCAACAGAAACTATTCTCTAGACACAATAAGGGGAGAAATGAAGACAGATATGAGACTTTATTATTTATGTGCCGTGGGTGAGTAAAATTGTATATTATAGCAAGGCTAAACGTCCCTTAATCTCATCTGCAAGATAAGAATAATGACAATATCAGCATTGTCAGGGTTATTATAACAGGGTAATGAACTAATACCTATAATGGGTTTGTAATAATGATTGGCATATTGTGAGTGCTTAATAAATGTATTGGTTCTTATGTATGATTATGAATAAGTTATATACCATTCTCATTACAGAGAATAGATTTAGTCATTTTTACCATACCCTTTTGTTATCTTCTATAGTATCCTCTGGGAATTCACACAGAGAGATAAAGTCTAAGAGGACTATATCTATTTAATACTTTTTTGCCAAGATGGGCAAACTAGTTCAATGATCCTTTTATACCCTACAGAAGCACTTCAGCTGTAATTTATTGTGAATAATGGTAATTCTAACTGTACAATATAATAAAAGCCCTTTTTCTTTAAATTACCTTTAAATTAAAATTAAACTGTGGACTTTACATTCATGGTTCTATATAAATTGTGTTGATTTGGCTTCAAATGTCCAAATAATTTACTGACCTTTAATCAGTTATAAATCCATAGAGCAAGCTTTACTGATTACAATCACATTAACAGCTCAATTCTGGAATAGAAGTCAAGTTTAACTGAAAAAAGAACAATTAGCAAATCAGTACTATTACATAAAACTGCCAAGAGAATTAAAGGCTTATTTACCAAATCACTATGACTTCTCTCTCCCTTTACTTTCTCACCAAAACACAATTCTCTCCCCCGCAGAATTTTTTTAACATAAACATGGGACATTCAAAATTAACATTTCAGTATAGTAAATATTAGGTTTAGAAGAGGAGTTAATAATTATTTTAAAATAAAATTAGAAGATAATTAAGTAATTGATTATTATAGTATAGACATTAAAAATCAGAAAATAATACGAGTTAAAGAAATTAAACTTTAAAAATATAAAAAAGTATAAGGTTAGATGAATTTGAAAGAAAACTTAAAAAACAGTTATGTCTCTAAATGGATCCAGGCAGCAGAAAGATCAGAGGCTTATAAAGTAACTGAAAAAAACATCTATTTTATGAAAACAACAAAGAAAAAGAAAAGACACTAAAATTATTCGAGATGTTTCTGTCATGTTAAACAAATAGCAAATCTCTTTGTTTGCGTTTGAAAATGAGGATATAAATAACCCATATTTTCATAGGCAGTTTTCCTCTTCATTTGACATAATTACAAAAATCAATTAACTCTAGCCTAAAGATATTTGGAAAATATGCACAAAACAGATAGAAATAAAATGTATAATTATTTACGGAAAACTATTATATTTTTGAAGTTTTGAGGGAGGGTAGGGAAAAGAGGAAAAGCAAACTAACATTTATTGAAAACACATCCTGTGCCAGTCACTGTTTTAACTTTTTTTCTAGTATGTTTTATTTATTTAATTTACTTTTCATTTGTCCCTTCAAGATAAGTGGTTATATCTATATTTTACATATGAAAACACTAAGATGGAAAGCATTGAAATTAATTGTTCGAGAGTAATAAACTGGGGTAAAATGGAATATTCCCGAGCAAATAAATACATGCATAGTGACGTGTTTTGATACAGACTTGAGTAAATCTTAAAGGAAAGGAGTTCCAACCTGAGTTTCCAGGGAGAAGGAGGAGATGGGAAAGAGAGAAAGTGAAGAAGAGTCGAGTGTGTAGTCTGAGGAACAGGGTAGACTCTTCTGGATTCTAGAAGTCGTAGAAGACGGTATATACGCTTACTGCCACTAGTGGCTTGTAGGAATAGTTCTCCAACAATTGGATTAGCTACTCTAATATTATATTAGCAGGCTTCAAAGGAATTAATTATAGTACTCTACAGCAATATAGTAGAGAATAGGTAAAATGGACCAACCCTATCTTAATAAAAACAATTATCCAGTTCTACATAATTGGGCTATTTCTATCTCCTGGCCAATAGCCCTCATTAATACTTCCTTGATGATATAAATATAGCTACATTTTCTTAGTAAAAATTATGCTTAATAGACTATTCAAAATTCCTAACTATGCAGCATTTAAGTCACTTAACCTCTAATTTGCTTATTAGCAACAGAAGGGCTCTGGACCATAGAAAATCTCTAACATTCCTCCCTACTATTAAAGGCTATGATTATGTAACTTCTACAGGGAAGATGATCTAAAGAATGGGATCTACCCAAGTCTAAAAATCACCGCAGATGACTAAAGGAGGAAGGTTGCAATATTCTTTGGAGACAGTGAGAAGAGGATTCTCTCAAATCCAGTTCCACATCTGGGAAACATAGAAAGTAATAACCAGGGGAGAAAAGGAGATCAGGTTTATAGGAACTAGGTTGTCAAGGGAAGAGCAAGAGTGTGAGAGTAAGAGGCCAACACAGAGTATCACTTGATCGTTTCCTGAGATAACCCAGATTTTGAAACAGAGAGAAAGGAAAGGAACTGTAATAGAATCTAATGGCTTTTACACCAAATCAAAGAAAGGCAACCTCTGAGAAAGAAGTTAGTAGAGGTTGAATTAGATAATACAGTAGTTACAGTAAAATTCATTCAAAATCATAATACAGTATTGTATAATTATCCCCCATAAGAAAAAAATTGTTTTTAAATATGCATCTTTGAAACTTTAACTGTTAAGGCTATCTTCTTATCTGGAGTATTTGCTGCTTTGTAATATTTTTATATAAAGTAAAAATTGTCAAAACTTGTTTACTTGATGATTTCTCCTTTTAGGATGCAAAAAATGAAGCAAATTTAAATCTTTGTTGTAAATTCACTTTATATTTCTTAGAACAATCCAATCCATGCGATGTGAGAATATATGTCCTTTATTTAATTGCGAGATATAGCGTCTGAGCTTAGGTGCAAATTAATCAATTTTCAATATCCAAAGAGCTCTGCTAGGAGTGGCAATCAAATAGCAGATAGAGAGAATGGATGCAAAAGGATAAAGGCAGCAATTATAGATACTAATTTCTGATTTTTAAAAAATCATTTCAATATTTTAGTCTGAACAAAGACGAGCTATACTTAGCTATTTTTCCTCTTCTCTGCTGCCTGTGAAGAAGTTTAAGTAATTAAAATAAAACAAAACAAAAACAAAACCTAAATCTATTTCTTTAATCAACATAAAAGACCTAGATAAGGGAAGGAACAACCTTTTGCTAAGTCAGAATCACTGTGGCCTAGTGAAAGAGAATCTCTGCCCAGGGAGCTTTGAGGCTGGGCCAAACTGCAAGCTAATCATATGCCTGCAGATAGGACTTTGAAATGAGAGTTCTGCCTTATCCCTGTTTGCCTCCAGTCAGCCCTAGTTTGTCCCTTTCACACAGAAATCTTAATATTGCCGTTTTCACTCTCTAAAGAGTCCTGGTTTGGATAATAAATTATAAGACCAGTCTATTTCTAATCAAAGGGTGTGGCCACAAAGGCATAGCAGTATCAGTGATAACAAATAATATTTTAGCCATCTATTTCATGTAAATTTAGAGTGACATGTCATCCTTGAAGGAGTAGTTAACATTAAATTCAGTTACTTTGATAAAGACTTTCAACTTTGATTTATATATTATAAAAAGCCATAGCTGTAAAAATGAATTAATGCTTCAGGAACAAAAAGATAAACAGGGAGCCCTATCTGATGTTCAGGTGTGGCATCCACTTTCTAATGCACAGTTCAGACACAGAGCCCTGACTGGAAGTATATTTAAATAACAAGTTCGATCTCCTGAATGTAACTATCTGCACAGTCCACAAGTCCATATTTTTAAATTTTATTACAGTTACAGATGAAGTAAAGAGGAAGCAGGAGCAAGTAAATTTGAGACCTTCAAAGTTTCATTACTTATCTAAAGACTTCACAGCTATGAAGTGGCAAAGTAACCAAGGCAAGATTTGAATATATAACTCCAATATCAAATTCAGTGTTTCTATATGCCACTGGTACTATATGCTACTCTAAATGTTTAAGAAATAAAAATTACCAGTCATCACAGTTTTTGACTGATTCAATTCATTCAGATTATCCTTCATTGATTCTAAATTTCTTATCCTTTAATCTACTGTACAACTAATTAGAGACCTGAGAGCGAGATGGAGTGATGCTGGAAGCCTTCCCACTGGAGAAATTAATTTTCCATCGTTGGCTCTCTTACAATAGAACAACTTAGTAAGAACAAAAAAATAGTGAGATTGCAAAATTAAGTTCTAATAATCCTATACATAATTTTATTTTTTGCTGGATTAAGCACTGACAGTATGTATTATAAAATCAGGTTGGAAAGCTAGTCTCTAAACAAAGACACATAGTGAGAAAAAAAAAAAGACTGGACCCAATCCATTCCACTTCTCAGTTCATCCGGTGTTTTCACACATGCAGACACACTGCCTCTGCTTCCACATTCTTCTGACTCCAGATCAGTGTTTGCAAATATTTCTTATCTCACAGATTCTTAACTATGAAGTAGAGTCTTCAAAGACACTAAAAAAACAATGCCTGCAGTCCCAACAAGATCCTTTTTGTATATTCTAAATGGGACCTATGTCCCATTTCAAGCTTTGCTTCTGACATCCTAGAAGCACAATTTTCCATTCCTTCAGCTAATTATGTTTGCAGATAACATGTAACTAAAGAATATAAAATTCTATGGAAACACCTTTACCCTTCCATGTAATTTTATTAATTTACACAAGGGATTCTACTGGCAGTATGAAACTAGAAAAGCAATCATGCACAAAAATTAAAACAATCATATTTTTATTTTACCTTTGATAACATAAGATTCTGTCAAAGATCATTCCATTTTAAAATTGTTTTGCTTAGAAATAGATATCAAATAAATTAATAGCACTAGTCTTTTAATATTAGGCCTAGACTTTGAATAAAAAATACTCATATTAAGAAATGAGAATGAAGATATACATTTTAAAAGATCAGAAATATTATTGAGAATAATTTTTAACATAAATAAGCACACACAGGAACTAAAAATCATAAGGCTCTTGCTGTTGTAAAGTTACTATTTTCTGAATATCAGTTCAAAAATATTTTAAATGGTTCATATTTTAAATAGAAAATGACACTATTGGCATTGAATCTAAGAAAAAAGTTAGGAAACAATGACCAGAAAAACACTGTTTCCTTTTTTTTAGATTCAAACAGGATTGTCTGCTATGGAGAATGGCCTTTGTTATCTTCATCTAAGGCAGGAAAGGGGCTTACTAGGAAGCTATCATCTGGGATATAACACTTCGCTATCATGCCAAAATAATTTCAAGTTCAAATCAAACTCAGTTTCTTTCTTACCGTAATGGCTTCTTTCATTCTGGGTTTCCTATATCTGTAATTAGCATCCTCATCCTCTTAGTCACTCAAGATAGTACTTAAGAATAATGTTAGACTTTGTTCTTTTACTTGCAATTCTAAAGAGTGACTGAGTCAACGGATTCAAGGTTCTTAGCCTCTCTCCTAAGCAAATTCTCCCTTCCATTCCCATTTGTCATGCTTGGCACTGTCCTTCACCAATACACACCTACAGTACTGCCAAGATCTTCTAACTGATCTCCACCTATCACGGTGCCGCTATACAGATTTTATGACGCAAAGTTAAGCATCTCTTAGCCTAAATTATTTATAGAAGTCCCATGGATCTCATAGGGATCTTCCTAACTTCTCACCTCCTCTCATCATATCCCTCATTGTAACTTACGTTTCCTTGAAATGGAATTACTTGCCATTTTCCTCTTTTGCCAGATATTTCTATAAATCCATAACTTTGGCCCCCATGTGCCCCTGTCTGACACTGCTTTCTCCTGACAGTGGTAAACAAATCTCTTTTTCCCACAAGGGCCAATTTATAAAATAGGATCATTTACACAGGCCACATTTTTTTATTCAAAATGAAAACAGTCGAGTTTCATGAATTTTTGGAGGAAGGAAGTAGTCACAACATAATATAATTTACTGAAGAATAGATACGAGTTTTGACATCAGCTTTCTAATAGCTAAAAATTAATCTGGTCATTCTTGAAAATTAGCAACACAGAGGATATATTCCAATATTTAATCTCTTATATTCGCAGCATATTTAAAAGTTTAATAAGCATATTTCTATACGTAATGGCTTTTTATCCCTAAAAATGACCCAGCCACGATGGGTGGTATTACTATTACTCCCAAGTAAAACTGAGAAACTAAGGCTTGGAAAGAAGATATAGGCTTACAGCAATCAATGCAATATTTCATAACTGTCTGTGACCTGCCAAGACTGACAGTCCTTGGAATTCAAAAAGAAAAAAAAAAAAATGTCTCTGACTTCCTCAACATGGGTTTTGTTAGTATTGTTTCTTCTCTGCTTTGTTGAGGCAGAGAAGCCAAGAAATACAATCTAAATAGTATCAAAAATGGAACAAATATTTTCCCAAGGGGTGCTTCGGGGTACTTTATCAGACTCATGGACATAATAGCTATCCTGGGCATCTCTCCTGCTAACCCCAAGGCCAAAGGCCTGGTTGACCCAAGAGTCTAAAATAGCCTCTTTTGAAAAAAAAACAATTGACAAAATACAACATCATTTCATCTTTAAAAAAACTCTCAAAATATTGGGTATAAAAGGAACATACTTCAACACAATAAAGGTCAGATATTACTAACCCACACCCTACATCATATTCAATGCTGAAAGGTTGAAAACATTTTTTTTAAGATCAGAAACAAGACGAGTATGACCAATCTCGTCTTATTTCTGATCTTAAAAAAGATCACTACTCCTATTGAAACACAGTACTGGAAGTACTAGCCAGAGCAATCAGGCATGAAAAAGAAATAAAAGGCATCCACACAGTAAAGGAAGATGTAAAATTGCTTTGCAGATGATATAATCTTATATATGGAAAATCCTAAAGACTCTGCCAAAAAAAAGAACTATTAAAACTAATCAACAAATTCAGTAAAGCTGAAAGATACAAAATCAATGTACAGAAAACAGCTGTGTTTCTATAGACTAAAAACAAAACATCTGACAAAACAATCTCATTCACAGTATCATCAAAAACAGTTAAGATACTTAGGAATAAACTAAACCAAGAAGGTGAAACATCTGTACAATGAAAACTACAAGACTTCAATAAAAGAAACTAAAGAAACAAATAAACGAAAAGATATTCCACATTCATGAATCAGAAGAATTAACATTGTTAAAATGTCCACATTACTCAAAGCCATCTGTAGATTTGATACAAACCCTATTAAGATTCTACTGGCATTTTTCACAGAAATAGAAAAACAATCCTCAAATTTGTAAAGAGCCACAAAAAATCACGAATAACGAAAGCAATCCTGAGAGAGTTGAACAAAGCCAGAGGCATCATACCTCCAGATTTTAAACTATACTACAAAGCTACAATAATCAAAACAGTATAGCAATGGCATAAAAATAGATATACAGGTCAATGTAACAGAATTGAAAGCCCAAAACTAAACTAATATTTGACAGAGAGCCAAGAGCACTCAGTGGGGAAAGGGACTGTCTCTTCAATAAAAAGTATTGGGAAAACTGGATAACCTACATGCAGAAAAGTGAAATTGGACCCCTATCTTACACCAGTCACAAAAGTTAACTCAAAATGGATCAAAGACTTAAACATAAGACCTGAAATCATAGGGTTAAGCTCCTCAATACTGGTTTTGAAAATGATTTCCTAGATATGACAAGAAAAGCACAAGCAACAAAAGCAAACAAACAAACAAACAAAACAAGTGGGACTACATCAAACTAAAAAGCTTATGCACAGCAAAAGAGTTGATCCACACAATGAAAAGGCAACTTATAAAGTGGGAGAAAGTATTCACAAGCCATATATCTGATGAGGGTTAATATCTAGAATATGTAAAAATCTCATACCACTTAATAGCAAAAAAAAAAAAAAAGGGCTGAGTAACCAAATAGTTTATCAAAAAAGACATTCAATAATGGTGAACAGGTACATGAAAAGGTGCTCATTACCACTAATCATTGGGGAGATGCAAATCAAAACCACAAAAAATATCACCTCATACCTGTCAGAATGGCTATTATACAAAAGATAAGAGATAACAAGTGTTGGTGAAAGTGTGGAGAAAAGGGAACCCTTATGCACTATTGGTGGGAATGTAAATTAGTGCAGCCACTATGAAAAACAGTATGGATGTTTCTCAAAAAATTAAAAATAGAACTACAATATGATCCAGCAGTCTCATTTCTGGATATATATCCCTGCACTCCCATGTCCACTACAGCACTATTCACAACAGCTAAGGTATGAAAACAACCTGTCTGTCAAAGGATGACTGGATAAAGAAGATGTGATTGAGATACAGATACATACACACACACACACACACACACACACACACACACACACACATATATATACATATAAAAAATATGATATTATTCAGCCATGAGAATAAAGGAAATTCTGTCCTTTGTGACAACTTGGATGAATCTAGAGGACAGTGTGCTAAGTGAAATAAGTCAGAGAAAAGACAAATACTGTATAATAACACTTACATATAAATCTAAAAAAGCTGATCTCACAGAAACAGAGAGAATAGTAGCTACCAGGGGCTGAGACAGGGGGACGGGGAGGTGGAGAAAATGGGGAGATCAATCAAATGGGCTGAGAAAGTGAGGGCATAAACTTTCAGTTATAAGAATAACAGTTCTGGGGATCTAATACATAGTACAGTGATTATAGTTAATACTGTATTATAAACTTGGAAGTTGCCAAGAGAGATCTTAAATGTTCTCACCACAAAAGAAAAATGTAACTTTTATGTGATGGGATAGAGTGTTAATTAGAGTGTTAATTAATGCTACCATGGTAATCATTTTGCAATATATAAATATATTAAATCATTATGCTGTATATCTTAAACTTACATGGTGTTATAAATCAATTATACCTCAATAAAGCTGGAAAAAATAATCTCTTTTCTGCTTCTAAGGTTGTTCTGTGGAAGCTTTTTTCCTTCTCATTCTTTTTGATTTATACAAATTGAAATGAAATATTCCATTGGAAATTCAATCAAGGGCCAAATCATGAAGTGCAATTGGCTACAAGAAGCTCTTTATCTGTTCATGATTGCAGAATATAATATCTCAGTTTGTATTTCGAATGAATGACACTTAATGTTAAAATATAAAAATTTCAAGTAGGTGGATTAGCTTCATTATTAGTTACTATAAGCATATAATAAAATTTATATAAGATCGAGAAAATAATTATCTTTTTAGGAGTATTTCTAAGGATACTTTATAAAAGAATTGTCCATCCTTTCATACTCAAGGGTGAGATAGAACTTGTTAATACTAGCATAATATCAATTACAAAAGTACTACACATTATCTTTTTATACATGTATTATGAAATATTAAAAACATAGAATATTAAACTTCCTCTCATGGCATTGACCTGGTTGTTGTCTCTGTACACTCCTTCCCTTCTTCTCTCTCACTTGAACTCTTAAGGGCACTTCCTGCCAGTATTAAAGGGAAAACAAAGATTCAAAGACAGGTCCTAAACGGTAAAGAAAGCGACTTGCTTGTTGAATCCATCAGACAGTGCTTGTTGAATCCATCAGACAGCACCGTGCTTCAACACAAACTTCTTATTGTTCTCTGACTTGCCATTTAATGACCCTAGCATATTGTCAGCACTCTCCACCCCTCCAAAGAGGGTTGCGGACTGA
Organism: Pteropus medius; assembly: GCF_902729225.1. Classification (NCBI taxonomy): domain Eukaryota; kingdom Metazoa; phylum Chordata; class Mammalia; order Chiroptera; family Pteropodidae; genus Pteropus; species Pteropus medius. The sequence goes on along the minus strand of NW_024351730.1, from coordinate 36,617,732 downwards.
GTCAGCTATGTGGTGAATGAGGTCTAAAAGGCAAACTTCAATTCCTAACCAAAGTAGAACTAAAGTGATACAGGAGATTTCACTGTAAACAGAGACAAAAGCAGAAATATCACTCAGAAATCATTTACAAAATTTCATATATATAAGTTCATATATGTATGAAATCAACACTTGTGTAACAACCACTCAACTTAATGACATAATCAAAATGTTGAAACCATGTACAGTTCCTCGATCACATCATTTTCTCTTCTCACGACTCTTCCCTCAAATTAACTACTAACCAGTTTTTTGCATTTTGTGAAGAAAATGTGCTTCACAGTTTCTTTGTGAAATATTCAAATTCTTCCTTATGGTCTATAACATAGCATCAGCTAGAAGTCAGCTGGGAATATACTATATAGATGCTCAACAAACAATGTATATTGATAGCAATGTCAATCTTAACATAGTATACACATAAATACCTAAAGTTATTTAAAAAGTATAGCTGAAATCCATAAATCGTCTTTTAGAAATCACCACAAACACTGCACATGAGCTAATCACAGGGGTCCTGGCTGTCAACAACATCAACCCTGAGGACATTCTTTCCCCAATAATAATATTCTTCATTCTGTTCCCAGCCCGCATCATTCAGAGTATTCCTCCTCTTTGGTGGCTTGGAAGCTTCTATCCTCTTTCAAGTTCAACAGCCAAGAGGAAGTTGTATCTTCAGAATCTGGGCAATATTTTGAGAAAATAAAATTATTTCTTCTCAGAAAATGGTTTATGCTATGAGCATTTAGGGGCTGATTTTCCTGTTTATGGATTATCTAAAACTCTTTACTGTTTCTTCCTTGCTTCTGGCCATTTCATTGCCGATTAGCATTGCCGCTGAAGGGTAAACAAGAAAAATAAAAGGAAAGAATAAGAGCATCCAGTTTTGCTATTAACTGTTTATCTACCATACCAAGAACTCTGTGAAGAAAAATAAAAGTATTGGACAGTTAGTTACCGAACTACTTGTTATTTTCAATTTTCAAAGCTCGTCCTATTCACAATTACATAATTAAAAGCTGGTATAAATGGCTCTTTGCTGCATCTGCTGTTAGGCTAAAGACCCTTCTCATCAATCAGACCATCGACATTCCAGAAAATGTGGACATCACTCTGCAGGGATGCACAGTTATTGTGAAGGGCCCCAGAGGCACTCTGAGGAGGGTCTTCAATCAGTGAAGAACTCAGTCTCCTCAGGAAAAAACAGAAGAGGCTCCAGGTTGATGAATGGTGGAGAAATAGAAAGGAATGGCAACTGTATGCACTATCTATAGTCATGTACCAAACATGATCAGGGGTGTTACATGGCTTCCATTACAAGATGAGGTCTGTGTATGCTCACTTCTCCATCAACGTCATTATTCAGGAGAGTGGCTCTCTTGTTGAAATCTGAAATTTCTTGTGAAAAATACATCCACAGGGTTCGGATGAGGTCAGATGTTGCTGCCTGTTCAGTATCTCCAGCCTAGAAAGATGAGTTAATTCTTGAAGGAAACGATATTGAACTCGTGTCAAATTCACTTGCTTTGATTCAACATGCCACAACAGTTAAAAATAAGGATATCAGAAAATTTTTGGAAGGTATCTACATTTCTTAAAAAAGAACAGTTTGGCAGGTTGATGAATAAGGTCTAAGTTGTCCAGCTACAGAAACGCCACAATATCAGATGATTCCTCACTTATTTGTGATATTTTAAAGATGCAATAAAATGTGTGTATTGGAAGAAAAAAGTTGGTATAATTGTTTTCCCAATAATACTTATTTCATTTGTAAAATTAACTAATTTTACTTCTGTGAGATAATTTTCCCCTTTTGTATGTTACAGTATAAAACTGTCATTTTCATCAATGTTCTATACATTTAGACCTTCAATTAGCTTTGACTTATGGCATAATTGCATTGTTTTCACAGTCTATGGGTACAAGGTGAATGATTAACCATCAGAAAGCTAAGTAAAGAGATGTCTACTATAAATAAAGACCTCCTGTAATCTGATAACCATTTATATACTTTTTTCGGAAATATATGGTTGCTTTATGGCACCTTAAGAGCATCATAAAGATGGCATTTATTGAATTATCACAATCTCCTTTGTCATAATAGAGCACAGCCATTCAATGGTGAGTCCTGAATTATTCAACCTTCTGCTTCCTGATACTATAATATTATCTCAGAAGGCAGATATGCCTAAAAATACTTAAAGAATGGGAAGCATGTCTTAAGTACTTTCATATTCAATGGAGCACATAATAGGTGCTCAATAAGCATTTGTTGAACCAAAAAACAATGTTGCATGTTATGATCTTCATGTAACCCTAAAAGTATATTTTCTGCAAATGAAATATGAGTATGTAGATCACAATTTCTTAGCTGGAAAATAACGAATTATCAAAAATGTCCAAAATCCAACTTTACACCACCAGAGAACAGAAGAGTAATCCCTTTTAAGTCTGTGCATGAGCGACCACCCATGCTAATGAGGTGTTAAATTTTTTAAACAATTTTATTAAGAAGAAATTCATAATGATTTTCATAAAGACCATGCCTCCTTTGGGCTATGCTGAGAATTGCTGGTATTACTAAAAGGAAAATTCACTAGTTTCCTATTATCACTATTTATAGAATTAGCCAAGAAAAATCTGGACATTGAAGATTACGATAGTAATTGCCACCACCCACCCCACTAAGGCAAATTATCTATTGTCCAATTGTGGAGATCATCAGAAGGAAGAATCCATCTTCTAGATTTTGATGCACCTTAAAATACATGTAACAGAACAACAGAGGTGACTCTCTTGTTCCACTTTAACTCCTAATGCATTACCTGGCCTTTAGTTTTTAAAATAGATAATAAACCAATCTAAAATGTGCTGCTTGTATGGTATGTCATTGTAATGATGTTAAGGTTAAGGAAATTAAGAACTTCATCAATTTAGGTGCCCATTCTAACTTAAACTTGTATTTAAACCTGCTTAGCATTTCCTTCAAATGGTTACATTTCATCACACAAAAAGTTATGAAATAGCAAATTTAAAATATATTTTGATGTTATGTATCTCATTAATTCCACTCCATTCCTAAGGCTCCATCCATAACACAGCTTGCTTTTTGTTTTAATTAGTATTTGCTATGCCCAAACCACAGGAGGACTCCTAACCTCTCACTCTTCATGTATTCCTTGTTTACGCATCAATATTAATTGATGTAACCAAGCTGAAACAACCATGTGAAATTCATTTCATTACATTGTTTCCATAAGACAAAATATAGAGGAGAACACACTGGAAATGATAAAGAACACAGAAAAATATAATTCACTTACTGGCATTTTTATTTTAATATAAATCTTATTCTAGCTCCAAAATCAATGTAATATACATAACTTACGTGTGTATAAATAGAGGACCAATGAAAGAAAGATTTTTCAGAAGGCTGAATTCTGAGGTTAGAAAATTTAGAACATTTCCTCTCCTCATTTTCACCTATGACTAAAGATTTGTCAGCTATGGTATAGCACAAATAGAAGTGAAAGTTCCATAAAAGGAAATATTTAAATGTGTCACTGAAAATTAATATCACATGAATTTCTTTCATCTATTTAATTTCTATGTGGTAATGATATGCACTGCCTTGTAAAATAACTATATTCTTTTTTTAAACTGTTCCAAAATGATTTTTAAGTAAATCAAATGTATAATAGAATTTAAAGGAAACTTATAATCAATTAAAATGTGTCTGTTGCAAAAAGAGGATTTTATGCTTTTAATATCACTATACAGGAGTAGTATGTGTTCTTAAAATTAGAATATTAGACTATTGGTAATTGCATATCAATACTTTTAAAAGTATAATCCACTCATAATTTCAGGTAAGAAATTTTAATCTAAATTTGAGTGCTAATCTGGGAAACTAAATTAAGTAAAAATATAGAACTAATAGAGTCTGTTTTAAGGAGAACATCTAAGCTTCTCTGGTTAATTCCACTGGCGTTGGCCTGTATCATTTGATCCAAGATTACAATACAAAAACAAACATAAAAACGGTGTTATACAAACACTTGCTGTCCAAACTGAGGAATCAAATAGATTTAACAAAAAGAGATATTTTATTTTAAATCACCTTTCTGAAAATTTTCTTATGATTGAACTTTTTAAAATTACCATATATATATCCCAACTCTCAGTTAAAAACAAAATCCTCCCTTTACCTCATATTCCCATCCCGCCACTCCCTGTTCTTCCTTATAGCAAAACTCAGAGTTCCTCAAGTTCCATTATATTTTTTAGTTCTCCCCAACAAGTATTTGTCACTGCAAACCTATTGATAGCACTTTTGTCAAAGTCATCTTTGTCTTCAACATTTCCTAACCCAGGAGTCAAGTTTTAATATTCATTCACAGACTTTGACAGGGTTTCTCATTTCTTCCTTCTTGAAATACTTTCCTCACCACACACCCTGGTTTTTTTCTAACTCATAGGTCACTCATCTTTCTCTTTTCCTGGATCCTCTCCCTCTCATTGACCTCTACATTTTGGAATGTCCCATTGGCAGAGTCTTGGAGCAATTCTCTATACAGAATTATTCCCTAAGTGAGCTAGCCCCACCCATCACTTTACAAGATCATGACTATAATGATAAATTCCAAATGTACAGCTTGAATCCCTAACTACCCCCTAAATTCCAGACTATATAATCACTGCCAACTTAAATTCTCAAATTTGATGTATACTAGGAATATCAAATTTAATAAATGTAAATTTTGATGTCTATCTAAAACTTGCCCATTGCCCATGTTCCCAATTTTAGTTAATAACACAATTCACCCTCTTGGCTCAGGTGAAATACTTTGGAAGCCTCTTTACTTCCTCTGAATTTCTCCCAGCAGAGTAATCAATCAAAAAACACTGTTCTTTCTATCTTCAAAATATATCTACAATCTGACAACTACTCATCTATTTCAGCTACCAACTTAGTGCAATTCACTACTGTCAAGCTAATCTTCATACAGACCACTCTATTCAAAACAGCTAACTTCATTCACCTGCCATTCCCTCACTTATCTTCATGGTATTTATCACTACCTAACATGATAACATATATTTTTCTTCTTTATCTGGTTGCCTACCCAATGAAAATATAAGCTCCTTAAATACAAAGAGAGCTTACTTGCTCAACATTTTAATTTCAGGGCCTAAGAATAATACTTCATAGAGATGAAGTTCAGCATAAATGTTGAATGAAAAAACATGCTCCCAATTAGCATACATACTGTATATTAATAGCAATGCCTACCTACCTTGTAGTTTCATGAATATTAACTTCTAGAATTATCCTGTTTTTGATAATGAAGCAAACACCTTATTTACGGTTACTTAGGAAAAATCAGGTACTCAAGGCAATGAAATAAGATTACTTTTTAAACAGTCCTTTGAATTATCTGGAATTAAAAAAAAGTGTAAGAATTATTATTTGAATACAATTAATTTCTTGAACATTTTTTGTGAGTAAAAGTATTTTTTAATAAGGAACTGGACTACAGAGTGATTTAAAATTTTTTAGCACTCACAGGTAGGCCTGAGGTTCTTGTGCTTGCCTCTGGGCTTGCCTGTACTCCACTCAGGGAAGCTTTGAGTAGTTTCAGTCCAGTCTCATTCCTCATTAATAACCACTAGGTGAACAACAGTAAGGTAAAAGCTGGAATACCTGAAGCATTATACTCTACATTTTTGGGTGATACTAAACATATGTTAATATTCCTGGTGTGCTTCCAGTTGGTAAATTCTAAAAGATACTGTAAGTCCCTGGTGGTTAGAACATAAGACTATTCATTTCTCCAGTCAGCCTTAATGAGTACTAGTATTTTGGTATACAGTAAAAGTAGTACTGTATGTAACACCTTAGTATTAATGCTAGACAGAACAGAAACAACATCTAAAATACCAAACAAAAAATCCAGCACTCTCAATCTATTACTGAAGTTACCTAGAATATCTGATTAACAAATACATTATGCATAATTCTTGTTCATACTAAAAAAAATCTTCATTTTAAAGAGCTTCAATTTGACTGATTAAGGTTTTATTGTCCATTTTTTCCCCTAGTATTTTCTTTATTAATTCATTCTAAACCTAGTGTTACATGCAGTTATATTAACCACACTTGACTGTATCTCTTCTCCCAATTTCTCAGATATAGGAATTTGTTTTCATTTTAGTTCATATAACTTTAAAGCTTAAATAAACATTAGTCTAAATCTTGTTTTAGAGTTGATAAAATTGAGTACTAAAAACAATAAGTTCCCAATGTTGCTCAATTAGCTATTGATAAAATTGGTACTTAGTCCCAAACCTAATTTCTAATTCAGAACATTTTTACTGTCTTAACTATGTTTTTCACATTCATGAAATTTGTATCCACATTCAAATACTAAAATTTACCAATTTAAATTAACTGAATCCACAAACATCCACTTAATAATCAATCCCAGAATTAAGTTAATAGTTTTATCCTTTTCCTTTAGACGTCATCTGATCAGTTGGTTTTATTCTGAGTCTTTAATAATATATTTTTCCAGCAGTTTATTAATTAATATTATAGCACAGGGCAAGGTCTTATGACAAACTGTTCTCTCATTTAACCTATTATTGCATTCTCTGTGATTTTTGCCAATCTTAAAACTAATTTATCATATTAAAGTTAACTAAGTTTCATCCTCCATTAGTCTTATACCATTCACGAAATTCAATTGTTGACATTATACATATCTGTATAATACAGAAATACGGATATACATATGCTCTTGTGTATATGCTCTTTTCATAGCCCTGTGTACGTCTGTTTCATGTCACAAACATCAATCCGTTTGGGACCCCAAATGTTCTACAGGTAAGCAGAACCACTGCAGTTAAGAAATTGCTTAACAAACTCAATTCACTGAAGTCTGTTCATATCAGTACTATCATGCATTTACATCCTTCTTAGTGTCATAAATATTTCCACAGAGAATAAGTATTAGTATAAGTATATATTTCTGTTATATTTTAAACACATGATAAATTTATATCATTAGGTCTAGTAATCTCATCCATCTACAGAGTAGAGGGTGTTGATGCGTCCTAAATTAAAATTCTTATAAGAATAAGACAGGGATTCTATTTCTCTTTCTAGTTTGAAAATAAAAACCACCTGTACCCTATATCATCACAAAACTCACTAAATGGCATTTTTTCCTGGGAATTTAAAAAAAGTATTTCATGTGATTTTCAAGTAGGACTACAAAGGAACAACTCAGAATGCAGTGACACCTAATGGTAAAGCTATCTTTATAGGTCATAAATGTATTATCTGATAAACATAATTGTAATAAAACTAAGTATTGCTACTCAGCAATAGGCTGTCTATAACCTGAAATATGATGATTTTCAATAGTAATGCCAAATAGTTTACTTTTTTAAACTAAAAAAATTGTAAGTAAAAAAATCTGCATTAAAAAGTGTGGCTTTTACAATTATAATATCCTTTTGTAGTAAAATTACAGTATGATAAACTTAGCCTCAGAGATTAGAATTAAATGTAATGTATCTTCCATTACTCCTAACAGTCTCGACTGGACTCCATTATTGGATAAATCGAAAGTTAATCACCTTGATTTTTATTCATATTTGAATTAAAATTTACAGGAGGTATTTACTAGTTGTACCTTTCACTTGGAGTGGAAAGCAAAGGTCCTTAGTGTAATGACTTATTAGTCATGTCATAGTTGATATCATTGATTAATAACATTGTCTAACTTAATGCACATCTGAATTGTGCTTCAAATAACTGTATTAATGATACAGAAAAGACTAAAAGTAAAGAATACCCTTATTTTGAATTCAGAAGCTACTTCTTAATACTTTCTAAGTTTACTCTATATACCCATAACTTAGGGAGTAAAAAATAAAAATACTGTAAATAATAAAAGGATAACTTGAAACATTGAGATATCTTATACAATGTAAAGAGTCCTTGATGACTCCTGGGGACTATCATTAAACAGTGCAAATCATATAAAGAGTTGAAAAAGAAACATTTTGGCAGAAGACACAGTACAACTTCTGGAAATACTTTTACATTCTGTATTAGATAAAACAGTCCTCAGTGAAGAAGTAATAAAAACTGATACTTTAAATCTACCATCTATTATTGTTTTTAATGTGATGACACATATTACTCACCCACCAATTTTGTACTTTAATTTGAACTTTCTCATGTGAAATACTACGTGAATTGTCTTAGGCTTCTCGAATGTCATAGTTGATCATTATGATCTTGGAGAATAAGCATCAATTGCTTACGGAAAAATACATGAGTAAATGTTTGGTTTCTAGCCCATGTTGGCATAAAGTATTTTACTATGGCTGATAACAAAAACACGCTAGTGATTTTTGTAATATATGAATAAGTACACGGTTTGAGTGTTTCCTTATAAAGATATATAAACTGCATATAGCTCATTTCAATCAGTTCTGTGAGCACAGGAACCAGATAAAGAAATGAGCATACATTAAACTGCTAAAACATGAGATCCTCCATATTTGATATGAAGCAAAACACAAACTGTGCAGTTGACTGGAAATGCCACCTAATCCCTGCTTAATTAAAGCAGTGCTGGAAACTCCTGTTGTGCTAAGGGAGTGAAGAGTGTGGGACGACTGATGTATGCAGAAAATAGCACTCAGCGTGGCTAATCTCAAAGACTTTGGAGCTTTCTAGCTACATAAATCAGAGCGACTTTTGAATAGCCTCATAAAACACAATATCATTGCCATTCCACTCACGACTTTTTGGTTCTTCCTACAGCATGCAGATCATTAGGAAACTTCTAAGCAATCAAGTAATGTAGGTCTGATGAAATTACTCAATCAATGCACAGGCTTAAAGTAGAAGCATAATTCAAAATTGCATAGTTTTTTATGTCAAAGGACCTTTCTTTGGGGTGGGAGGGTGAAGAAGATCACAATAGAGGTGATTTATTTCTAAACACTATGTGTATGTGCACATGTATATTAAACAAGTTTATGTAATTATCAAATATCTTAAAAATATTATTTCACAGAAACTCAAAGTAATTACAATATTATGTTTTTGACTGATATAAATACATTTCCATTTCAATTATCAGAGTTTGACCATCACATCTCATCATTGTAGTAAAATAATGTGTTTTATAAAACATATTAGAGCTTGAAATATGTACTTGACTTTATTAAACTATCTGCATCAATAGCAAAAACAAAGAGAAAGAAGGATGTAGAGAGTTTTCAAACACATAATTTGGTTCAATATCAAAAAGATCCAATATTTAAAGAACCTATTACAGCAGTGTCTTTTCATCTTTCCAGCTTGCCTGAACTACATACTGCAGCTTTCTGCTTGAACACATCACATGAGGTATGAAAACCTTTCATTTCTGCATATCTCCTTATATCTTTAGAGTTGAAATATTCACTTTCCCTCCTGTTTCATCACTTTCATCTCTTTAGTCTTGAAATACATTCACCATAACTATATTTCTCACATCAAATATTAAATGAAGGCAACCACCTCTTAAAGAAAATTAATTCTCTTTTCCTATTCAACCAAGCAAGTAAACTGATCCAATGAATATTAACTGATGATTTAAAATTTTAACATGAGCATTCAGTTTTGAATTTATTATACTTTGGCTGAGGAGGGAGGTGGTGATAGTGGAAGGGGCTTTTAACATTTGAAGTCATTCTTTTATTTAGGAGATACATTTTTCAGTATATTATAAAAGATATGGAGCATTTGAAACAATTATCTATTTGCTAGTTTCATGGCATTATTAGGTAGTCTATAAAAGAAGCTAATCCTCTTGTCTAATGTACTAATTGCTTTCAAGTCAAATTAATTGTCTGAGAAATAACGATTTCTTTTAGTAGACATACACAGTTAATGCATACAACCAGCTTTCTAAAGTAAACTGTATCTGTAATCCGTACAATTATTTTTTTTTTTGGTCTGATTATAAATGAGTAAGCCATGTCACAGTGACAGACAACAGAATGCAAAGAAAAAAATACAACAGTTGTGTTCTATTTTGAAATAAATGCCCAGACTGCATTGCAAAATAGTATTCATCTGGTAAAGGAATAGCAAGAAACGTAGGTGTTTGCAAACAGTGTATTTATTGTTTAGACCACAGAATAAGCAAAAAAATAAGCATTTATCCACACACCTTCCTTCCTGAGCGATAAAGAGCACAAGGCAGAAACCCTTAATCAAAAAATGAATGTAAAGGTACAATAACCTATATGTATGTGTGTGTATCCACACGCACACACATTCATGCTCCAGTCATTCACACAGGACGTAAATGTATGTCATTTCTTTAAGGGGAGCACAGCTTATTTCTAAACTCTATCAAAACATTACTGAACCCTTCCATAAGACCATCATTTCTCCCTAAAAAGTTCAGAACCTACAGGTACTGTTAGTCCCCTTGGCAAAACGTGATCTAGCAGGCAAGCTATCTAGCGCTTAATTTACTTAAAGTATAAGTGCAAGCTTTTCTGAATCCTGACCTCATTACCCCTTGCACAGAGACATATGTTTCTATTGATATAAATGATAGAGCATGGCAGACATGTTTACAAAGACAGCCGCTGAGACCAAGAGAGGGAGCCCCCTGGAGCTGCGCGTACACCAGACAGAAGCCCCTCGCCTGAGCAGGCACAATCGCCACCAGCCAGGTACCGCGCGCGCGCGCGCGCGCGCGCGCGCGCGTAGGTGTGTGAGCGCGCGCGCGCAATACGCGGGGGAGGGGAACGGAAAGGGGAGATACTGCGACCCATCTGTCGCTTCGATTTACAGAACATCACGCCGTGTGGACAGATAAAAGTCTTGTGCCCAGAAAAATTCCCCAAGAGGGGCCTCTCTTCAGCCCAGTAAATGAACCTTGCTGGCCCGCGAATGCGAATTTCCGAAAAGGAAATCGTCGCATTAACGCAGAAAAGGCTGCAAGAGCTCGGCTCCGCTCAGCTCTCACGGATTAGCAAGTGAGAAGAGTTGGAACCTGGAGCTGCGAGCGCTGTGCATGATAATGACGCGCAGCCCCCGCCCGCCTCCGCCCGCCCCGGCCCGCCCCGGCCAGTCCGGGCCCGTGTAGTTGCCAATAGGTGGGGCCACTAGCAACTCCCAGCCTGCTCGGCAGTCCTTCCTGGAGTCTAGCTGCCCGGCGGTAGCCCCAGCGCCTTTCCTCTCGGCCTTGCGCGGCAACTCAGAGTTGACGGCGAGACAGGTGTCTGCGAAGCGGCCCGCGCGAATTTGCTCCCTGCGCTGCCTGAGCGACGCGGGGCCAGTCTCGCCGCTGCGCCAGGCCCCGGGAGCGTGTGCGAGGCGCGGGGCTCCAAGTCCTCTGCTACACTGCCGCCAACCCCTCCCGCCACGGTCGCGGCGACTCTGCCCGAGTACCGCAAAGCCAAGAGGACAAGACGAGGAGGAGGCTGGGGCGCATCAAGCACCCCGTTAGCATCGCACAACGCTGCGGCGAACGCAGCCCGCTCACGTTGCAAAACCACCTGTTCGATACGAAGGGAGCTCTCCCCCACCTCCCACCCCAGTTCTTTTCGCTTCACAGGTGACACCTCTTCTGTTCAAAGATAATTTTTTAAAATGGAGCAAATGAACATCCGACAAAGAATATGGAAGGTTTAGTCCATTAAACTTCCCATCCCTACACACTTGGAACCCCCGCACTCCCCGGTACACACGCACCCCAAGGTAAACTTGACACCCCCATGCATGCAGCCCACTCTCCACGATTCACCGCCAAACAGCAGCACTCAAGTCAAGGTTCGAGCATCATCCACATCCTGCCAGAAAACTGAACAAGTGCGGGGGAAAGGTAGTAGAAAGGGGCAATGAACCGCAGGCACCGCCAACAAGCCACACAGAAGGCTGAGAGCGGGGAGCAAAGGGGAAATGTTTGCGAACCGAAACGGTAAAAGTACCTACTGGCAGCGCCTGTCCTCACTTACCGATGTGGATGATCGAATCCGCATTTGCTGAATCCCAGCTTCGAGACCACCACACGAACAAAACCAAGAACAAGGGGAAAACTTCCATCTCCTCCTAGGCTGGTTCTTTTTTAGGATGGATTTTTTTTCCAAAATTTGTTAAAGGAAAAAAAAAAACAGTCCAAAGAGTTTGAGGTCACAATAGAGTTTAGCGAGGCTTTATTTTTTCTCCCCCTTTTTTTCTTCTTTTTTTCTTTTCTAAATTCCTACAGCCGGAGCAAAGCCTTTAATCGGCGCTGAGGAAGACAGACCAAATAAGAGAAAGAGCCCAGACAGAGGAAACCTCCTTCGCAAAGCCGTGTTACTTCGAAGGGAATTTTGGCATCGCCAGAGTTGTTTGCAGTTTGGCTTTTTAAAAATGTATCCAGCCTTGGCTGCACTCGGGCAGGGGGAAAGGCTGGAGCTCAGACCATCCCCAACGCTGCGCCGGGGCCACGGGTCTCGCGTCCCAGCTCCGCCGCAACTTCCAACAGACCCACCCCCACCCCCCTCGCGCCGGATGTTCCCCTCCCCCTCCCCAACCAAAAAGCCTCCCCCACCCCGCCCTAACGGCCCGCAGAGAATCCCTTGTCTTCGCTGCCAAAATAAAATCTAAGTGGAAAGGAAAGATTAGGAGATTCCAAGCGGAGCAGCCAGATTCCAGCAGGGAGGGGAAAAAAGCCCTCTCCAAGAGGGGTAGAAAAAGTGAACTTCAAGGTAATGCAGATAGTAATGCAGAGAAAATCTCTTTCTGCGCGAGGCGGGGAGCAGAGCTCGGCGAGGCGGGCCCGGGGAGCCGGTTCGCTCGGGCGCGGTGGCGGGGGAGTGTGCTGGGCGCGAGCGACTGGGGCCGGGCGGGCGGAGCGAAGCCGCTGCGGGTTGCAGGATGCTTTTGGAGCGTTTCGCCTGGCGGGATGCAGGAAGCGAGAAAGGAGCGAGCTTGGCAGCTTCAGCACTAGCTCCACGTTGCCTAGAAATGGATCACCTAGGAGAAGGAGCGAGCCCGCGAGAGAGCGGTGCTGTCAGGAGGAGAGAGGGGGAAACCGAGAGAGGAAGAGCTTCTCTCTAATAACCACCTCCTCCCCCTATCTGCAATACAAGGAAGAAACAAAATAGTGCTCTCATTTCCCTTGGAATCTTCAACCGGGACTGAGAAAAAGGCAGGACTGTAAGAAAAAAAAAAGATGTTGAAGCCTTAAAAAAAAATGGTTAAAGGCAACCTAAAAAACCACCCCACTTATTTAACCTTGCTATTGCAATTCTCCAACAGGTATCAGATTTTTTCTAGTCTTTGCCTGGAACTAATCACATTGGTTAAAAACAAATTAGGGACACCTGGTCACTAAGGGAGACGAGACCTAGAAAGCTTTTAATGAGATTTCAATTATAAAGTTATAAAAAGGAGAGGACGTGCTAATTACCTTTTATACAGTGATTTTTTTTCTGTCTCCAGTGTATGTTTTAGAAAATAAGAATAAAGGATAAAAGAAATCTTGAAATAAAAAATAATTAAATAAAACAGAAATACATGCTTCAGGGAAACATCTGATCAAAATATTACATTGAGTAACCCTATAACGAACTTATGTATATAAATTAAGTATAAGGAAGTTGGTTGCTCCTCCAATGGAAAACCTAAGAAAGTAGTGAATGACAGCCTCTCAATCCCGAAATGAAAGGATTTTGTCAGTTTATTACTTAAAATCCTGAGGATTGTGACTTTTCTTCTAATGATTAACTTATACCCCATCTCATTTCAACCTGGATATTTGTTAACACAACCTAGTTAACTAGTTGAGGCCACGTATTAAGGGGCCTAATATTATTTCAATTATAATTGGAATCCCTTGGGAATGTCACTACTTGGGATGTATGAATGTCAAATTCCTCAAACAACCTTTCAGAGTTTTCTCTTCCCTCTAGACTTGGCAAACCTCTTTTCTTCTGTGTCTCACGTTAGTCCTTCTCTCTAGTCTGGTGAATTGGGCTATTATTTCTCCAAACACAATTTTATGTTCTCACCTCTATGAAATGCCTTCTTTCATTCATGTTGTGCATTTTTTCCCTGAACATTCTAGAAAATGTTTTGCTGCCATGTTGTTACATATGGTAATAGTTCTGCTGGAAGACATATATTCGTCCTCCCAATCACTCTCCTCTACCAGTTTAAGACTTAGTTCAAATTCCTTTTGCCCATTAAGTCAAGCACAATTTTGTCATATGTCATAAACACATTCTCTACTGTGCTCTCATAGCATACTTTACCTTTGTATTAGAGTTAGGCAGGACTACTTCTGAATTAGATCATCAATGCCTTGACAGTGAGAACCATAGCTTATTCACATTTTATTCACTGTAGAATTTACACAGAACCCCTTTGTTGACTTGAATTTCATCACTTCCTTCTGAGTTTGGCATAAACTAGTGCTTCCAAGAAGACATCACTGATTAATTCCTCTCAATTCTGGATCATTCTTTTATCTTTTTTTTTTTTCTTTGTCATTAGTACACGTGGACTCATTATTCATTGTATTCACCTTGCCGTAACTGTCATTTTACTTTTCAGATGGTTCTGTTGCAATTTCATGGATCATATTTTGCTGTTACAGATAATGAATCTTTGAAAGAATGGATGTATCTCCCCATAGCTTGCTTCTATTATATTATTCACAAGCACATTTTAAAAATTGATGAGTCATTATGCACTCTATCAAGAAAAAAATTATCAAATAACTATTAACATGGAAAGAACACTATAATATCTTAGAATCAGAGGACTAGGAGGAACTTCAAAACATTAGCTGGCCCAGCAGTAGCTTAATAAATGTCATTCCTGGAGATTGCTAAATATAATCAATTCAGACTATCTTCTCTCTTGGAAATCTGTTTTAATGTATTATGAGAAAAACATTTTCATTATTCCTAAATCCTCCTATTTAGTGGTTCTCAAAGGTAGTTTCACTTTGGAATAACCTCAGCTTTTGAAAAAGGTCACTTCGGCCTAAGTTAATCAAAGTCACTGGGGTTTGGAGCTTGGCCAATATGTTTGACATGACTCTAGTGGGCAGCCATAGTTCAGAACCATTGTTATAATACTCAAATGTTTAAATGAATCTGAGTGACATGTCACCAAAAAAAAAAAAAAAAAAAAGCAAGGCATCAAAATGACCATTCCTGACAGAAGAGATAAGAGAACCATGAGATGCACTTTTCTAAAAGTAACACAAAAAAGTTAATGCAAAATTAAAGCGTAACAGTGGCTTGTTGCTTTTCAATTTTAGAATATCAATCAATCTTTTTATTGGCCAAATAATTTCTATACCCAATGAGCCCTAATTAATTGTTTTTGTATGGGATATAAAAACATTTTAAAATTATGTGTTAACTATATTTGCTTTTATTATAGAAAATTGCATATTGTGATGTGATATTTAGGTAGCTGGATACAAAGCTTTTTAATGTGTAAGTTAGATGTTAAGTTCCAGCAGGAAAAAAATAATATATCCACTGGTTGTAGTTTAATATAGGCTTTTTCGAAGGCTACCTGTTAGTCAAATTAAGACAGCTTAGCTTTCATTCAAGCATTATCAGATGGAAATGGTTGATACATTTGGGTCACTGCACTGAAATTCAAAACTTTGTGATGTTCTAGCACATTTTGGGGGCAAAACAGTCATCATTCACTAAAGTTCTATATCCAATGATTTTTTAAAAAATAAAAAGGTAAGCGAACCATGATTTATGAATATATTCTTCCAATGTGGAGATTGTCACTTCATTCAGGCATTAGTTATGATATGAACATCAGTAATTTTAAGAAATGGTAGATAATCTGAGCAGCTTTAAGATATAAAGTATAATGATTATTTTTATGGAAAAATAGACTTGGGTGAGAGATTAATTTCCATTATTGAGGGGCATGCATGTGCAGGCTCCCTTAATCATGTACAGAGCACTGTGTATAAAGAATGTAATGGAAATCTTTAGAACATATAATTCCTTCATTTTCACTCTTCAAAAATACTAAAAATACCAATGTCTACACCTAAAATTCAGCTGCTCATTGAATGTTATAACCGCAGTAAGTCAACTTACATTAGTTAATTTTAAAGAATTCTTCAATAATATTCAATGACTCGAGAGATTTATTTTGTTTTAGTATAAAAATCTGTTAATTTACGAGGTGGCCTAAATTGAAAATTAGGGAGAAAAGTTAGCTTTGAAAAGGATATTGGGAAAAAATGGAATAGCATGTATCTTGAACATTATTTTTAATTCACTGTACAGCAGATGCTCGAATAATATGATTTTTTTTAATGTCATTTTATTGCCATAACATTGATGAGCAAAAAAATTGATTCCCAACCATGGCCTCTGTCTCTTTGGAGTTGGCATGTCCTCCCCATGTCCAAGTGAGTTTTCTCCTGATACTCTGGTTTTCTCCTACATCCCAACTATATACACGTTAGATATATTGGCATCTCTAAATTGTCCCAGTGTGAGTGAGTGTGGATGTGAGTGTGAATGCACCTGAGACAGAATGTCATACTGTCAAGGGTCAATTCTGACTTGCACTCTGAGGTGCCAGGAGAGATCCTGGCAACTCTTGACCTGGAATAGGTGGGTTGGAAAATAATTATCTTACTTGTTTTTATTATAATTTTTTAAATGTATTTATAGCTCACATTTAATTCACTGTTAAATGTTAGAAGTGTTTAGGGTCTTTATTTAGAAATTTAGTGATATTTTTGTGTAATAAATGTGCCATAGGAACTTAACTCTTGCTCATGTCAATTAGCCTGTCATAACACTGGTTTTCTTTGCATAGTTTATTTACTTAAAGTCTCACTTTCCAAGAACGTATCAACAAGTTAAGTGAAGATTTACGATAATTGTGTCATTAGTATTATAAATACAGTTAGCCACACAAAAGATTCTAAAAACTAAATACATTACAACTTTAACATGAATATGAAAGGAAAAGTAAAAAAAAGGCAATGACTGACCACCTATATATATGCAGTAAGAAATTATGGCTATAAAATTATAAAGAGATGTTCATTTGCAAAAGTAAACAAACTTTTTGTTTGAAGGGCTAAAAGGGCAACTTTTATACTAAGCAGATCAAAGAAATTAAAAGCTCAATGGGACTTTAAGGTCTCTCTTATTCAATGCCTAGTTTTCTAGAATAGAATGGGAAACTGAGTCCCAGAAGTTGCTTGTTGATGAAACTGATGTATGTTGAAAGATTGAACTTAGAAAACACATTTTTGACTTTTAAATATGCTTCAAGAAAATAATTAAATCACATATTCCTATATAATGTAATCACATTGTGTATACCATGTCTTTTTAAAATTATTTTCAGGTCAAAACTGACTCACCAGTTTCTACTCTGTCAAACTATTTTTATCTGTGACAGTAGTACAAATCTTATCCTTGGAAATATGTGGTAACCCTTCCTTTCTTCTTTCTTTCTTTTGTTCCTTCCTTCCTTTCCACCTTCCATCCTTCTATCCTTCCATCCTTCCTTCCCTATATTTGTCCCTTACATATTAAGACCTTAATCCCTTCCTCCCTTTCAGAGTTTTCCCTAAGTCTGCAAGGCTGCCCTGTCAGGGCAATGTCATGTTTTCTTCTTATGAAATATAAATTCTAACAAAATTCTGCAAATAAATTGATTAATATTTTTTTTTAATATAAGCACTTCACCAATCTTATCTTTTATTAAAGTTAATTCAACTGAAAACTGAATTGCAAAGTTTTGCACTGTCCATACATTAGCTATGATATGATAATGAACTTTTAGGAGCAAGAATTCACTTACATACATATTGGTATATGTTTATACTTCTTATTTCTTCTGTCTGCATATCGATGTGGAATTTTAGGTAGAATATTAATAAACATCAAGCAATTGGTAGATGAAGGTCAAATGAATATTTGTAAGTCAACAGGGGCACTTTATTGAAATTGGCCCCTCACCACATTATATCCTGTCCCCACAAGATGGCAGCCATGCTTGATGTAGATTTAATCAGCTTACTTTTCGAATGTCTCAGTTCTTAACAGTTTACCAGAGTATTATTAACCCATATTAATTAAATGGCTATCTTTAAGCAAATGATATTTTAAGTGATTTTTTAAGGTAACTTGATTTTCTGAAGTTTTATTTCTTCTAAAACTTTCACATATGGATAATAACTATCTATTATCACAGTCTTATAATAATATCTGCTTTATTCACATCCCTGATTTCACCAGTTACTAAGAATTAAATATTAATAGAACAATCTTTAATAATATCCCACTCAATCCTATGCTAAAGTGTAACTAGAACACTAGGACATTATTAGGTGATTCAAAATTTTAGTGTACATTTTAAAGTTTCAAACAAGAGTTTAATTTAGCTATTTAATTTTTCTCAAGAAAAGGTATTTTATATATATTTAGTTAAGAAATTGCACATGGCTGTGAAATATAGAAATTGTCTATCAATTACATGATTGATCCTTCTTTTGTGGCATATCGATTAAGGTAAATGTGTAACAAATAGGTCAAATGCAAAAAGAAATGCATGATGCCAACTATAGTGAATATCAATTATCATTTGGCCCTTAACAATAAGATTTTATTATTTCCCTATGATTAACCATTTTAATTCTGAAATTAAGTTTTTTCAAACATATTTCTCTAGGCACATAAGTAACTTAGATACAAAGTGTGCTTATGCAATATACTACAGATAATAAACTATATATTTTAGTTTAAAATATATTGTATTCTGTAGTAGCAGATATCATGGGGAAAACTTAAATAGAAAAACAAAAGATTAGTCAATATTCAGTCATTTACACACACAGATATTGGCTTTAGAGGAGTTGTCAAGGTCGTAATAAAACTATAAACATTTAATTTCACTTTTCAGTGGGTAGGGTGTATAATCAGTACAGACTCAAATGCAGTAGATTCCTTACTTTTCATTGGTCTTGAAAGTTAGTGGTAAATCTATGTGTTTAATTGATTATCAATAAATGAACTAATGAGTGAATGAAAGAATAAAATGATAATCTTTAAATATTGTGAGATATTACTCATGTAACATAAGACAAGAGTAACTTGACTTGCTCCAAAATAAACAGATTACCGAGTTTTCAAAATGCTCTGTTTATAAGATTATTTCACCTATTTATCAGTCCCATCATAACACAGACAGAAATTATCTGTTTGGTGTAGAAAAAATGGAAGATGTTTTAAAAGTGTCGTTTGAACAATGACAAAAATTATCTCAGAAACGAGTCCAACTATGATTCTCTGCACAAATTTAACTTGACTTATTTACAGTATAGTTTATATAACTGAAGAGAATGTAGGAGAGAAAAAAATTAAATTTTATATTAGATTAAATTTTATATTAGATTTGATAGAATTTACCGAAAGTTTGCTAAGATAAAATTAGTCACGTCAACACTTTGTTTCCTTCCTCTTTTTACATTTTGCTGCTACAGCACATTTTAAAAATATCATCAAGATAGAGTTGAACCACAAAGAATTAGATACAATATCAAAGTTGTGAAAATTAGACAATAGTAAATTTTTTTTAAATTCCTATGCTGTTGGAAATTTCTAAACCAGCATTTTCTATATTGGGTTCTATGGAATACTTTGTTCTAGAAAGACAAGAAATTTAGTGGCCACATAAGATTACAAAATGCTAGATAGAATTTTCTTTCTTAGAGGTTCATAGTGCACATTGACATATTAAAAATATGAAGAAATCCTCTAGGAAACAAATTATTAACCTGTATTTAAGCCAGAATATTCCAAATTTATGTAATTATCAGTTCCCTTTTCATATACAGAATGAACATCATTTATTATGCTGTTGCAATGCATTTTCTAGTTTCCAAAAATAAAAATTTTTTCTCTCTTTTATTTGTGGATGTTTATATTAGCCAAATTGCAAATCAGTAGGCTGATATATCATATCTGGGGAGAGATTATGTTTTGTGCTGTAACAGGAATTTCCTATATCTGTTTTGAACTTCTATGATAAAGAAAAATATATCATTCACCAATAAACATGTTTTCTTTTTAAAATGCTTTGTAGATTTCTATTTCTGCTTAGAAGTAAAAAGTCAAAGGAGAACATTGCTCTGATCCTAACAATAAGAAAATACTGGTGGTCTATAAAAATATAACTTTCCTTGAACCCAATTAGAGAGCTGACATGGTGAGATAACAAAGCAAACTAAGTTCCAAAGAGTGACAAGCACTTCTAATATGAGACAAGACTCAAAATTGCTTCACTTTGGCACAGAGGAAGAATTGGCTGCCATTGTAGCAGGTAAGAAGAAATCACCAAAAATTTTAATGAATTTTTAATGACTGAATGTGGGGTAGCATAAAAGTTTAGAATAAGTGGGTAGCATCAGACACAAGAGGTGTTTGCATTCACTCATAAGTTCTTTTCTATGGATCTACTTGGGGTGCTCATGGGAAAGAATGAGAGCAGGGCAAGGTACCAGCAATACCCTCTAACTGCTACAGGCATGATGGACGTGGAACAATCTCTAAATATGGCCCACTCTCCTAGATAGATACCTTCTAATTAGGAAGAAAATTCTTTAAGCTGCTGAGGGAGAGACAGTAAACATTCTTGTAACTAGGGCCCAAGCAAAGATCCAATGCTTGTATAGCAGCAAAACTCATCAGTTTCTGGGGGAAAGGTTAGTTAACTCTCCTTCCTGATACTGAGAACCAAGAAAATATCATTGCTTCTGGGAGAGTTATAGAATTAAAACCGTCTTCCCCTGGGGGAAGAAAAATAAAACCTTAATAGGTTAGGATTCTGTTCCTATATAAAGCAGAAATGTGCTATTGCTGGGAGCAAGGAGAGACAAAAGATATCTCTCCAGTTTAAGATCCTCCACAGTTAAAGTCTTAATATGGCTGTCACTGGGATGAGAGGGACAAGAATGATAACAAGACCTCATTTCTGACACTCAGGTACACAAGTGTTGTATAAGACTAAGTTTACACATCAGAAGAACCAAAAAAAAAAAAAAAAAAAAAAACAACTCCTTGTCCTCACCATAAGCCTAGCACTGAGTAATAAACAATAGAAGACTATAACTGGTAGAGAGTAAAGAGTGTACAGAGACCCACTATTTGACCCAGTCATGCCACCAATTCTTAAAACCTGAGGATGAAGCAGAAAAATGCCAAAAACCCTCTAGTACCACAGGACTCACCCTAAACATGTGGTTCAGGCAATCCATTATGAAAGAATTTGAAGATTTTATTGTAATGACGGTAACAATATCAACAACAAAACCCAAACCAAAATGAATTACACACTATCATTGTAACAGAAGAGTTATATTCATTTTCAGCTATAAATACTCTTCATCTCAGTCTCTATTGTTCTCCAATGACTAGGTTTAGCATTCATTCAAAAATTACAAGACAAAATAGCAAGACTAAAAAAGCCATTGTTTAGAGATAAAGCAATCAACAGAAGCAGATTGAGTAATTACTCAGATGTTGAAACTATCAAGGGCTTTATAATAACTATTATTTAATGTGTTAAAGGATACAGTGGTAAAGGAGAAGAACATGCATGAACAGATGAGGAATTTCAACAGAAAGATGGAAATTATTAAAATGAGTCAAATAAAAAGAACTCCAACCCCCTAAAAAACCCATGATATCCAAAATGAATTACTATGATGTTCTTGACATAGCTGAGGAAAAAAAATATGTGAACCTAAAAATGAGTTGATAGAAATTATTCAAAATGAAACATAAAGAGAAAGGAATTTTAAAAAAATAATACGTTTCAGAGCATCCCCGGAACTGTGGAACAACACCAAATGATCTAACGTCTGTGCTTTGATTTATACAGGAAAATAAAGAGAAAGATAGAGAAGAAATACTAGAAAAAAATCAAAGATTAGAATTGTAGCACACTTCCCATCAAAAAATATGTAAGCCAGAAGATATGGAGCGACATCTGTAAAGTACTAAAGGAAAAAATGAATCCATCATTAGAACACTAAACCCAGCAAAGTATCTTTCGAAATCAAGAAGAAATAAAGACTTTTCAGAGAAACAAAAGCTAATGGAATTTATTTCTGTAAAACCTCCACTACAAGAAATCTTAATGGTAGATTATTAGAATGATGATATATGGTGTGGATAGAAATTTGGATTTATAGAAAAATAAAAAGCACAACAAGTAGTAGAGAGTAAATATAAAAGATACATTTTTTCTCTTTTATAATCTCTTTAAATGCAATTGACTGTTTAAAGCAAATATAATAGTAAGGCATTATAAAATTTATAATCAATGTAGAAGTAAAACGTATGGCAAAAACATCATAAAAGATAAAAGAGAAGAAATAACAGCATAGTATGCAATATTTTTTGAAGTATGTTATGATAAGTTAAATATAACGTTATAAGCCAAAAAGCAATCAAAACAATTTTAAGAGATAACAACTAGTAAGCTAAAACTGGAGATAAAATGTAATAATACAAAATAATTATTTAAACTAAAAAATGCAAGAAACTAGGAGAAACAAGACCAAAGAACTGAAAGGACAAAGAAAAAAATAGTAAAATTAAAGTCTAACCACATCATAATTATATTAAACATAAATGACAAAATGACAAAACAATGATTAAATGATAAAATGAAAAAAAAACAATGATTAAGTTAAACAAATGATTAAATATAACAGCTGAAATTGTAAGCAAGACAACTATATGGTACCTATAAGAACCCACTTTAGATATATCACTATAGATAGGTCAATACTAAAAGAGTGAAAAAGATACTTCATGCAAACAAGCAAAAGAAAGCCGAAGTGGTTCAATCAATATCAAAAAAATATAGACCAGAACATGGACTATTCGTTTTTAATAAATTACATTACATGATGATAAAGGATTAACTCCTTAAGAAGACACAACAAACCTAAATCTGTATGAATCTGACAACAGGACTTTTATATCAAACAAAGCTGATAGAACTAAGAAGAAAAGCACAGAAACAGACAATTATAGATGCAGAATTCAACATAGCGTTCTCTATAATCACTAGAAGCAGTAAACAGAAATTAGTTAAAGATATGGAAGACCTGAATATCACTATCAACCAAGTGACTTAACTGACATTTATGGAACATTTATTGAGTCATTCCACTCAATAACTGCAAAATGTGTTTCTTTTCATGTACCGAGGTAAGATCAATAAGCTAGAACTTTTTCTGGACCATAAAGCAAACTTCAACACATTTAAAAGTATTGAAATCATAAAAGTTATCATAGAAATCAGTGAAACAATAATATTTAGAAAATAAAATACATTTGAAAATTAAAATTATTCTAAAACAAGCCATGAACCAAAAAAGAAACACAGAAAAATTATAAAATATTTGGATAAAAATGAAGTAATGAGATATCAAAATTTATGGAACAAAGTTAAAGCAATGCTTAGGGGAAAACAGATCATTTAGAAAAATGAGAATGGCATTAAATAAATAATCTAAGCTTCTCTCTTATGATACTAGAAAATAAAGATCAGATTAAATCTATAGCAAGCAGAAAATGGAATAATAAATACCAGAGGAGAAATCAATGAAATTTAAAAGAAAAAAAATAGAGAAAGCCAATGAAACCAATAGCCGGTTCTTTGAAAAATATTGATAAAATTGATCATCATTTAACTATGCTGAAAAATAAGAAAATATAAAAGACGCATTACAAATGTTAAGAATCTAAAAAAGGAATTATTAAAGATCCAATAGACATTTTAAAAAAGGAAAAGAAGTGTTATTTTTAAAACTTTATGTCAGATTTGAAAATAAATGCAATGGGCAAAAACCATAGAAGAAACAAACTTCCAAAGCTCACTTAAATATTAGGTAACTTACATAGCTCATATCTGTTACTGAAGTTGAATAAGTAACTCAATCTTCCATCAAAGAGCTCCCTGGGAGCAAATGATGAATTATATCAAAGATTTAAGAAATAAGACCAATGATTCAGAAATCTTCTGGGACACAGAAGAAGAGTAAACACTTTCCCACTCGTTTTATGAAGTTAGCATTACTTCAATACTAAAACAAGCAAAAATGATACAAAGAAAATACATATCAATTTTTTTTGTGAAAATACACAAGAAAAATTTTAACAAAGCAAAAGGATTATATATCATAATTAAGTAGAGTTCATCCAAAAATGTGATATTGGTTAATCAGTCAAAATCGACCAATATAATGCACCATATCAATAAACCAAAAAACAAAAAAGAAGGAAACATGTGATCGATGCAATATATGATATAATTTGAAAGAAATCAACATTCATTTCTGATAAAAACTCTCAGTAATCACAAGGAGACTAGAACCACCTCACCCTTATCAAAGTCATCTGTGAAAAATCCTACATTAACATCATGCTTAGTGGTGAAAATGCTTTCTTCCAAACATTGCAAAGAAGCAAGGGTATTTGCTCTTCTCACTTATATTGAACAGTGCTCTGGACAACCTAACTTGTACAATAAGGCAAGAAAAAGAAATAAATACGTATAGATTACAAATGAAAACATAAAACTCACTTATTCAAAGACAACACTATTATTCCTGAAGAAAATCACCAAGTATTTACTAAATGGCTACTAGTGCTAAAGAAAGGAATCAGTAAGGTTGCTAGATATAAAGTTGATATGCAAAAAACTGTAATTCTATAAACTAGTAATTGCAAAGTGAAATTAAATATATAATTTACAATAGAATTAAAACATTAAAAACATTTATACTTAACTAATTACGTATAAATCTAAAAAAATGTGTAAGACTTTTATGGAAACTACAAACCTGTGATGAGAGAATTTAAGGAAAATGTAAATAAATAGTGATATATATTATGTTCATGGATTAAAGGACTTGATATTCTTAAGATCTCAATTCTCTCCAAATTGATTTATAAAAATTGCCATTATTAAAAAAAATTAAGGCAGCCATTTCTATAGAATCTGACAAGCTGATGTGGAAATTTATGCAGGAAAAAAAAGCATTCTGGAAGGAAATATAAATTTGAAAACTTGCACTTTGCCTGATTGCAAGACTTCCTAAAAAGTTGCAGTGTTTGAGACAGTGTGTTATTGTAATAAGAATAGACACATAAATCAATGAACAGATTAGAGTACAATTCAACCTGAACATAAATTTTCAATTGATTTGAAAAAGTACTAAGATAATTGATTGGAAGAAAGATAGTTTTTACAGTAAATAATGCTGTAAAATTTGGACACAAATATTTAAAAAAACCTTCAATTTTTATTTTGTAGCATGTAAAAATAATCTACACAAAATAGTTTATGCAAATAAACATGAACCTAACAATATAAAAAAAGAAAACTTTGAAAAAAGTATTTGTGAGCTTGAGTTAGGTAAAGATTTTTTAAATAAAACAAAAAGTGCATGAACTTTAAAAACAAAAAATATTACTGCATTAAAATTAAAATTTTGTACTCTTTGAAAGTCACAGTTAACATTAAAAGGAAAATTAAAAGGCAAGACACATCTAGGAGAAAATATATACCAAACAACAATTTGATAAAGAACTTGTGTCCTGGATATAAAAAGATCTTTTCTAATTGAAGAAAAACAATCAATTTTCAAAAAATGGACAAAATATGATGAAATCTGGCATCCATTAATGATAAGAACTCTCAACAAAATAGGAATAGAGGGAAACTTTCTCAACATAACAAACATCTACAAAAACTCTAGAATTAATATTGTACTTAATGGTCAGAAGATTTCGTGCTAAGATAAGAAACAAAACAAGGTTGTCCCCTCACCATTCCTCTCCAAAATCATACTGGTCATTATAGCTAATGTAATAAGACAAGAAAAGGAAATAAAAGGTATGCAGACTGGGAAGAAAAAAAACTCTGTTCTCAGATAACATGATTATTTACATAGAAAATCCAAAAGAATCATGAGAAAGTCTCCTGAGAAAGACTTTTGTATATTACACTTGTATTCTGCAAACTTACTATGTAATTGTACAATTACATATTACTATGTACAATTACTATGTACAATTACTATGTACAATTACTATTGTACAATTACATAGTAAGTTTGCAGAATACAAGTGTAATATACAAAAGTCAATCTCTTTCCTATATGCTAGTAAGGAACATGTGAAATTTGCAGTGCAAAACACAACATCATTTATATAAGCATCACTCAAAACCTTCACATAGGTGTTCATACTAGCTTTATTCATAACTGTCTGTCATAACTTAGAAGAAACCAAGATATTCTTCTGTAGGTAGATGGGTAAATAATCTGTACTACATCCAGACATTGGAATACTGTTCAGTGCTACAAAGAAATGAACTATTAAGCCATGAAAAAACATGGGAAAAACTTAAATGTGTATTACTAAGTGAAAGAAGCCAATGTGAAAAGACTACATATTGTATGATCCCAACTATCCAGCAGTCTGGAAGGAGAAACTATGGAGACAGAAAAATATCTACGGTTGCCAGGGATTAGGTGAGAGAGAGGGACCCAGAGGACTTTTAGGGCAGTGATACGATAATGTCATTACACATTTGTCAAAACCATAGAATGTACAACATAAGAGTGAACCCCAATGTAAACTATGTACTCTGGGTTATCTTCATGTGTCTATGTAGGTTCATGCATTGTAACAAATACACCGTTGTGGTGTGAGAAGTTGATACTGGGGAAGGCTGTATGTATGTGGGTAGAGAGCATATGGGAATTCTCTGTACTTTCCGCTAAAGTTTGCTAAGAACCTAAAACTTCTCTAAAAAAAAATAATAAAGCATAGTTATTAAAAAAATAATGGAGAAAATATTTAAAGAGACACTTTACCAGAGAGATGAATGGTAACTTAGGATCAAAAAAATGTTCAATAGTATTAGTCATTAGGAAAATGCAAATTAAAATAACATTGAGATATTTCTATATACCTATGACAATGACTCACATTTAAAAGAGAGGGTACATTAAAAGTACTGGCAATGAAGAAGAGCAAGTGGGAATCCCATAGATTGCTGGTAGGAAGGCAGAGTAATAAGGCCATTTTGTAAGCAGTTTAGCAGGTTCTTATAAAGTTAAATACAAAGTACATTAGACATAGCAATCTAATTATACAGTTACCCAAGAGAAATAAAAGCACCTGTCCAAAATTAGACCCGGATAGGAATATTTAGTTATTGGATATGAAAACTGATCAAAACTGAAAACGATCCAAATATCCCAAAACCACTGAATAGATAAGCAAATTGTTGTACATTTATACAATATAATATTCAGTAATAAAAAGGAACAAAGTCATGATACATGGGTGAACTTCAAAAGTATATGAAAAGAGGAAGAAGCCAGGCACAGAAGGATGTATACTATATGATCTATTGACATTCAGGAGAAGACGAAATTATAAAGACAGAAATCAGACCAGTGGCCACCAGAGATTGGAAATGATAAAAGAATATCCACAAAAGGGCAAATCCTTTGCAAAGGTAAAAGAAGATGAAAAGTTATTAATAAGTTGTTGAATAATTAAGTTGTTGGTTACATAGTGTGATACCAAAAATCAAGAAGTATAATAATGAACATCTAAAGACAAATGAAAATGCTGTTACCTTCTTGGACAAACAAAATATCTTTAAAATCTATCTTTAGTGGCATGCTTACAAATATTTTTATTTATAAAAACATCCTTTTTTAAGGCAACAAATTCTTCTAAATTTTGGCAAATTTTTCTGTTAAAGAAATGAGTGATGATGATATTTAACTATTTTCTTTATCTCTTTATTAACCTTAAAACTTAAATCTTTGTTGAAAAATAGAGACATGCACCAAGATTTCAAATTAATGATAAAAATAAATTAAAGTTTCTGTTTTTCCAAGAAGGGAGAGAGAGCTTTCCTATATTTGATTATATTTGTGGAATTATCAGTGACGTGGAGTCCAAGATTGTTATTTCCTATCTGAAAGCTATAGAGTAAAAAAATCTTTGAAAGAGGGGACCTGATATCTTTGGGAAGAAACCTCAGATACAATCTGAACAGTTTCCACTTGTCTTCATCTTCTTTTGCATATAAAGTGGTTTTGGGATTCCACACAGTATCTAAGATAGCATTATTAATTATGTTTTTTAATCTATGACATTCAGTGCCTAATTTTCTTATTTGGAGGATTGGAGATAAAATATTATATATCATGGAAAGTTCTGTTATACCTCATCTATGCTGCTTCATATGAGGGAATAAAATAATCCCTAAGATGTGTGCACATTCAGTCTCTGTCTCTCTGTCTCTCTGTCTCTCTGTCTCTCTCTCTCTCTCTCTCACACACACACACACACACAGCTTGCTTATTTCACCTGTAAAATCTTGCCTTATACCTCCCTTTCGCCCTATCTCAAATTTCAGTAAGGATTTAGAATTTTTACATTTCTCTTTTTGAACAAGAAATTCATGATGCTATTTAAATATTGTGAAGACATTTAAAAAACTAATAAAAACTGCGCACTTTAAAATAAATGTTGAAACTGAATTTTCAAAAGATACAGCAATCCTCTTATGATCTTCAGATAGTGGGATCACAGCAATTATTTTCTTATAGATTAGAAATATTATTTCCTATATTAAAGTTGTTCAAGACAAGGATTAAAGTTATTTTATTAACATAGTTAAAGCTCTATATTGATTAAGAATGAATATGTACAGAAAAAGAAAAATACTCATCAAGTTCTTTCAGATAAGGAAATTTGTACTAAGATATTAACCACAGAAGTTCTCTTTTTACTTGCAGTTTTAGTTATTAAAAATTTTAATTGAATCTATTTAATGTTCCCAAGTACCAGCTTCAATTTTATAAAATTGTCAATTTGTTATTGGGCACTAACACTCTGATATTTAAGTTAAAGCAATAGAAAATAGTTATCACTGAGAATGTTATAAGCATAATAGTGATAAATTACAAAAACAAGTTTCTAATTTTTATTAATGTGCTGATGGTGAGATAGGACAGATTCTATTTCTATATACCCAAATAAGTTGAATCCTGACGCAATTCACAAAGGTGGAAAACACTGGCTTACCTCCCCAATATTTCTCATGTCACAGGCAGTGATCAAACACATCCTCACTATTTAGATCACATATGCTTAGATGAGTCTAGTAGCAGAGGAATTGAATGTATTAGCTTTGACAACTTTTACAGATAAATTAAATAAAAGCAGAGCTTATTTGTTTCATTCTATTGGTAACCCAATAATGCCTCTACATGTATTTCGGTTTTATTCTTTTTCAGTAGTCGGTATTAACCCTAAGCAGAATCAAAGTTGGCAGGCATTTGTCATCTCAAGGCCACACCCTGAAACTCTCTGATCAGCTGGTTACTACTACCGATATTTACTAATCTTAAGGTCAATTTTGTTGGGTAATTATCTTCTACTGAAACAGAATCCAATCCCCTAAAATAAGTAATACAGGTCTGAATTAGGTCTTTGATTCTGTGGTGGTCAGCTGAAGTCAACTCTCCAAATTTAAGAACTAGGAAATTTTTTGTTAAGAAAAAAAAATCTTGAGCCAGGAAGCAGACATAAATGGACTAGAGAATAATTAGTTGTCAACCTGCAGGATATGGGTATTTAAAACGGTATAAAAAGTGTCAAACCTAAAATTTCCCTCTTTCTCAATTTTTCTAAGGTTAAAACTGCTGAAAAGTTAGGGTAAAGTTTTATGCTGGGCTTGAAAAGTATAAATGTCCCTATTTAATCTATTTAATCTAGTCAGTTAGATGACTTAGTGTGCCACATTTAGAAATGCAGATTGAGGCTTGGGTACATTTTAGTAATCAAGGGTTTCTGGAAGAAAAGCATAATAGTACTGTTACCTGAAGCAACCTGAAAGCTCTGGACTTCATGGGAAGCCCAATCGCCTGAAGAGTGAATGAAGAATAAAGAGCTTAATATTATTTGTCTAGGAAAAGCAGAAATTACATCTTCATAGCATTACGAAGCCTAATATCACAATGTTAATAAGCACGAGCTAAGCTCCTGGATGATAAAAGTGACCTTGTTGCCACAGCTGACAACTAACCAGTTAGCCTATTTTTCAAACTGTGAAGAAATTTGCTTATATATTTGACGAGTTTTATGCTTGTTTTTGGAAGAAGGCAAGTGTAGTACCAGTTACTCTGTCATAGTCAAAAACAAATAGAAGCCCTTGTCTTAACTTGTTAACTACATGCCCAAACTCATATAGGGATAGAGAGTGAGGAGTATTAGCTATGTGTAATTTAGAAAATATATGCACAATTCCTTTTCCTTCCCACATCTTCTTAATGTGCCTTTGCAATTCCTCCCATTAAGAGGTATACTCTATGCTAGCTTTGTGATGTGACTTAAATCACACAACGTTAGAAAAATAATGTCATTCCAGGTGTGAAATTAAACTCAAGATGCCTTGTGGTAATCTACTCTCTCTTTTGAAAATCTGCCTTCATTTTGTTACTAAGCATGTGCTAGGCTTCTGGATAAGGAAATGACCCTACCATCACAGCTGACAGTATACCAGCCTAAACTGCTCATATGAATGAGACCATCCTGAACCTAGCTAGCTCCCAGTCAATTTGCCAGCTGACCAAAGAGACGTGAACAAACCTAGGAGAAATCAGATGAGCCTGGACCAGATCACATGAATTGCTCAGTTGACTCATAGCTTGTGAACAATAATAATTATTGCTTTGTGCCAAGTAATAGAGATGGTTTGTTATACAGTAAAAGCTTACTAAAACAATTACCATTTTGATTCTCTTAGTGGATACAAATAAATTACTTTTTAAGTATTGATTTACTATCAGAAATCTGAGTTTGTTCGAGTTTCAGTTCATGCAGAGTTCCGAATTCCACAATGACTGGAATTTTTAAATCTGCATACCAGAGAAGAGGACGGTCTGTGTGGAGATTCAGCACTGGGCCTAGCCTTACCCTTAGAAGGGTAAACCTTCATGCAGTCTGACAGAGGTCACTTATTATAGGGTTATGCAGTGCTGGGCAATGTTTGAGATTTTAAAACACCTGGAGGATGGAAACTGCACAGAGCAAATCAGGTTCAGTTGAAGGCCCAGAAATGTTATGTTTTAGGTGTAACTCATCCATAAAAAATAAAAAAAGTTCTAGGACTAGTTTTACAATTCAGAACTTTTAAAAGAGCATGAAATAGCCTAATAAAACCCAAACTAATCTGTCAGTAATTTAACTGTATTCCAAATTAAAATTCAACATGTTTTAAGGGAAGCGTGTTAGTTATGAAATCTAATCACTTATCGTCCACAATATCAAGCATACAAACAGAAGTTTTTAGACATGTGAATATACAGTCAAATATGAGCCACAGTTAAGAAAAAAAAGAAGCAGAAATACATATGCACACATATACATGCAAACACATATCACCTAGATATTGAAATTAGCAAGACCAATTCTATAAACATTAAAAAGACAATAAAATAGTA
The DNA here is from genome assembly GCF_902729225.1 of Pteropus medius. Lineage (NCBI taxonomy): Eukaryota > Metazoa > Chordata > Mammalia > Chiroptera > Pteropodidae > Pteropus > Pteropus medius. The sequence continues at coordinate 36,586,053 of NW_024351730.1, read as the reverse complement.
TGACTATCTTGTATCAGTATATTTAAGAATTTTCATGAAATAGATAAGTTTCTTGAAAAACCATCTTACCAAAACTCAAAAACTCATTTAAGGGGAAATGGAAAAAATTTGAAGTTTAATATCTGTAAAAATGGAATTTGTTATTCAAAACCTCCCCACAAAGGCATCTAGAGACCCAGATGATTTTACTGGTAAGATCTATCAAATATTTAATTTAGAGATAATATCAGTCTCATATAAATTCTTCAACAAAATATAGGAAGAGGATATTTTTCAACTCATTTTATGTGACCATTACAAGCCTAATGCTGAAATCTGACAAATTCATTGTAAGATATTTAACATTTCTCTTATGAACATAGACATAAAAGTGTTAAGATATTAGCAATTATATAAAAAAATTACTATTTCATGTTCAAGTGATGCTTATCCAGGAATGCAAAGTTGTTTTATAATTTTAAAATTAATTAATATAATTCACCATATTAAGCAAATAATGGAGAAAAACCACAGTGTGGCAACAATTGCAAAAAAAAAAATACTTGGCAAAAATATTTCAGTTATTGAGGAAAAAAACCCTCAGAAATCTAGAATAAAAGGAATTTTCTCAGTTTGATGGGGTGTATTGCATTAGCTTCCTAGGGCTGCCATAACAAAATATCACAAACTGGGTGGCCTTAAACAGAAATTTATTGTCTCATAGTTCTGGAGGCTAGAGATCTGAAACCAATGTGTGGCCAGGGCCATGTTCCCTCTGAAATCTATGAGGGGAATCCTTCTTGCCTCTTATTAGTTTCTGGTGGTTTGCAAGCAATCTTTGGCAATCCTTGGCTTGCAATTGCATAACTCCAATCTCTGCCTTCATCATCACAAAGCCTTCTCCCTGTGTGTGTCTATCTTCATAATAAGGACATCGGTCATATTAAATTAGAAGCTAACCTTATTATATTATGATGTCATCTAACTAATTGCACCCACAATGACCCTATCTCCAAATAAAGTCATATTAAAGGTATTGGGGGTTAGGAATGCAAAATATCTTATTTTGCAGCATTTAAAAGTCATATAGCTATTCTCACAACAGTGAAATATTGGACACTTTCCCTCAAAAATCTAGGACAAGGCAAGGGTATATACTCTCTTTAGTAAGAATCAAAATTCTAGTGGATGTCTTAATCTAGTATTATTTGTAGGAATAAGGAAAAAAAAGTCCAAAAATTTGGAAAAGAAGGAAAAAATCCCTCTTCACAGATTACATGATATTTATGTACAAAAACCTAAGATATATCAATATTAATGACTAACTACCAGAACTATGAAAGCAGTTTAGTTGGGTACCAGAAGTCAAGGTCAATTTAAAAAATCAGCTGTATTTCTACATAATAGAAACAAACAATTGGATACTAAATTAAAACAATTTTATTACAATAGTGTAAATTATAAAGTATTTGAGAATAAACTTAAAAACAATGTGCAAATCTCTACAACAAAAACTATAAAATATGGCTGAGAAAAATTAAAAATCTAGATGAAAGTAGATATATACCATATTCATAGTTTGGAAGATTAAATATTAAATCTCCCAGAATCAACCTAAAATTTACAATTACAATGATAAACACAAAAATCTTGATAGACATTGAAAATTTTCTTGTGAAATTTACAATGAAATATTAAGCCTAGAATAGCCAAAACAATCTAGAAAAAGAGGAGAAAAATTGGAGGACTCAAACTAGGTCCTTCGAGAACTGATTGTGCAACTATGACAGTCTAGGTAGTGTAATATTGGTGCACTGATAAACAAATAGATTAATGGAAAACAAGAGAGAGTCCAGATAAAATTCTCACTTACACAGCTTGTTGATTTCTATACCAGAGTAAATCAGTGGAAAAGATAGTTTTTCTCAAAAATCAGTGGAAAAGATAGTTTTTCTCAAAAATGGTGTCTGCATTATTACGTTTATAAAAACGTAATAATGCAGACACCATTATATACCCTTGCCTTGTCCTAGAGTATATACCCTTGCCTTGTCCTAGAAAATTCTAACTATACCTAATATTGTACATAAAAATTAATTCGTGATGGGTAATAAATCCAAACACAAAAGCTAAATTTAGAGATCTTCTAGAATAAATCATTGTAATGTATTTTTGTCATTGGGGGGCAGGTAATTCTTTTTTAGGACATAAAAATCAATAAATCAAAACAAAAAATCAATTAAATGCTTTTCATTAGTGGATAACATCTAAAAAAAGAATAGGCAAGCTACAAACTAGGACAAAAAAAAAAAACCCAGAAAATTATATATCAAAGAAATTTGATCCAGAAAATATAATTTGTATGGAAATAAGAAGATAAAAATTTGGCAGACTTGAAAATACCTTCGAAATGAAGATTTGAAGATTGTATTGCAGTGTACAATAAACCCATAAAAATAATACTCATTATCTCTTCAAAAATATGCAAATCTGTGGCCAGGACATGGAAGCAACCAAAATGTCCTACGATAGATGATTGGCTAAAGAAGCTGTGGTACATATATATAATGGATTATTACTCAGCCATAAGAAAAGATGAAATATTGACAATTGCAAGAACACGAATGGACCTTGAAATAATCATACTAAGCGAAAAAGCCAGACAGAAAAGGTTGAAAACACATGATATCACTTATATGTGGGATATAAACCTAAAAGCAACACATGAACAGGACAAACAAACAGAGACTCATAGACATGGACAATGGACTAGTGGTTACCAGAGGGGAAGGGAGAGGGGAGAGAGGAGAGGGGAAAGGGGGAAAAAATAAAAAAATAAAATGTTAAAAATAATTTTAAAAATATAAATAAATAAATAAATACCCCTCCCCCAAAGAAAAGCATTAAAGCAATTGAAGAAATGGGCAAAAAATATAAAATAAATTAAAAAATACAAGTTTTAAAAAAATGCAAATCAGAACCATAATGAGATATCACAACAAGCCTCACTAACATAGTCGAAGTTGAAAAGGTCTATCAACACCAAGCGTTAGTGAGTGTGTGGCACAATTAAAATCTTCATGCATTGCTGGAGGAAATGCCAAATGTTACAACACCTGTGGAAATTTGGGCTGTTTCTTACAATATCGAGCATATACCCATCCTGAGATGTAGCAATTGTAAATATTAGTAAATTCCTAAGAAAATGAAACAGATGCTTATAAAAGGACTTGTAAGAGGAGTTTCATGGCACTTTTATTAATAGTAACTCCCAAACTGGAAACAACACAAATATCTACCAAAAATAGAATGGATTAAGAAAGTCATGATATATACGTAAAATGGATATTACATAGCTATAAAAAGGCAATGACTACTGTTATATATAATAACATGGATGAAATTAACAATCATTATGAGCAAAAGAAGTCTGTTCCCTCAAGTGGTGGAATCTTTATTTTACCTTATGACTTTGGACAGAACTTTGTGAGTGTCTCAATAGATTATTGTGGAAGTGATGCAATGTGATTTCTGAAGCTAGATCATGCACTTCTTCCTTACTCTCTTGAGAGCCTTGTTTTCGTGGCCTATCCACTATATTTAGAAAATCCAAGCAGGCTTTGGAGAGACTCAGGTGGAGACGATCAAAATTCTCGGCTCGGATTGCCAGCTGAGCTCACAGGTGATAGCACCAACTTGAAAGGTAGGTGGTATTGTTCTGAAAGTGTATCCCCAATACCTCAGTCAAGCTCCCCAGCTGATGTTGCTTGAAGCAAAGGTGAGCCATTCCCACTAACCTATTTCTGAATTGCAGATTCGTAAAGAAAGTAAATGATTGTTGTTTTTTTAAGCTGCTAAGTTTTGGAGTGGTCTGATATCTATCAGTAATACTTTGAGTACATTCTGGTACAGGAAGTAGGATGCCAATGTAATCAAAACATAAAACATCTAACTTTGGCTTTGGGGTTGTGAGGTGAGTGGAAGCTGAAAGGAATTTGAAGAGTACTTGGAAAGTGTAAAAGAATTAGAGAAGGCTGCAGGTGAGGGAAAAAGAAAGAATGTATTATGCAAAACTAGAAGGAAGAGTCCTTGTTATGCAATAGCAGAAAGTTTAGCAACAGTGTTTCTTTTGATAGTGTTAGCAATAAGGATGATGTATGCTAATGATATGTCCAAGAATAGTATTGAAAGTGCCACCTAGCTTCTTCTAATTTTCTGTTAAGATGAGAGAGGAGAAAGATGTGCTATGAATAAACTGTTAAATATATAGGATCCAGGACTTTTTGGTACAAAAATAAAGCTGTTTTGTAATTCTAGCCTCTACAGATGACAGAGAATTTTCACATTAAATAAGGATATTAAGCTGAAGATGAAAGCCAGAGGGGGTCCTCTGAGGATCTTAAGGATGTGGTCCCCTTGTAGTTTTAAAGGGAACCTAGAGTAGGGCTTATCTCTAAGAGAATAGTTGGTGTTGCTTTGGTCTATTTAAGTGTATTTATAAATTGATACATAAGAAACCCACAAGGATTTTAAAAGCATTGTAACAATTGGCACTGGAACAAGAGAGGCCTTACAAAATGAAAAGAGATCTTCAAAATTTTTTGAGCAGGAAGCAAGCTGAGATGTCTACTCAGTTGCAAACATGGTGTACTTATTATCAAAAAGGATAGACGGCTCAGAAAGCACAAAGGCCTAAAAAATGCCAGGAGCCATGGAGAATAATCTCAATAACCACTGAGTCTCCTGATTTCTCCTTTTAAATGAGTGGGATTATAGCAGTTATCTTATGCCGTTCCACCACCATATTTTGATATATGGGCAACAGATAACATCTCTTTAGTTCACAATTATTTGTATTGAAAAAAATAGATCTCAAGGAGCTGGGAGATCTAAAGTGGGGTGGGGGTGAGCGATTGAGAAGCAGGTGGGGCAAAATACAAATAAATAGTAAGGTACAAGGTATAAGAGAATACTCTAGACCGTTCTTGCAACGTTTTTTGAGTTTGAAATCATATTTTAAAAGAAACACGAAAATAATAAAGTAAGCAGACTTGAGTTCTGGAGTCATAGCCACTTTCATTCTCTCCAAAATCTCACATCTGTAATTCCTTATGAACTCATCTCAGCTGCTCCAGCTCATACTTTCTTCTTTAAGCAAAGAAATAATTAATTTGTATAATTCAGCATTAAGGGATAAATTGACTCTCCACGTTAATAATACATTACATATCTTTTCATTTGTGCTGGTGTTTGCTGTCTAACCAGGTAAAAATGGAATAATTCAATGGTTAAAAGCAGGACTCTGGGCTTAAAGCCCATCTCTTTCTCTAACTTGCTCTCATCTATAACATAGAGATAATGCTGATAAATTCACCTTCTTCATTGGATATCTATGAGGATTAAGTGAGATAAAGAATGTTAAAGAGGTCCCTATGAGTGCTCAATAAATGTTAGCTATTATTATTTCCATTACATAGGCTTTAAGCTCTTTGAGAAGAAAGTCCCCCTCTTAGACTTTTTATTCTGCAAAGAACATATCAGAGTTCTGACTACATAATTGCATTCCATAAATGCCTGATTAATCAATTAAAAATGTTTTTATTATCCAAATCTATAATATATACATTGGATATGTCATTTATGTGAGATGATTTTTGTATAATAAAAATTTTGATAAAGCAATTTTTGTAGAGATGTAACTGAAAACAATTCAGTGAACCATGATTTAAACCATTCTCCTACAAAGATGTAATATCTGTTATATAGAGCACATGTAATCAAATTTTACCTGTTTTAGGAAACAATGATTTATATAAGCAAATATATTTTAAAATAAGGTGAGAAAACCTTAGCCATAAAATTGTCTGTAAGCTAAAAAAAACTGGTATAGCTAATATATTCAATCTTTCTATCTAATAACTTGTCTTTTGCTGCCTTCATATTATCCAATTTAAAAAAATCCCTTAATTAAAACGGCTGGAACCTCTAGGTGCAATTCTGTATCTTACCTGTTCACTGCAGAGAATCCACCTATATGATATCTATTGCTTCACTATTTTCTGTCTACTTACTCTTATGTAGTCTAATCTTTGTTTCCCAGAAACTACCAAAACTACATTTTGAAGAGTATCTAGGCTTTTCTTTGTCATTTTTTATCTCAAGTCTCAAGTTACAAAAGTCTTATACATAGAATTTCAACTAATGGTTGTAGCAGTGTTTCTTTGACTTTCACATGACTCAGAATAACTTGGAGAGTTAATTAAAAATTCTGATTTATTAAACCCTAACCCCAGAGATATTGATTCAGGGTTCTGGGTTGGGGCAAGAATCTAAATTTTTCACAAAAATTCAAACTGATTTTGAAGCACGAGTTCTGCACTTTGAAGAGATACCACCTTAAAGGAATTAAATAAAGCAGAGAGAAAATGAGAGCTTTTCTATTTCGAAAATGTTTCTCCTCTTAGCTTCTTTGATGCTATTATTTTTGTTCCCTTTTTATTTCCAGTGTCCTTCCACTTTTTGGTTATAGAAGACTATTCCTAAATCTCCTCATTCTTTTTATTTGGGTATTTTTCACACATCGAACTTTATTTTTCACAGATTGAACTGTAATATTTATGCAGAGTTTTCCAAAATTTGTATCTCCTATTTCTACCTAACTCATCAATGTATTTAAGTGTCCATTGGCTACTTACACATTTCGAGTTAATTAAATCAGTTTATTTCTGAAAATGGTACTAGCTTTCATTTTCTCCTTTTTTCTCCTTAGTCTCTGATCTTTAGTTTACCAAATAAAGTTCGTGTGTCTGTCAAAATATCATTGACTAGCTTTAAATGGGTTTTATTTGCTCCAGGATGGGAGAAATTGAGGAAAAGCAGAGTTCTGAGATCACAAAGTTAAAGGGACATGGTCAACAATTGAGAGAAATCTGGAAACAAGAAAGAAGGAAATACTCATGTGTTCATTTCCTGTAGGGATTAGAACAATAGTGGGTTGGGTGTTAGGGATACAAATCTCTAAAAAGACCTGGAAGACACCAAGAACCTATACTGTTGGCAAGAAAATCAAAATATAAACTCAAGTGCTAAAGGTGGACAAAAAATCCAATTTTCAGAACTAGAGTATAGATTTTATCAAAATGGAAGAAAAGTTTATTTATACAAACTGTCATTCATTCATTCATTCATTCAGTTACTCAACAAATATTATTGAAAATCTACATGTCGGGCATTGTCAAATGGACTAGGAATATAGTAGTGAACAAGAGTCCCTGCTCCCAAGAAGGCTAAATTTCAAAGAAGAAAGAAATTAAAACGTAAATGATTAGGATCATTTTGTGCTAGTACTGTGTAGACAATAAAAGTGACTGTTACGGAATAACGGATTGGAGGTTGACAGGAGAAAAGGCAAGAGTTCTTAGACCAGATGCTCAGGGAAGGCTTCTGTGATGAGTATTTCAGCTGAGATATGATTGGCAAGAAGTTTCCAACTGGGAGTCATTTGATGACTCAAGAGGAAGAGTGATGCAAAGGAACAAAGATATTACTGAGAGGAAAGATGCTGTGGCCAAATTCAGATTTGAGAGTATAAGGAATCTAAAGAAGGCTGCTGTTGGTTGGAGCTTAATGAACAGTGGCACAGAAATGGTAGTAAAGTCTAACAGGTACTTGGAAGGCAGATCATGGATATCTTTTATAGACCACACAGAGATTTTCGATTTTATTCCAAGAGTGATGGAAAGCCACAGAAAATTTTAAGCAAAAAAGTGAGAATTACATTTCTAAAAGATAATTGTAGATTCTACATAGAGAAGGAAATGAACTTTAGAAATACAAGAGAGGATACAGGTCAAACAGAAAACTATTTTAGAAGTGTAGGTGAGAAATAATTATGGCTTGATCTTGTGTGATAACAATGGAGATGAAGAACAGTGGAGATACAAAAGTTATTTTTGGGAATTGAAACTGATCAAATGTGATAGATTGGCTTTGGGAGGGGTTCCATTAGAGAGAGGAATTAAGGAAGGCTCCTGCATTTTTAACCTGAGTGAATGGTGGTAATGTTTAACGAAGTGAAAACATTTGTAGAAAGAAATTTCGAAGGAAAGGAATACTTCCGCTTTGTCTCTGTCGAGTTAGAGAAACCTAATAAACAGCCAAGTATAGATGTCAGAGAGGAAGCAGGATCTGGAATTAATTGGAGAGCTATAGACTGAAGAATTATTTGAAATTCATCTATGTTCAGAAGCGTATCAGAGGAATCTAGCCAATATAGAAAGTAGAGAAGTAGGCATTGAGTCAGGACTATGGCGTTGCATCAACCAAGAAAAAAAAATGTTTTAGAAAAAAAGAAGTAGTTTACTGTGTCAAAAGCTGCCTTAAGTTCCAGGGAGGTGTAAAACTCAAAAAAAAAAAAAATTGGGCTTAGCAAAATAAAGGTTACTGAAGACCTTCACAAAAACCATTTCAGAAATTTCATATAAATGAAGGTGGAAATGCAACTGGTGTAGATTGAGAAAAAAATGGGAAATGAGGAAATGGAAATGCCAGTTATATAAAGGTCTTCGAAGAAACTTTGATGAAAAATAAAAATGCAATAATACACACAATGTTGAGATTGCAGCTGATGAGATACTAGTTTTTAAATTTTCTTCACACCAAGCCAAAGATCCACGAGTCAGGGATGGGATTGGACATCTAAATAGAGATGATAAGATTCCAGTTAGGACAGCTGCAGAACTACACAGCAAACATACAGTACTACATATTAATTACACATACTACATAATAATTTTAATTAATTATTTTCCTTTATAGTCAAGCTTTTACGCCTTGAATATTGGTCTCCATGTTTTCAATCTCTGTTCTTCAGACAACTCCTAGACAAATATTCCTAAATCATGATTTCCCTACTTAAATGATTCTCCAGGACTAAAAATCATAATCTATATTATCCATGTTTCAATCTACAAAATAGCTCCAATATGCTTCTTCAATTTGATTTCTCAATGTTTCACATCTTTTGTAAATACAATCCTATGTCTTGCCTCCTAAGCATATCCTACACCTATATAGGGGAAAATATTTTTTTTGAAAATAGTGAAGTAGTTAACAATATGAATCCTAGAGCTGGCCACCAGATTCATTCTGCCACTCACTATCTGTGTGATTTTGTATAAATTACTTAACTTTTATATGCTTCAATTTTCCTATTAATAAAATCAATATTTTTCTCATTTTGAGGAATAAATGACAGTATATGACCCACAGTAACTACTACTATTAATGATAGCAATTATCATTATTAATTCCTGAAATGTCTTCTTTTCTTGTTAATATCTCTTTAAAAAATAATTCCAACTGAGGTTTTCTATAGAGGTTTCCTTTTTTTTCCCATTCACTATGGCATCTACATTTTCTGACATTAAAGTACTTGCTTGATTATGCCATTTATTTGGCAATTATCCATATAGTAACTATTAAATTCTTAATAAATATATACAAGATTGTATTTTAATCTTATATATTATTTTCAAATATGTAGCAAACTCCTTAAGACCTAGATTATGATTTTTATTTTTTCTCTATTGCATTCAGTATACCGTTTTTCACATTTAAATTCAATAGAGTTAACTAATCAATGTATGCTACTTCCTAAAATAAATTTATTTTGTATTTTTTAATCAGCGAGGTAATCATATGCAGTTACATAAAACTCGATTTATTTTAAGTAATCAACTAATATAATTGATTCTGTCTTCATTTATATTCCTTTTACCCTCTGCCCTTGAATTAGAAATAAATGCTTAAGTTGAAATTTACACTTTCCAAAATTTTTATGACCCAATCAGAGAAAATTAAGTAAACATGGGTCATGAAATTAAGAAGGAAGAAAAAATAGAGGAGGAGGGTCAGGTTCTAATTATGGAAAAGTGAAAGTGAAAGAATGTTATAGAGGAGTAAGAGAGATCATGAACTACTAAGAGAATGAAAGAACAAAAAAAAAAACAGAAGAAGAAAAGTCGAGTGAATATGTGGAAAGTGTTAGATATAGGTGTTATGGGGAAATAGAGAATAATACTTACCTGGTCACATACCAAAATAAATTTCATATGTGGCAAAGCTAAGATATAAAAATCAAGACTTAGATAGTACAGAAGAATATTTATCAAACTCCTGGGGTAGGGAGAATAGCTCACATTTAGAAGTATTCAGTCAAATAATGAACACAAAGGGAAAAAACAACTGGCATATAAACATATTTTCACATATTTAGTTTCGCTTATAGTCAAATAGAATGAAAATGAAAACTCTAGATTTTACCTAGCAAATTCTCAAAGGTATAATCTATACAATATATAAAAAGTTTAAGAAGTCATAAAATAATAACAATAATAATTACAATAAATAACTTTTATTGGTGGACACTACATACGAGGCATTGTTTAAGTTCAAGGTTATATTTTGTTGATAAGTTATAAAATGGTATTTGATGCTGCTATTTTAGAAAATATTTTAGTAATAAGTATTAAGACTTAAAATCACAACAAACTTTGAACCATTAATATTATTTCTGGAAATCTTCTCTAAAGAAAATTTCCAAATAAAGAAAATGTCATATAATAAATATAATAAGAACTAATACACATATGCCTATCATCTGCCATGTACTTTTCTAAGGGCTTTATGCACATCATTGATACATTATTTACTAATTTTTTGCAGCAACCTATAAAGTTAGTTTCTCTTCTTATTATTATTTTCTGGATGTCATAACTGAGACACAGAGAACTTAGAGACTTGCTTAGTCATGTAACTAGTAAATGTCAAGAGCTGGAATTTAAATCTAAGATGCAGGGCTCTCTTAATCACAATCATGAATAATAAAATTTAGTGCAATATTACTTATACAAGCAAAATTTTAAAGCAATCCAGATTTCCTCAATAAGTAATTATAGTACATATACTCAATGGACTTTTAAAGACTAAAAATAATCAATACAAAGTAGGCAACAGAAAGTACTTATACAACTTCAAGTACAAAAGATAGTTAATACTCAACTCTCATATCTCTCTCTATTGCTCCCCCTACCTCCCTTTCTCTCCCTCTATCTCTGTCTCTCATTCTCTTCATACACCTAGCCATAAGAAAAATAGAAAAGAAAGAAAGAATATTAATAATGTTAAGAATGTCAAATATAGGAGACTACGGGGAGGGCGAAGTGGGTAAAGGGGATCAAATATATGGTAGCTGAAGGAAACTGGACTTTGGGTGGTAAACACACAATAGAATATACAGACGTCAAATTATAATGCATACCTGAAAATTATATAATTGTATTAACCAATGTTACCCCAATAAACTTAATTTTTAAAAAGTTAAAAAATAAATAAAAATAGATATTAAAAAAATAATGTTTATTGCTTACCATGTTGCCACTGTTTTCTATGAATATAGCTAATTTTTAAAATCATTAATGTTTCCATATTTTTCATGTTTTCCTTAATTAACTCATATTAGTTTACCATAAACAAATGGTAACTAAAATAAAACAAGATCACATGGGGACTTTTACTTTATTATATTTACTACTTAAGGTCACAGTTAGAAAAGGAAAATAGTGTGAACAGGAAATCAACAAATAAATAAAGACTAAATTATCTCCTTTCTAATATTTTAAAGATATAACCAGTGAATGGGACCATACGGACAGTCGCTGGAGCTTAAAGTAGCCTATGAGTAAAAACATGCACAAAAACCAATCAATATAGATATAATATATTTCCAAGCTACTTTTAAAGGCATCACCAATGCTCAATTAATTCTGCTTTGGAATAGTGTCCATTATTTATAATCCTATTGATTTGAATTCACATGCTGTATTAAAAATGACATTTTCACACATGAAAATTCAAGCCAAAGATATTATTCGATATTCAAGTGAACTAACTACAAAAGATTTAGGAGGCCATCTATGTGGATTTGCCATGCTGAGTAAAAGGACAAAATTATTGACTAAAAAAAGTCCGGACATCACCTTTACCTAAATCTATCCAGCTCAGATGCAGCCATTTAATAAGACAGTAATACAAATTTAAATTCTGAACTCTTAGGCAGAAATTATAACCCCCTATTCTGTACTTCTTTTTTTTTGATGATGGTAAAATTAATGCTTTTCTAAGAAACAAATATGATACATGAAAAAAATAATACATCTTGGGCTTTCAAGGAGCCTGGGGATTTAAATCTAATTTATTCTTGACATTGGGGCCTTCAGCAAACCACTTATTTCCGGGTTATAGTTTACCGGTATTCTTCTATAACGTGTACACTTCAAATAGGTGATCTCTTGGACCTCTTCCTACTCCATTTAACTTAGAACCTCTGAAAACTTGAGCTTGTTTAACTTGGTTCTAGGCTTATAGAATTTTATGATTTATAAAAATAGCATTGGAAGCATAGACAAACAAATAACTGACCAAATCACTGAGGTTTACTGTTTTGTCCCCTGAACTTACCATGGAAGAACTAATGAGAATCATTGCATACAAATTAAGTGGATAACAAACTAAGAGAAACTAAGAATAATTAACATTAAAATAGTGTTGAGTGATAATCAATGTGTAATGGACTTTTTTCTTTTGCTCTACCAATGTTAAATACCATTTCAATAACAATTTGAAACAAATATACATGCTCAGTAGAGCTGACCTAAAATCTACTTGAATGGTTTGGGAGAGCCAAGAAACAAGAATTCTTTTAAAAACAAAAATTTAATTTTTTAGGAGTGGAGTTATTTACCTTCCACAGTTGCACAGTTGCAATGTCTCAAAGACACTTAAATTTTAAAATGTGAATAACTCACAATGAAAGTAAACCTAAGAAAAAAGGAAAATTGTGTTAAATAGAGTTAGCATAGTATGAGTCTGTCCCTTATTTATATCGATGATGCTTGAGAAAGCGTAGCCCAAGGACCAATTGAATGCTCTGTACTACAGGGGTAGGTACTAAAATATTAATGTCTACAACTTAGGGACACAGATAATTATGGTATTAATATTCTGCCTAGCCTGAAAAATGCATATCAGCTTTGTCTACATTAATTAATCCCTATTCTCCTCTTTTGACCTTCATATTAACTAGGGAGGCAAAATAAATTTAAATCAAATAATATATTTAAGTAATATATGTAAATTCTGTCATCAAAAAGCTCAAAGTGAATAGAAAAGACAGGTTCTAGCATGTTTCATAACTCATGATGGCAGAAGTAAATAAGAGAATCACTGAATTTATGATTCTAGATATTTCTGTAGTACATTTATCTGCTTCACTATTTTCATGTGAAGTGGGGGTATAGGCATCAGAGGCATGTAGGGTAAAACAGTGCCTGCAAATTTAGCTCTACTTTCTGTAGGTAATTTCTTAATTTCTAAGATATTACTTAGTTGAATGCTAATTTTATCACTATGATGTTGTTGGAGGCAATGAGGACTAGTTTCAGGAACAATTCGAAGAGGAGGGAAAAAATCAATATGTAAGTATAAGAACTCAATAGTGGCCATGAGCAGGGAACTGGCTGTTGTCACTTAGTAATATACACTTAAAGTTTCTCCTTAAATACCTGGGATAACCTCTACTTAGTCACAGTGTATAATTCTTTGTATACATTATTGGTAATTTTGGCATTTAAATTCATGAGCAATATTACCTGTAGTTTTCCTTATCTGTAATCTCTTAGCCTGGTGTTGGTATTAGGGTAACGCTGACCTCATAGAATGAGGTAAGAAGTACTCCCTCTGCTTCTGTCCTCTGAAGAAGATTGTAGGGAATTGGTCTAATTTTTTCCTTAAATGTTTGGTAGAATTTTCCAGTGAACCCATCTGGGCCTGGTGCTCTTTGGGAAGGCTATTAATTATTGATTCAATTTCATTAATAGATATAGGCCTATTCAAATTGTCAATTTCTTCTTGTGTAAACTTTGGTAAACTGTATCTTTAAGGTTTTGGTTATTTCCTCTATGTTATCATAGAAGGTAAAGTGTTTATTTCCTCTGGCTTCTTTCAGGATTTTTCTTTGACTTTGATGTTCTGTAGTATGACAATGATATGATTAGGTATAGTTTTGTTTTGTTTAGTTTAGTTTAGTTCTGTTTTGTTTTGTTTTTCATTTGTCCCACTTGGTGTTTTCTGAGCTTCCTGGATCTGTGGTTTGGTGTCTGACATGACTTAGAGAATTCTCAGTCATTATCATTTCAAATATTTCTTCTGTTCCTTTTTCTCTTTCTTCTTTTTCTGGTAATCCCATTAAATGTACATTATTCTTTTTTTGCAGTTGTTCCACCATCCTTGGATATTTTGTTCTTTTTTGGTTTTAGTATTTGTCTTTTTGTTTTTTGGTTTTTGAGAATCCTATTGTTATATCCTCTAGCCCAGAGATTCTTTCTTCAACCATGTCCAGTGTACCGGCAAGACTAAAGCATTCTTCATTTTTGTTACCGGGGCCTTTTTTTTAATCTCAAGCATTTCCTTTTTGTTCTTTCTTAAGATTTCATATCTTCACTTACAATGTCTATCTGTTCTTGCATACTGTCTACTTTATCCATTAGAGCCCTTAGTATATTAATCATAGTTGTTTTAAATTCCCAGTCTGATAATTCTAGCATCCCTATGTCTGGTTCTTATGCTTGTTCTGTTTCAAATTGTTTTTTTTTTTTTAATTTTTTGTTTTATCTTCCAGTATACCTTGTAATGTTTTTGGATAGCTGGACATGTTGTCCTGGGTAAGAGGAACTGCTGAAAATAGGCCTTAGTAATGTGGTGGTGAGGTGTGTGGGGAAGGTAAATGTTCTATAGTCCTATGATTAGGTCTCAGTCTTTTGGTGAGCCTATGCCTCTGAAATCTGAATTTCATAAGAGATTCTCAGACTTTTCTTTTTTTCTCCTTAGGTAAGATGGCTAGAGTGGGCTGTTTTGGGTATTTCCCTTCCTCCATATCAGTTAGGCTCTTATAATACCACAGCAGGTTATGCTTTAGATAACTAGTTTCCCTTGATGGCAGACCTTGCTAAAAAGAACAGAATGCTGTGATATATTTTGAAATCATTCGTTTTCCCTCCACCCCTGTACCAGAAGCAGGAAGTGATTCTTTTCTAATATTTACTGTAGAAACCTGGGTGAGCTCCTGGAAATAAATCTCGTAATACTGAGCAGAGAGAGGGGCATGACTAGGTCTCCCTGGAGTTTCTAATTCTCAGAGTTTTCTGCACTAAGCCTCTAGTAATTCATCAGATGCAGTTTAGGTTTTCCTGATCCCCATGGAATGCCTGCTTCCAATATCTTCTGGAGAGCCATGCCTTCAGATATTTGCCTATGTTTTTCTCTAATCCTGGGGCAGCAGTTTGCACTGTGTCCTCCCCTCTCTTATGAATCCAAGAAAATGTGTTGTTTCGTTTTGATTTGGCTTGACTTATCTTGCTTTGATTTGGTTTTGATTTTGGTTTTGGTTTGTTCAGCACTTTACTTGTTTTTAGGATGGAATGGCAACTCTCAATTTCACACATGTAGAATTGGAAACCAGAAGTCCAGGAATTTTTTAGGATTTAATATGTAAATATATCAAGCACTTAGATTAAGATATACATTAAGCGTGACATGTATTAGGTATAATTGATATATATTAATGATGAATTATATAATTTACCACATTACTATACAGCATTACTGTATTATATATGTACTTTTTTATATATGCCATTACTGTATTACCAATAAATTATTAATATATCATTATCAAATATTCCACATATTATAGTATTACTATTATACTATACAGATTACTATTTATATAGTAGCAAATTTTATTTAAAATTTAAGTAAATTTTAAATACATTTATTCAATTATAACATACATATAGAACATCATACAAAAGATAACTAAATAAATAAGACAGATTAAGTTAATATAGTGAACACATTTGTATGAACAACACCTAGATAAAGAAAGAGAATATTATCAGAACCCAGAAGCTCCTTTGTGCCCTTGTAAGGAACAGTGGGCCATCCAAAGGTACTACTTCTTCATTGCTGAATTATACGCATGAACTACAATTAATTAATTTATTTTTTTAATTCTTCTTGTTACAGTGGAAAAGACTACCAAGATAATGTTCATTAGACATACCGATAGCGAGTTGTTTGTGTCATATCTAATCTTTCAATGATGCACCAGTTCACCGTAAGGATGATGTTTGCTTTGGGATTTTATAGATATTCTTTATTTGACTGACATTTTTTCTAGTCTTATTTTTCTAAAAACTTCTTTAATGAAAAATATTGACTTTCAAATGCTTTACTATATCTGTGATCATATTAATCATTGATGATTTCCTATTTTTCTATCAATGTGATGAATTTGATGACTATATAATTAAGGAATTCAGAATAAAAATGAGAAAATCTTTTTCCTCTGTGAGAATAATTGATATGTAAAATATGTAAAGTAAAATTTAAGCTTTGATAATGATTTAAGAAAAATGATTGTTTACATGGATATTCTGAACTAATTTCATTGGAAAGATAATATACTGATTAATAATCTTTATCTATAGATGAAAGAATCATTCCTAATAAGCTAGTAGAATGGCCCTAGGAAAGTCAGTATTTGTGACTTCGAAAAAAGTTATAAAATTATGACTTCCATCCATAAAAAAATTGTTCTGTTAGGTACATAAAATATTATTTTTTCCTGATCTGAGACCAAGTACAATACAAAGGGAAAATATATGCTATCTATAAAATACGTACTTCCAACTTATAATTTAAAGACAGTTTTACTATGCCCATATAAATTCAGAATTCAATATGATATGAAATTTCTGCTTTGGGATTATAAATGCTGGGAGGAATCTTTGATTAGAAAAAATTGTAAGTAAACTATATTATAGATTTCTTTGCTGAATATGAATGATACATTTGATAGGCAAATCATATTTAAATTTTCATTTCTTATTAAGGATGGTTCTCTCCATTTTTTTCTTGGAAATATAACTGTGCTATCTCAGTAAGCTTTCCTCTCACCCTCAACATCATAGTTTTGAAAAAAAGGATGAAGAATAATTTTTTTTCACTCTATACGTGTTAATTATTATGTGCCAAGCAGCATGCTAGTCATCGTATTTATAGATGAGGACATCCCTGCCCTCATGAAGCTTCCACTTTACCGTATATATATCCTAATACTCGAGATTAGGTTTTCATCACAGAAAATTGATTTTTAAGTGCACTGTAATGCTTTCAAATCTAAAGTCAAAAAAATATAAAGTTTGAACACTTAGATAATTTTTTTAAAAATTAATAATCAATTTTTGATATGCCTTTCTTTTAAAAATAGAAAGGATTGATTTCTGAAGTGGTGGCCAAGGATTGAATCTGAAGTGATGTTATATAATACCTGATAGGAATACATCTGGTGTTAACTTACCAGGATCAAAGGCCTTGCTCTTCCAAAAGTAACAATCTAATGCTTCCTAACTTTGTAAAGTCAAATCTAAAAATCTGGTGCTGAAAGTCCTAATATCTTTATAAATACACACACACACACACATCCACATCCACACACATCCACATTTAAGTAATATATATACACATATATATTACTTTATATATATATAAAAGTTATATATATATATATGTGTATACACACACACACACACACACACACACACACACACACACACACACACATATATATATATATATATGTAACAGATATAAAACTTTCCCAAATTGATTCTCTTGGTTTTCTGTGGTATCCACTAATCAGGAAATAAAATCCTATTATGCAAGATGTATATTGTTACTTTATGACATATATTGTTCCTTTCTTTGACAGGGTAGACATATAGCCATGTCTATATTTGAGTTACTACATTTTACTAATGAATTCTGGGAAAATAAATCCATCACTTGATTCCCATACTATATCTTTTTCTGGCAATTTCCCATCATAAGAACAGTAGATATGCTACCTGTGAAAATGAAAAATGAAAGCCTTTAAAATATAGAAGTAGTTTTGGTAAACTAAAGATAAATGTGGCAGTTAATTTTACAGAAGTAGTTAAAGACTCATCTATGAAAATACATCATTAAATACTTTTATTTATATGAGTTCTTTTTTTAAAATGACTTTCAAATTTCCATCAAAAAGTCTTAGATATGAATTCCCCACATTTCTCCTTATTTTTAAAAAGGCTTAGCAAAGAAATATATTGCTGTGATATGACTTGAAGTGCTATTTTAATACAGAGCTCTCAAATTTCTGATTTATGAGATCTGTGAGATTCAGACCAGTCTTTCATTTTTTTTAATCTAGTATTTGTCTTTATATCATATAACATGGGATCAAAAATATCTTCCTATGCCTCAGTAGAATATTGTCTTAGGCTATGATTTTCTCTAACTCAAAATGTCTAGAATATTTCAGTTAAAAAGAACCACTCGGTCATGAGAGAGATGTTGTTCAAATGTAACTACATATTTTAATGTTTCACTGCCTCAAATCTTATTTTGTCTAGATTTCCCTGAAGTGAGTGGGCCTCATCTGTGTAAGATTTCTTAGATGCTTTGAATTTATACTCTAACATTGGGGATTCTGCCTATTTTAACAGGGCATTCAATTAGCCTTGAAGAAGTAGTGTACAGAGATCGGTACCTTCATTCAATATTCATTTCACATAGTGCTCATTCTTAAGAATGTGGCATGAATAGAATTTCTTGAAAACTCTGCTTTCAAAAAAATCTACTTCGGGATTGCATTTTTATCATTAGAATGTAAAGGCACTGCTGTCTTTAGAAAAAAAAATAAAGCATGAAATTAATATTTTGCTTAGTCTCACCATACAGTTGTATAAATTAAATTAATGAGAAACAATAGAAGCATTATTTTCCTATCACATATTTATTTAAAATTATACAATGTAATTCCTGATCTTGTTACATTAAAAAAGTCAGTAGAATATTTGAACTTTGAACCTTTTGTACTGATAATATTTGGTTTCTCTGAAATAAAATTGGATTTTTAAGGGATGTCTCTAGTCTAGTTCATTTCTCCGAGGGGATTTTATATATGTTTATCTTCTATTAATGGTGTCCTTCTGGGCACAATAAACTGTAAGTAGGTTTTTCCTTCATATTCACCTAGTTGGGTCTCAGATCATGTACTTCCACACTACATTACTGTAAAAATTTACTTATATGACTCAGCTATAAGAAGAGATGAAATATTGCCATTTGTAACATGGAAGATCTTGAGATAATAATGCTAAGCAAAATAAGTCAGACAGAAAAAGTTGAAAACCACATGATTTCACTTATATGTGGGATGTAAATCTAAAAGCAATGAACAAACATCACAAACAACACAGAGACTCATAGACGTGGATAGTAGACTAATGGCTACCCAAGGGAAGGAATAGGGGGTAGATAGATAGGGTACAAGGGGTCAAATATGTGGTGACAGAAAGAAATCTAACTATGGGCGGTGAACACAGAATGCAATATATATGTAACTTACTATTGAATTGTATACTTGGAACACTAGATTTTGTTAATCAACGTCACCATAATAAATAAAAAATTATTAAAAATAATTATTAATAATTTTAAAATTAACTTATAATGAACATGATGAGATTTTTAAAATAATGCTATTTTTCAAGTGATTATGTCACAGAAGTATAAAATAAGAAAAAGTTATCAAAGTTTCATGATGCTACAAACTTTAACTGTTATTGATTCTACTAAATGAAATATTGAGCTTTGAACTTAGAATGTAGATAGTCATTGGTTCTGAAATTTTGGGGGCCACTTTGAATTCTTTGGGGTTCAGATCTAATCATCCTTTCCCTTCAAAACAAAACAAAGAAAGAAAACCAAACAAAATTACTTGTCTGATTTATCAGAAATAAACACCAATATGAACAACATTGTGGCTTTATGTGGAGGCACTGGAGAAAAAGTCTTCTTTGTTAGTTGCACCATTCCATATTATAGCTTTCTATGTAATGAATTGTATTCTATTATCCTATTTCTTAATCTTTATACTTGTTATTACAATGGAAAAATAGGAAATATCTTGTTCTTTCCTTCTTAAGACTTTGTGGCACCTACCTTTTAGTTAGCATATGAATAACTGAATAACTAACCTACTGAAATAATTTATTTTACTAGATTATGCATTTTATAATATTTAGTTTCATAAACGCATTTCAACATACCTATTATAGAAAGTTTTTTTTTTTTTTTTTAATTAAAGAACCAAATCTACATACTCTTTTGAGTCTGTTCAATCTGTTTTGACTAAAATAGATTCAAATGGTTTGGGGTTATTTTGTGTCAAGTCTCTTCACAACTACCAAATAATTATTACATAAGGATGGAAAATAACACACTTTATCAGTTTCAAATATAATAAAATCATGAAGTTAAAACATTTTCCTTTTTACAGGAGATGATTTTGTTATTAGTATTCTGAGACCATCAGAGTATTGAGCAATACCATTTTCCCACTATATTTCTGAAAAGTTATAAACAATTTGTAGAACTAGGACCAAAATAACAAATGCTATTTAAGAGTTTCCAGACATCAAGGAACAATTGCCTAATTTTCTTATTGCCTTAGTTTTAGGTCTCCCCATATGCAGACATGAGATAAAAACAGATACAGATACTGTATTTATAGGTGATTCAAAGAAATAAAAATGAGGAAATAGGGAAAATGATACTAGAAGAAAGATAAACCCAATATAGGGTGTGCTAATGAGTGGGTTATCAAGGCTCAATTCTGCTGGGCACCCTCTGAGAAATTTTGTTTAATGTGCCTCAGGATTGTCTCACTGATAGAAAAGCAGAGTATTTGGTCTCCCAAAGTTTCAAGTGAACTCAGAGGTGAGCCAAGGGAATATGGAGTGTTTGATCAAGTAGAACCCACTAATATTCATCTCTTGCGTTTCTCAGATATGCTTACTCCGAATAAAGATTCCACTCTGTTACTGGCATTTCAAAATGATGGCTGTACTCAATGTCTGAAATAAAAGCATGAAATGAGAGGGTTAGTGATATCTGTTGCTACAAATTGAGGCCATAATTAATATTCAACGCCTTTTCTACTTTCCATTTTAGAGACCACCTCTTCAGTGAGAATTCTGTTTTTTTGTTTGTTTTTTTAATTGCATTGCCCAGTAGGGTGACAGAGATCTTCATTCCTGAAGTTTCTAAGCCTCCAGTTACATTGTCATTCTCAGCCCATGATCGCTGCAAAAACTCATTTACTCTCATTAGATGTGTAGAAGCACTAAGAGGTATCCCAGTGAATCAACTACACTCCAGACACATTCCTCCATACCCTCATTTTGTGGCAGCAACTCTTGCACCTCATTATGCCAGTTATGTAAATATGCCTCTCAGATCTCTGGCTGCAGGGAGATTTAATTGTCTGAGCTCTGAAATGAAGCCTGAATATGTTCTCACACACTGATTGGGCATGTAAGGGATACTAAGGCAGATCCATTCCTGAGAAGTGCAGAACTACTCTGACAAGCAACTTTTTAATTTTTTAAAATTAAATGTATTGGGGTGACATTGGTTAATAAAATTATATAGGTTTCAAGCGTACAATTTACTAATACACCATCTATATATTACACTGTGTGTTCACCACCCAAAGTCAAATCTTCTGTTACCATATATGGAGACAAGCAACTTTGACTCAAGGACTCACTGACAACCTTGCCAAACTCTTTTAAATTGCACTATGTCTGAGATGCTTCTACCCAATCTTTCTTTCTTCTTCTTCTCTCTTTTTCACTTGGAATTAAGTCTTCATCATAGCCTCCCACCTCTCCCTGCCTCCTCCTTTCTCCATTTTCCCTCACAGATAGTGCCATTTCAAATCTCTTCCATGACTAATCCTGTCTTGGTGTCGGTTTCTTGGAGGACCTCACATCGCACAAGTGAAGCTAGGATAATAAATATTATAGAAAATTCCATATAGAGATAGAGAAGAAATAGAGAAGAATGACTGTTGAAGGCAGGAGTATTGATGTCTTTCTTCAACTATAGACATTTTCAAAGGGCTGTAACTCCTGCCCCAATTGCTTAAGGTGTTTTTTGCAACCTAATAATCACAATTCAAATTCTTTCTCTTTCCAATTCTGCTTTGTCACTGCCTTTCTGGTGTGGTTCCTGATAGCACTCTCCAATAAACCTCTCGCATGGAAATCTCCATTTTGGGGAGCCCAATCTATGATTGTGTAATGCAAACAGCCTTCTCTATCTCCACTGGGAAGTCTTCTATAAAGTTTACATTGTTCACTAACGTTTTTGTTTCCTCCCCTCTCTTATGGATCCAAGAGTTTTTAACTTTCAGACTGTTCAGGTTTTCACTTGTTGTTATAGTGGAGTGGCAACTTCCCAGATCCCTACATGAGGATCTGGAAAACAAAGCCCCTCCCATTCCTTTTTGGTAATGATTGCTTTATGAATAGCCAATGCAATGTGGAATGGCAGTTGTTTGAAAAGTTTTTCCCCAATCAAAAGAAATTCTAGAGGAAAATGCTGGCTTTGTCTTTTGACATTACTTTGTATACTGTCATACTTTGAATAGCAATCCTTTCACTGTGGGCAGAAAAATCTGAGGATGAAAGCCCAGTTGCTCAGGATGGTAGATTAGAAAAATATAAGGATCTGAGGTCTTGATAAAGTTATTATTATAACCTCCTAGATTTGTATTGTGACAATAATATCTCTTGTTTATGTCAAATTAGTGTCTGTTACTTGCAACTACAAATATTCAAATTGATGCCATGAATTAAAAAATGTATATAATAGAAAGTGTGCTTATAGATAAAAATATGAGAGGTTGTTATTTAATAAAATAGATATTTTATTATTTTATTTAATAAAATAATATTTTATTAAATAATAGTAAACATACTAAAAATAAACCTAGCATAAAATTTTGACTCCACTTGATTTTTTTTCCTCCCCTAAAGGTAAGCAGTTATTTGGCCAGGTGTATTGAATAAAACAGTCACTATTTGGAGTTACCATCAATTAATCTGGACAAATCATATCAATAAATCTCATTCATTATTTAATTAAAGGTTGGCAGATTATGCTTACATAAAACAGATAATTGTCCAATGTTTTACTTACTTTTGTTGCATTTTCCTCTCTAAGCAGTAGGGAAACTTCAGACCTTGGCCTGTGTTCCAGTTCTTTTCTTCTCTTTGTTAAGTGGAGACTTGATCTTAACCTCTCTTCCTAAATACAGCATTGTTCTTTCTTTCCATGGCTACTAACCATGATTTTATTTACTGGTGGAAAATATAACCCTAGGAGAAAAGGGAGGGACAAAATGAGACTGAGCAAGCTCTAGAGCATTGAATCTAAGGTCCAGGGATGGCTTCTAATAAGTATGGTTGCTGTGGTTTCTTAATGCTTGTTCAGTATTCTCTTATCAAAATATAATTTCTTCATGCCCAGTTTCTGAAATGTGACAGAGTTGCTGAGTTTTATTCTAAGCAAGAGAAATCTTTTTTCTCTCCACACAGAATGGATGGATCCTCTCCTCCTTTTCTTCTTCCTCCTCCCTTCCTCAAACTATTTAAAATATCTACAACTTCAGTGTAATTCGTACCTAGTGATTAAACCACAAATTTCTTAAGTATCCATTTTATTCTTTTGATTACCCAAGCAATTTTTTCTAAACCTTTAGTTACTATTTCCTCTACAAAGAAGTTAGGTTTAGTTTTTTCCATTGTGTAAAGTATATTCCACTTTATATTTAATAGAAGATAGCTGCAGGAACATTATTTTTACTGTAAAATAAAATATTATAAAATATTATAATATGTAGACTTACTTTTTAAGTTCAATTGGAGAGAGATTGGGTGGTTTGTTATTTTAGAGATGTTTAATATCTGTTAGAAGAAAAGACTTGAAGAGAGTTGAGGTTGTAATACATTTATCTGCATGTATCTTCTTGTTAGCTGTGATGAAATATTAGAACAACAGGACCAATACAATTATTTAAACACATAATCATAAATCATTCAGAACAGCACAGCATCTAGCCGGCTAAGCATCAAGTGAGAAGTTATTCTTATTTGGGAGTGATTCACTGTAACAAGAAGGTAAATTGGAAGCTACTCTAGGGAATAGTATTCTTCCAGGAGGAAGCCTGCAGACATATGGCTATAATATGAGATTTTCACAACACCACTATAAACGTATTTCATTACTCTGGATTTCTTTTGCTAATATGACATTTAATAATTAAATCATTTTAGCCCCTTTTAGATTTCTACTAAAAAAAGTTAGCTCATAGGGTTATTCTTAATTAACAATGTTAATTGTGTTAATACAGAATATGCACAAAATCTTAAATTCCAGAAAAATAATATTTTAGTTAATAAATAGTATGTAACCTTTCATTCGATAAATCTCTAAGCCGAAATGCTCATGGGCCCAAAAATTGTAGGGTTGAGCTATATATATGTTTTTTAAAATATTGTGGTGGAAAAGCTAACAAAAATCTTTAAAAGGAAGAAAACAAATTCAGTGAACATGTGGAAATTCCTAAATAGGGATAAGCACTAATGTTTATACCTATGAAGTAAAAAGATATTTTTCATGTAAAGAGTCTGCGGCATGAACTAACTAATAATCTGTCTCAGATTACATAGTAGAGTTGGATCATCAACTCTGAAATGCTTCCACAGGAAAGCATCAAGTCATAGAGAGAAGGCTTCTTCCTTCCTTAAATATCAATGCATTTTCTGTTGCTCTTGTTTTATTGCTGTTGAAACTCTAGGCCAAATAACAATTTTTTTGTTAGTTTACATTTGGAAAAAATCAATGACTTGAATTTTTAAAAATTGGTCATAGTATAAGATACTTAACTATGCAGATGATTAAAATGTATATGATAGTATTTATGTTAATGTTCAATTTGGTTTAGGAAACATCTGTAAAATCATTGTCACCAAATGAAAAACAAAAGAGAGGCCATAGGACCAAAGCTATACCTTCTCATGGTACCACAATATATTTTTTCTTTAATCTTCATATATATTATTTTTAAATATGAAATTCTTATTTTATTTCTTCCACAAGAGTGAGATTTAACTGTGTCTGCTCTGAAGCAATTACATGGTAAATGTCCGGAACAACAGCCACAGAACAATTCATGAGAATCTGCTCACTATAACTGAGACACACTTGGAAGAGTGTTGAAATGGAGGAAGACGTCTAGTCACTGATTCAAACTTAAGTGCTCTGTTTTGTCTGAGGACATCTCATACTTTGTACGTGTGTGCATGTATGCATGCAAGTGTATGTGATGCTTTAAGACAATGATGAAATTTGGAGAACCATACTTTTAGGACTGGGCACCAATGACAGTGAGCACAAAGAGAAGTGAATAAAGTGACTTGAGCGATATTTTGCTGCAGCTTAAATTACTTTGGCATGATATTGGGGCAGTCAGAACAAATTTACCTAATTTTGAACTGATTTTTTTTCACTTATTAGCTCCATGAATAACTGACTTAATTTCCTTTAGTTCATTTTAATTAATTAACTGGTTAATTAATTAATAATATTAAAACAAAACTACCTTCTACACAATGGTTTTAATAGGTTTTCAATAAAAATAATTCCTGTGGTGTGGAATTGTTCTGCAATTGGAGTGGTATGCAGTGTTTGACAAACAGAGGAGGATATTTGAGATGGAAAATGATTAATATAAAGGCTCAGAGAGAGAAAATACAAGTTTGATTGAAATATAGAGCTTATAAAGGGAACATAAGTATGGAAATGAGATTTGGGGCAGATTGTGGAGTGCTTCTTAGAGATTAGGCTCTCTACAGGAGTCTGATTGCTAGACTTGTTGAACATGGACTGGCTGATTTAACTAGAAGCACTATGCCTGATAGAAAAGAGGAAAAAATTCTAAAAGAGGTAGGAGTCCAAATACTAGGCAATTGTGGTGATTCATATAGTACTAGACTACAAGATTTCCATTAGTGCCTTTTGGCCAGGAATTAGTCTCTCATGACCTCAGTTTCTTCATTTATAAAATAAAGCATTTAGACTAGATGGATTCTAATATTGCTTATGACTTTTAAAATACTGAGAATATGACTTCTATGACTATGACTATGAGATAGGGACTTTGAGTAGTGGCCATCTAAAGAAAATAGAAGAATATAAAACAAAAACTAAAGCAACCAAGCAAACAAAAGCAAAAACAAACAACAACAACAAAAAACAAAAAACAAAAACCTACATCGTAACCAAAGATAGAGAACCTATTACTGAGTTACTGAGTATATGTTTTTGTCATTTCAAAAGATATTTCACAGAAAGAAATTAGCTATTAAATTATTGTAATTACTAAGTATGCTTCTGGTAGTTTCATTTTTTTTTCTTTTTTTCTTTTTAATATCACATTTCTACTCTAACATTTGTTATGAACTAAAAACCAATTTTGGAAAAATCTAAAAGTTTGCCTTTGGGCTGCGACTAGTAATACAAGAGAATTTTTCAGAATTTTATGAGAAAGTTAAAAAGGGTAAAAAAAAATACCAAACTTTTACCTTCCCTAGTACTCCTGGGCATTTCGAACAATATAAAATAATGCTGTAAAGGAAAGTGCAAAAAGTATTTATAAACATTATAGAACAATATATAAAAACCATCTTTGAGAAAGGATGATTCATAATCTTACTGTGATTTCTGTATCTGAACAATAAATATATATTAAAAATTGTGTCTATATATCAATTTTTATCAATTCATCCATCTAAGGACTTTTCGGTTGTTTACATATCTTGACTATTGTGAATAATGCTTCAATGAAAATGAATGTGCAAATATCTCTTCAAGATACTGATTTTATTTCCTTTGGATATGTACCCAGGAGTGGAAAGGCTGGATCATATGATAGTTCTATTTGTAATTTTTTGAAGAACTGCCCCACCGTTTTATATAATGGCTATATCAATTTATGTTTCCATCAATAGTGTCTAGGGGTTCCCTTTTCTCCACATCCTTACCAATATTTGTTATCTCTTATCTTTTGTTAATGACCATTCTAACAGATGTGAAATAATATCTTATTGTGGTTTTGATTTGCATTTCCTTGATGATTAGTGATGTTGAGCACCTTTTCATACACCTATTAGACGTCTGAATGTCTTTTTTGGAAAATGTTTCATTAGATACTTTGCTCATTTTTTTAATTGGATAATTTTTTTTCTATTGAGTTGTATGAGTTATTTATATATTTTGATCTCAAGATATATTACAAAGCTATAGTAATCAAAACGTATAGAACTGACAGGTAAAGAGGCACAGAAGCCAATGCATCAGAAAAGAGCCCAGACATAAACCCACACATATATATAGTCAACTAATTTTTGACAAGAGTGACAAAATACACAATGGGAAAGTCTTTTCAATAATTGGTATTGGGAAAGCAGGATATCCACATGCAAAAGAATAAAACTAGACTCCTATCTTATACCACTCACAAAAATTAACTTGAAATAAATTAAAGACTTAAATGTAAGACCCAAAACTGTAAAACTCTTAAGAGAAAACACATGGAGAAAAGAAGATCCTTGACATTATTTTTGGCAATGATTTTTTGTATAAGATAAAAAGCACTGGCAACAAAAGCTAAAATAAACAAGTAGTAATATATAGCACTAAAGAGCTTCTATACAGCAAAGAAAACAATCAATTAACTGAAAAGGCAACCTATAGAATGGGATAAAATATTTGTAAACCATATGTCTTATAAGGGGTTAATATCCATTGGCAATTCAAAAGTGACATATGCAGAGAAGTAAGAAGTCAAACAACGAGTAGCTGTTAAGCAGAAAAGCTGAAGAGCTTTTAGCAGTCTCACTGGACTGGAAAGAAAAAAATTGAAAAGTTCAGATCTACCAATGCAAGCACTTTAGGACCAATATCCTAAAGAATAGCACAAAGTAAGCCCAGTCTGCAGAATTTATTGTTTACCTTTAAGGCATTTGTCCTTTTAGACCTGGAACTGGCTAGGAGGTGGAGAAGGCAAACAGAAAGCTGTTCATAAAATTCGGATTAGCTCAGCAGAATTCTAGGTGGTCTCGTGTTAACTAGGGAGAGAAAAATGTGTGTTTAGAGTACGATAGTGAATGGTCTAACTAAATGACCTATAAATTTATTCAAGACCCTGAAAGTTCAAATTTTGAAAGTAAAGATGATTAGAGATTTGCAAGCCCCGCAAAGACTAAAACTTAATTGGTAAATCAGTTCAGTTCTTGACTGGATTAAGGTTATATGTTCCTATTCCAACTATCTACCAGAACCTACCAAAATGTTCTTCAGAACTATCACAAGAGATTCTACACCTCTTCATATACAATTTCTGCGATTAATTTAAAACAACCAGATAAGCCTTCCCTTTTGTGCCATGATCTTATAACGGGGATCAATTTTACTCTCGCACAGTTAAACAATTAGAAAACAGGGTTGAGTATGGAAAAGAGCTATCTTTAGACATTGGACAAAGGTGGCACAGGACTTAGATGCCTAAGGGAAGGAAAAAAGTGTAGTTGTACAGAAAAAGAACAATGAAAATTATCGCGGATGTCTCATTATAAAAACTGTAAAGAAATATACAACAGAAAGGTACTTGAACTGTATAGAATGAAAAGAACAAAACAAAACAAAACTATCCACTGATAATTTTAATCCAGATTTACTAAAACCTTTTCAAGATGAACAAAATTTGATAGAATTTATTGTCAGAAGACCTGCACTACAGGAAATATTAAAAGAAGTTCTTCAATATAAAGAAAAATGAGGCCAGATGGAAAATAGAAATTACACAAAGAATGAGAGTGCCCAGCATAGTAAATATGTACATAAATATAAACTACCTTTAATTCTTTGTTTTTAATATTTTTAAGATATAATTAAGTAAAAATAATGTGGGAAATTTATAATATTGATACAAGTAAAATGTATAATAATAATACATAAAGATTAGGAGACAAGTCAAATTAAATGTTGTAGGGTCTTTATAAACAAAGAAGAAAACATTTAAATTTCAACAAATAATTTAAATCTATAAAAAAGAATCAAATATTAACTTTATAACTGAAAAATAAAAATGAAATGGTTTTCAGTGCAGTAGCTTAAACATAATTATAGAAAAGATATATGATCTGGATTATAAATCAGTAGAAAATATATAGACAAGCTTCTTCAGAGCAGAAAGAAAAATATTAAAGGTCCATGTATGTATATATGTATGCAGGTAAATAGTTTTATGCTTGTAAAGGAGAAAGGCTAAACACTGATCAAGTAGAAAAAGAACAATAACTAAACCAAACAAAGTGGAAGGAAGGAAATAATAAAGATAAGATCAGAAATCAATTAATAGAAAACAAACTTACTATTGAGAAAATCAAGAAAGCCATAATTGGTTCTTTAAGAAAACATATTAACAAACCACTCTTAGCAAGACGTGTGTGTGTGTGTGTGTGTGTGTGTGTGTGTGTGTGTGTGTGCGTGAAAGAGAGGGAGGGGAGAAACATATTACTAATATCAGGAAAGTAAAAGAGGAAATATCTTCTGATTCTACAAATAAAATGGTAAAATATAGGATGCTATAGCGAATTTGAAGCAAATAAATTTGAAAGTTTAGGTGAAATGGATGGATTAATTTGTGCAATTCTTTATTTATAAAAGAAATCAAATTAACCTTTTTTTCTGCAATAAAAACTCTAGCTCAAAATTATTTTAGCATAGAATTGTCTTGTGTCTCTAAGGAAGAAATAATCCTAATCCTAAATAAACTTCCAGAGAATAAAGAAAAAAGAACATGATCCAAATTTTTAAAAGAAGCCACTATAATTTTGCTAACAAAACCTAGTAAGAATATTACAGGAAGAGAAGAAACTACAGGGCAGTTATCTCCCTTGTAAATATTAGATGTAAGAATTCTTAAAAAAAAAAAGTAAAAAATTTAATCTAGAGATCTATACAAAAGAGAATGTATTATCATTGATGTATTCAATGTATTTATACAAGGAACCCAATGATATAATAACATTCAAACACCAATTTGTTTAATCACATTAACAGAATGAAAAGAATAATTTACTTTCATTTCAACAGATGCAGATAAGATTTTGATCAAATTCAACTCTCTTCTTGATAAAAATTCTTAGAAAGCTATGAATACTAGGAACTTTCTTTAATTTGAGAAAAGATACCTAAAACACAAAAACAAAAACACCACCAAAAACTAGAGCACATATCACAGGCACTTATGAAATATTGAACCTATACACTGAGATTAAAAATGAGGCAAGGATAAGTGCTATCACTTCTCTTCAACATTATATTGAATTTTCTGCTGTGAGCAATATGTCAAGAAATTGATATAAAGATATATGTTTAGAAAACTAGAAAATACAGTTGCCACTATTTGCATAAAATACGTTTATGTATTTGGAAAATTCTAAAGAACGGACTTACAGATGAAGGCTTTTGGAATTAATAATTTAATTAGCTAGGTCATCTGTTAAAAGGTCAATATACAATGATTAATTGTATATAAATAATAATTAGAAAATTAATGTTTTAAAATACCATTTCATTAGCATCATAAATTATCTTTATTCTAGGACTAAGTTTAACAATAGGTTTTCAAGTTCTTTACACAGAATACATTACTGAAAAAATCAATGAACCAATAAATAGAGAGAAAGGGTAGATCAATTGTAGAAGTTTTGCTATGTTTAATGTGTCAATTCATCTCACATAATTTATAGACTAACTTTATCCTCAGTTAAAATCTTTGGAGGCGTTCTTTTTCTTTTTTTTGGAATTCGATTTTAAAATTTACATGAAAACGCAAAAAGCCAAAAAAGAATAGAGTTAAGAGGATTTTATCACAACATATCTAGGGAAAGTAATTAAGATAGTGTTTTATTGGTACAAAATTAACAAATAGGTTATTGGAACAAAATAAAGTATTCAAATTAATAACAAAGGAGGCATAGAAGCTTTGTAGGGAGAGGATGTTCCTTTTAATATATGGAGCTGGGTCAGATGGATAGCCAGATGGTATCAAATGTATTTTGCTTTTCTCCCGCTTTACACCATGTACAAAAATCAGTTATGAGTGAATTGTTGACTGGAATGTAAAATGTAAAACAATATACCTTCTGGAAATTTCTGTCCAATAGAAATACAATGCGAGATACATATGCAATTGATTTTATCATATATTTTAATGCCACGTATCCATGTTACTATCATTTCAACATATAGTCAATGTAAAAATATTGATGAGATATGTCACAATCTTATTCAAACAAATTCTTCAAACTCTGGTGTATATTTTACACTTATGGCACAACTCAATTTCGACTAGCCATATTTCAAGTGTTCAATAACCACTTGTTGCTAGTTGCTACTGTACTGGACAATGCAGCTCTACAAGATAACTAAGAACAATATCTTAATGATCTTTGTGTCTGCAAAGATTCTATCAATAATCACAAAGAATATTAACTATAAACAAAAATACAACTTTAAATATAACAGCTTCTATTCACTATACATTAATAAAAGTAAAACACAAGCCTCATAGTGGAAGACAGTATATACATTTTAAATATAATATAATATATATTTAGTATACACATATATATTTCAGGTTTCCTTAGCCTTGGCACTACTAGAATTTTAGGCCAGATACTCTTTGTAATTGGAGGGCTATCCTGTTGTAGGATGTTAGTAGCATCCCTGGCCTCAGCCCACTGGATGATCCTAGCGCCCTTCTTTAGTTATGACAAATAAAAATGTGTCCAGACATTGCCGAATGTTCCCAGGGAGACAAAATCACCCACAATGGAGAACTACTGATACATAAAATGCATACGAAGTAATAAAAAATGACAGATACAACTCAATAAAAAACGCATGGATAACATTTAAGTAAGCACTTCTCAAAAGATGGTTTTCAAATATACAAAAAGATATAAAAATATTCTTAGCCTCATAATTCATTCTGGAAATGCAAATTAAAACCACAATGTGATATGACTATACTGCCACCAGAATGGCTAATTTATACACAATAATTATACACAATAACAAGTGGAGCAAGTGTAAGTCTGTGGAACAGCTGGAAGTCTTATAAACTGCTGGTGGGAGCTTGTATTTTACAATCACTTTGGAAAACTGACAGTATCTACTAAGCTGAGCCTGTCATACCCTATCGCTCAGCAATTTTATACTTGAGTACATTCTTTCTGACAGATATTTGTACGTATATGTGCTAAAATATGACTACAAAGATGTTTATAGCAGCATTGTTCATAATAGCCAATACCTGAACAGAATCCAAATGGGTAAAAATAATCACGAATGTAATACTATATAAAGCAATGGAAATAAACCAACTACTGCTACTTGAAATAATGTGAATTAATTTTACAATCATAATGTTGAGCAAATAAACCATATATAATAAAATATGTACTGTATGATTTCATTAATAAAAGTTCAGATCCAGGTAAATCCAGTTTATGGTGATAGAAGACATTACCTTTGGATAAAAGAGAGGAAATGGTGTCTGGAATGAATGGGGTACTTGGAGCACTTAAGATGGCTAGTAATTCATCAGGGAACTGATTATGCTGGTGTGTTCACTTTGTGAAAATTTATAAAGCTGTACACTTACGGTCTGTTCATTATTTTCTGTTAAAATTTTAAATCGAGACTTCTGAATATAATCATGTAAGAAAGAACCCTACGTAATAAATTATAAACTACTATGTCTAATCTTGATCACTCTAAATATTTTAAAAAATAATTTTTAAAAGATACAGAGTCAGATAACTATCTAAAATGAACAATATTTTCTGAATGAATAGACAGACAGAAGCCTATAAGAATATTGCAGATACTATTTGGAAATGATAACTAATGTATGCCTGGCTTTTTTGTACCTACAATCTTTGGGGCCACTGGGATTGCTCAGAGTAGCATATGGCTTTGTGAATGAGAATGACACAAGGCCTGGCCCACCTACTAACTTTCTATATTAGGCTGCAGGAGCCTTTTTACTCAGAGCATGGTTTAAATCCCTGTGTGTCCATGGGGCATGTGTAAGAGAAATGTGTCCTAATCATGAGCATACAAATCATGAACATAAAACTTTTTATTTTAAGAAAATGGGGAAAACAGTGAATAATCTCAGCAACTGTAATAAGCTCATAGGAACTACTTGAACAAAATAGTTATCTCCACAAAGCAAACATTGTTTTATTAATAAATGGCAAATAAAAAATTATGAAAATCTTTTAATTTTAAGATTATTTTATCTTCAGAAATCCAGAGTTTATGGGAAAAGAACTTAATTCAAGCTCGGTTGGAAAAAAAACATTGCACTGACTTTGTGAAAGATAAAATTAAAAATTTTAATAAATTCTTTTAATAGTGGATATAAAGGACAAAGTAGTTTACTTAGTACATTCACACTAAGTATATGTTGAATGAGTGCTCAATGAATGAATTGTCCATGACTGCCAAAATCTAATTCTGGCCTTGGGAAGGCTCCAGGGTGATAGTTCACCATCTTTACAGGAAGTGGTCCAATTTTCTATGAGGGACCTCTTGATTACAGATGTTTAGATATCAATCACTTCTTTTCATTTTTGGTTTATTAGATAACTGACCAAAACCAAAGCATAATGAAGCTCTTTATCATGTTCAGGTGGGAAAAGGAAGTCAAGTATTTAAACACAACTGGATTATGTTTTAAACTTTATAATCATCAAAATACCCCTGCAAAGGAATGCCTGTAACTTTGAAATGGAAATTATTTCTGAAATGCACTTCTAAAACCAAAGTTGAAAGACAATCCTTCTTTAGCTTAACTAATTAGAGCCTCTTCCCTTGAGTAATGTATCTGGTCGTTTCTTTAAACTTCAATATCACCACTTCAAGGTGACATAACTGATAATATACAAATACTTTATCACATATCATCCTTTGTTTTAGCAATCGGCACCCAAAAGAAAAAGCCACAAACATTGCTGTGAGTGTAAGAGGTTATGTTTTTCAAAAATAAATGCTTTTAATAAAAATACCTCATGTTGGTGTAGCTGTTTGTATTTTAAGCATGCTCATATTTATGTAGTCTCTAAATGACTATTTTTAGTCCAAGATTATTATTTTGAATTTATAGATAAGGACAAGAAGTGTCAGATGAACTTGGTAACCTTCTCGAGGTGCTTCTCACATATAGCTTCAGAGAGAACCATCCTTAGAAATTGGTCTTTAGATTTCTAGTCCAAGACTTATTTTTACCTAATGCATCAACAGTTCTGTTTGTTTTAACGATATGATAGCAAGCTAATATTTTTTATATTTTATTTTAAAAGAATATAAATTTATATAAATACATTGAACTTCAAATGAATAATTGTATATACACAATTCAAATAATTTGAGTAGTGAAGATATTATCTAGTAGCTTTTGGTAGATAACACTGATAAATATATTTACAATGTATAGAAATTTAAATTAGAGTTATTAAATTGATAAAGCCCTAATATTTATTCGTTATATTTTCAACCCAGCTGGGATTCAGAGTAAAACTTTATCGATGGGCTAGTGACAAATAGGGAATCCTCAACTTTTTGCAGTGTTCGGAGGCAAAAAGGCACGTATGTGTAAGGAACAAGCTGTGATGAGTCAATAATCCTTTTAAACATACCTTAGTATCTAGAGTCACGAAGACCACTTTAACCCGTTTATGATGGTTATCCCGAGTTGATGGGGACTTCATTTATTGACCTAATTTTTTTGAGTACTTGCGATAAGCTAGGCACTCTGCCCAGTGCTGAGGATATAAAGAATAAGGTACAGCGTGGCTTTTAATTAGTGCATAATCTCCAGATGGAACCAGACACATAAAGCCCAATATTTACAGTTCAATATAACAAATGTTCTAATAGAGCTTTATAAAAATGCCATGGGAACCCAGGGGATTAAATTTGTAGCTAAATAGTGATGATGTGCAAATCTTAACAAGTAGGCAGCATTAGAGCAAAGCCTGTAGGATGAATGTATCTCTAGGCATGCAAACAAAAGAGGCTATTCTAGACAGGGAAAATTATATATTGGTACAGCTTGGGGTATTACTGTAAAGAGTGGGAAGCTGTGTATGGCTGATGCTTAACTTATGCTATAGAGACAGCAGTAGTAGAATATGACCCTGGATATATAGATTATTATAAATATCACATATGTAATGGTAAAGAATGTAGATTTCGTAGGTAAAGGAAAACATTAGGAGATTTGAGGAGAGTTTCTAGATAGGAATTATGTTTCAGGAAAACAACTAGAAGCAAAATGCAGAATGCTCTGCAAAGTAAGATGAAATCTTACTGTCAGGCATGTCAGATTCTATGGTATGAAGATATAATATCTTAATTGCTTTTAAATTTTATACCATAATTAAAATGATGATCTTTCATTTCAAGATCACCAAGGACTTTAAGGCTTAATGATAATGTGAATGCTGATAAAACATTATAGAGCTAAGAGAGTCAGAGTACGGTAAATAGGAGCATTTACTCTAAATTAGATATATACCGAGATTTACTTCTTTCTATTTATGTGACTTGTGTAAGCCAGTTAAACTCTCCATGCATGGATTTTTTTTTTTTATCTGTAAAATGTGAAAAATGCTATTATTTTCTCCATATAGCTGTTCTGAAGATTAAATGCTTTATTACATGTGAAGTGCTTTGGCTATAATAATCCCACAGTGGTTTTCAACTGGGGATAATTTTGCCTACTCAGGGACACTTGGAAATGTCTCAAGACATTTTATTTTGGTTTGTCACAACTAGGAGAGGACACTACCATCATGTAGTACATGATGCTTCTTAACAACCCACCGTCTACAGGACAGCCAGCCATGACACAGAATTATTTGTCGCAAAATAGCATTAGTGACGACATTGATAAATCCTGCACTAGAAAATGCTAACTTTTCCTCCTGAGTTACTCAAGGAAAATTTTGATCAGTCAGCTAGGAAATAAATTCAGCTCAATTTACTGAATTGTTAGATCCAGATACGACACTGGGTAAAAAGATGGAAAAATTCCCTATACATTCCATCAGTCAGAGCATTTTTCTAGAAGCTACAGAATTTATTTTTTAATCACAATATGATTAAAATCTCACAGAATTTCCAGGAGAGTGGAGACCTGGGCTTGATTGCCTCAGAGCCAAGACCAAACAGCAAGTTATGCATCCAGGAAACAAACAAATGAACAACAGAACATCCAACAAACACAAAGAATTGCTTCCTGTAACTGCTGCTTAGCTTCTCTGACACTATGTACAACTCCAGGCACTTTCCTGCAGACATCTCCAAAGAACCAGTTACCTTTGCCCCATGCTTGGCAGAAGTTCTGATTTCTCCCAGATGACCATCACCTTAGGATTCTTACTTCCTTCCCCATGTCTCATGTGGGTGCATCTTATCAATAGGACAGAGGTAACATGAGAACTCAAGTTGCAAGAAAATCTGGGAAATTAGATTTTAAAATAATCCAATTGACCCCTAATCTAATTGATTTACCCTCTATAACAGAGGGAAGCAATTTCAAGTTTCTTTAGTGCTTATTTTGTATTTTAAGTGAAGGATACTCTTTAACTTCTATTGTAAACCAAAATTTCAATCCTTAGGTATATGAACCCCTACTGTTCCTTCCTGTATTCTTCCATTAACTTTTATGAATATACCAGGCAGTTTTAGGACATAACCTAAGACAGCACACCCCCTAGACTTAATAACTAGAATTAACTATTTCAGTCATCAGACTAAACATCTGAATTTCCTGTTCATTGAGAGGCAGCAAGGACTCATTTTAGAGTAAACTATCTTTTATGAGTTCAATTGTGTCCCCCAAGAAAGATATGTTAGACTGCTAAACCCCAGTACCTCAAATGTGGCCTTATTTGGAATAAGGTGTTTACAAAGGTAATCAAGTTAAAATGAGGTGATTAGGGTAGATCCTAATTCAATATGATTGGTGTCCTTATACAAAGGGGAAATTTGGACACAGAGATAAACATACACAAATGAAAAACGATGCAAAAGACACAAAGAAGATGGCCTTGAGATGCATCTACAAGCCAAGGTATGCCAAAGATTGTCAACAAACACCAGAAGCTACAAGAGACAAGGAATGATTTTCCCCTAAATCGTTAGAGAGAGAATGGCCCTGCTTACACCTTGCTTTCAGACTTCTAGCCTCCAGAAGTGTAAAGACAATAAATTTCTGTATTTTTAAGCCATCCAGTTTTTGGTACTTTTGTTACGGCAGTCCTAGGAAATGAACACAGCATCTTTTCCTCAGGTTCCAGGGGCTAATGAACCAATAGAGCCTATAATCATGAAAATGCAAAACATCAGTCTTAGACCCATTAAAAAAAAGTAGTGTCCTCCCAAAGAACAGTATAGTAGATCACCAATCACAGTGTTTAGTAAGTGAAAGGGAAGTAAAGAGAGACTTCTCTTGAGAAATCTGTAAGCTACATGAGGGCTGGAACCTGATCTTATTTATCAGTAAATCTTCAGAGATTATAATAGTATCTACACATCTGAGACACTCAATACTATTACTGAATTAGAAATTGGAAAAGAGAAGATGGTAAGTTGTGGGTTTTATTTTAATATTAGGAATAGTGGAAAGTTTCGTATATTTATTTATGGAAGAAAGTAGCCTGTTTAGAGGAATAAATTATAGATACAAATGTAAAAGATAATTAACAAACCAAAGTGCTGGTGTAGACAAAATCAGGTAGAAGCAAAAGCCATACAGAAGAGTTTGCTTCACAAATGTGTCGGGACATTATTCCTTTGACACGCAAGGGAAAGGAGGTGAGATACAAATATAATTCTGGCGGCCAAATATGTGGAAGTTGGGAGAATTTATACAAGTTGGCTTCTAATATCCTGGTAAAGTAAGGAACTGGCCACCTGCCAAGAATAAGTGAGAATGGTGTGGGCGTAGGGCTTGAGAAATATGGGCAAGATTTGGAATAGTCACTAAGGAAAATGAGAAAATTTTTGATTAGTACTAAGTAAAAGGATTGCCAAACAGCATTGAGGGGCCAGCTGAGGTTGAAAATTATATTTGTAATGGAGACAATCAGCTCAGTTGTGTGATCTTCCCTAACAGCATTTGGCAACCTGAGAGCAAAAGCAGAGAAAATGGATGTTAGGGCTGGAGACTGGTGAGATGGATGAGGCAGATGGTCAAAGAGGTGATGGATGAGAAGGTGCTACGAAGAGACGAAGAGTGTATTTGAAATGATGAATCATGGAGTCCAGTCTGAGTAAGGAGGGAAAGGCTGCCATCCTGCACTGAGGGAATTAGAGAACAAAGCAGGGTTAACCAGGCATAAGTTTCAGTAGGTTTATTGGGAGTAAGGGATGCAGAGAGGGAAAAGAATCAGAGGCTGTGGTTAGATCGAGAAATCAGTGCTCTAATTTCTAAGCTGTAGCATTCATCATTATCAAGAAAACCTTTTCTAAATGAGCACACAGCCCACATTTCTAGGTCAGAGATTCTATTTCTATAGTTTATCTTCTTGAAGGAAAACATAAGTAGTGACTGTGATTTGGGTTAGGAAGCAGAATAGTTTCTAAATAATTTAGTAAATAAAGTTCAAAAACTAGCAGAAAAGTAAGGGGAAACATAA
The DNA here is from genome assembly GCF_902729225.1 of Pteropus medius. NCBI lineage: Eukaryota > Metazoa > Chordata > Mammalia > Chiroptera > Pteropodidae > Pteropus > Pteropus medius. The sequence goes on along the minus strand of NW_024351730.1, from coordinate 36,547,216 downwards.
TTTTAAACTCCCTTCTTGTGATTATAAGCTGAGAATTTTGTATATCTCCTGTCAAAAGTTTCCTCTCTTGCCCTTATTTCACCCTTGCAGAATACCAGTTTTTCTTTGGATCTGCTATTTCATAATGCATTTGATTGCTATGGAATTTCCATGTATTGTGAGAAAGAGGGTGTTTTTCTTCCCCCTAAAACAACACAGTAACCTACTTTCTGCCCCTGAATCTTTCTAAACTATACACAGAAAGGTTTTTTGGACTGATTTCAGTTCCTAATGTACATTTCTCCAGTACTATAGTCTAAAATATGTTGTGTTTCACTCAGTGTTGTCAAGTAAATTGTATGTTTCTGTAAATGTGCATATTTCTAAAATCTAAAAGGTAGTATAGTTAAACAAGTTAAAAATATAGTTTGTTAGGCAATTCTACTTAGCAAAAGTTAACCAAAAACTGGAGTCACTTATCCCAATAAGTAACACTAGTCCTGAAAATAATTTAGGGTGATCAAAAATATTAATTGTATCTCCAACAAAACTAAAAGCATTTGAACTTATTGCTACAAGGGTAAAAGGTCAGTAGAATCAGATTCCAGTAGAAATTTACGCCTCAAAGGATTGAAATGGTCCTATAGAGACCAACTGCATTTGCAGAACAAACTTATTTACTCAGTGGTGGCTAATGCCAGAGACAGGTAAGGCAATCTGCATATCACATCCAAAGACATAACACTGAGAAAAGAAGAGCCTTTGTCTACTCAGTTGAATCAGTCTGAAACTGCTCTTTTAATCTTCTGCATATTTCTGCTCTGCAAAGTTTAAGAAATATTTAGGATAATCTGAGAAAGCCCAAAAGAGAACAGAAAGGATTTTTAAAAAAGGAAAAAAGATATATGAAATAGAACTGAAAAAGCTTAACTTGAGTAGTCTAGAAAAGAGAAAACCGAAGTGAGCCATGTTCACGATCTATAAATAATACCTCCTGGGTAACAATATAATGAAAGAAGGGAATTATTCATAGTCTCAGAAGACATGAGGACCAAGAGCAATGACTGGAAGCTAAAGAAAGCAAAATATAGGTTAGATATTAGGAACATGATATGAAAAGTGCCCTATTCCTATTAGGCCAATGTCAATATAACTCTTTTGTCCTATACATAATAATTATGAGAGATTAGACAATTTTCCAGAAAATTTACTTTATTTTTTAATTGGTAAATTTCTTTACATCAATGTCAGAGCTTCTCAAAACATTTTCACCTGAAAATTAACCAGCAGAACAATTCCTAGTTGCAACTGAAAAAAATAAACAAATAAACAAATCACCCAAATAAATGAAAAAAATGCAAAAGGAATTTTGATTCTCAATTTTTTCTGTCTGACTTACTTTGCTTAGGATAATAATCTCAAAATCCATTTCACTCATATATGGGATATAAAAGTGAAAACAACAAATGAACAAGACGAACAGAGACTCAGGGACACAGACAACAGTTTAGTGGTTACTGGAGGGAAAGCGGGGAGGGGGTAGGCAGATAAGGGTAAATGGGGTCAAATATATGGTGACAGAAGGAGATTTGGCTTAGAGTGGTGAACACACAGTGCAAAATATATATGATGTATTATTGAATTGTACACCTGAAACCTATATAATTTTAATAACCAATGTCAACCCAATAAATTTAATTAAAAATAAAATTATAAAAATGTAATTTTGATAGCTATAAGCAAATTTTAATTCACATCAAAAACATGTCATTGCTGTCATAGATTTACTACAATGTGAAAATACTTGAAAAAATGCTTGAAAAAAATTATTGAACGCTGCTGTATACCGTATGAACTAGTTACAGTAAAAAAAAAAGTTTCTTTAGTAGTGAAATATTTTTTAGAGAAAAAAAGTCTGGAGAAGGTCTAGCAAATGGAGAGGTTAGCATTGAAACTAAAGGATTAGATCTGGAATCTAAGAAATCTGGACTTAAATCCCTACTCCAGCGCTTACTGTGGGCTTTGGACTTAAGCTCTCTTTATTCCAATACCTCCATTGTAAAATGGGGACACCTAAACCAGAGGGTTGTTGTGACTATTAAATTTCATAAGATAAGTTTATAAAGTGCACCACCTGGTAGTTGATAGAGTTCAATGAACTGTCATCCTTGGAATAAATGTGCTGGGAAATAGCTAGAGGAATAAGCAGTGGATAGTCATAAGCAGTGAACACACATGGTAATATGATCAACTTCCATAATAAACTCTTTCAATTTCCTCTTCCGTTAGCCTTTCATTTGTATTCTGTAGGCAAATCTAATTGTTAAGTGGGAATCATCTGTTTGACAGAAAATCTCTATAAATGGCAAAATCCATTCGAATTGCTATCAAAATCTTTCTGTAAGTAAAGCAAAATAAAAAGTAAGAATTCACATAAGAGGACGTACTTTTGTTTATCATATTTAATTTTGATAATATATAGCTTAATATTCTCTATTAAGACCAATGTTAAATTTACTAACAATGAATTAGCTACAGCTGGCAGGTAAATAAAGCTTTAAAATAATCAGTTAAATAACAGATCTATTTAGAGTATATGAATGATTTTATTCAGATAAAGAGACATAACTACAGCCTTGTTCCATTTAAACAGGAAGGTATTATAGCACTAAAGAAACTGTGTTGGTTGAAATGGATGCCTTAGATCAGGATTAAGCATTCTCTTGATCTGCAATGATCTTGTAATTTGGCCTTTGCTTGAATTACCTTCCTGTAGTCATTATATCATCCTTTTTACTCACCAGAAACAAACCTCATAGCTAAGCAGGAATCAAATTGCTAAAATTCATTATGCCTACCAAAGAAAGTAGAATTTCAGGTCTAAAATAATTTATTTAGTAGACCTGAATCAAAGAATGTCTGTTTAAATTTATCCTTTTATTAAAAATTTGTTAAACATTTTAACATTGCTTTGGGTTTAATCTTAAAAAGTATTTCTAGAAATTTATGTCAGAATGTAGAAAATAGTGAAGAAAGAGTTAAATAAAGTAATAGAAAAACTTATAATTTTATCTCTACGACTATGTCATTGGAAAAATTTGCTTAAACAAATGCAAGAAGCACAGATTATAAGAAACATAAGTAGATTTAATTACAATAAAACTAGTAATTTCTATTTAACAAAGAGATAAGAGATAGTTACCAAATACAAGGATCTCCTTGCAAATCGGTTAAAATAAAACAGGAAACCATAAAAATGAGTTTATCATATGACAGTTAATTCATCGACTAGAAAACTGAATAGCTAAAAATGACTTAGAGATGGTCTAAATTAAAGCAAAAGAGAAATAGCAATTTTTTGGTCAATAATTGAATAGTGGGTAAAAACAAGTTTTACAAGAGATGTGAAAACTCTAGTGGGTGACATTCTAAAGTAGGCAGTGGAGAGCTATCTGGCAGGTCTCTATTACATTAAGTGAACGAAGTCCACACTAAGTGTATGAAGTCCTTATGACTGCAAAATTTTACTTTTTAGAAAATATCAGTGATTTTTCTCTGAGGGGACACTCATGAGGACTTCATCACAGCTTTGCTTATGGTAGTAGGCAATTGTATAAATGTAGGTGTCCATTTCAGGGGAAATGCTGTGTAAGGAAGAGAAGTAAATGATTGGTTAGACACCCAGCAAAATGAATGAATCATTAAAATGCAGTAATGACTAGGAAAAGGAAAGAAATAAACAAAAGTCTATAGCACAATAAAATTTATTCAAATTGAAAAACATGCATATAAAACATTTCTACCTGCCTTACTTCTGTACACTTGTAAGATAGGACAATTTATAGGATTTATAATAAATATGTTAGAACTATCTTTGTTGAAACTGAGAGAAAGACAAAATGGCAAAGAGGAAAGGGAAAAAGGAATAAACAACAAGCAAGCAAACAAATAAATGAGGACTTTGCATGGCCAAAGGACTGTTGTATTTTAGGAAATGAGATAAATCACTAACAATTATTAACTCAACTTTTAGCACCTGAGGCTCAAAAAAGAAAACAAAAAGAAAAATGAGGTAAATCATGTACAATATTTATTAAAATTTTTATTTCTACCTGATAATTATTTTATGTAGTTTCATTATAATATCCTTTAGATGTAGCACAATATGTCAAAATTGACAATATAATAAAACAACAGAAATTTTAGGAAATGAAAAATGCTAAAACTAGTTTGAGACTTTAAAAAGTATACTGAACACTTTTTGGACATCTGCCCAACTCTCAATGACACTGTTTCTCTGTCAACTGCCACTTACTTCTGCCTCTCTCCTCCACCCCATTTCTCTCATTAACTGGAGTGAGATTCTGGCAGCCAAACCATACCCAGGTGGGTCAATAGGAACCTATGTCTATAAATCAGGAATTGGGAACCAGAGACAAGGACAATATTTATTTATTCAGGAACTGAGGAGATGTGACCTGAGGAACTTTTCAGTGGTTGCATTCTGACTGCTTATGCTTAAATGAAAATAAAAGCCAGTCTCTGTCTAGCAAGGGAGGATGTATAGAGGTGCAGAGGTACAGAGAGGGAAAGTAGGAAAAAGGGTACCATTTGGTTTCTTGTCCCAGATAGTGCTGTAACTCATTTCTCCTAACTATTCCAGCCTTCTTCCAACACATTTTTAATTATTTTTTTTCTTAAAGTAGATTGGTTTCTATAATTCTCAACCTAATGAGATTTGAGTAAGTATGGCCTGGACTTCCAGTGCTCACTCACATCTTATCTTATTTTCTCATATCTTCAACCTTCTCATCTCTAACCCTCAAATCTGAAATGTCCATAACTGGAATCTTGCTTAGGCTCTGGGTCTTACGTGCTCATCCATTTCCATGGCAGTTTTATAGAGCACATGACCATTTATTTAAATGACAGAAAATAAATCAAAGTGCCTTCTCTAGGGGGTGGGGGGCGGGGTGAGGGAAAGCCAAGAGGACTGGTTTATATAGCTGAAAGTGAAAGAGTAAATCTGAGTTTAAGAGCTAAATCTAAGCACTGAGATACTCTCATCAGAAACGTGACACTGTTTTCTGTGGGGTCAGCTTTCTCGTGTATTGGTTTCTCTCGTATGCAGATTGTGATGGCAAAGACAATCAGAACGATCACATTATTATATTGTGAGAGTGAGCAAACATTATTAAAAAGTGATGCCTCTTTCATAATTATTCCAGTAATTCCCAGTGGCTTGATTTGTGTCTAGTTATATTGACTTATTTGGACCTCAAAGCCACTTTTGGATCTAGGTAGCAACTGGGGATAGCTTCATGCAAAACACATCAATTCACAAAAATAAAATGTAAACGTACATCCAAAGAAGAGGGTAATGGATACTAGACAGACAAAAACTATGCTAACTAAATTGATCATTTTAATCTCTCATCTAATATGGCTTTATAATTTCATATTGAGGTAAACTTCTTCTCACGAACCAGAGAAAGAAATAAAACTCAGCTCAAATCTTAAATTTGTATTGGACTGTATAAATATACCACATAAAATGTTCAAAGAATTATCAAATGCCTATTTCATCAAGGGAAGAAAAATTAAAGCATTATGAAGAGAAATAGTGGTAGTTCTTGCTATTTCCAAGAATTGTAGGGAAAATCACAAAAACTTTTAAAATATTTTCTCTATTTTGGACTTTTCAACTGCTACTATTTTTATATTAAACATGTATATACTCCTGTAGAAAAAAAAAAAGACTTTAAGTCTTTTTCACTGAATACAATGACATTCTTCAGTTCTGAAGTAGTTCTTAACTATAAAAATGTATCAGGATCTCCTGACCAGGTTTTACAAAATGTACATGTTTAGCTCTATCCCCACCAACCTCCAAAGAGTTTTCCATTACATTTATATTTCATAATGTCAAAAAAATTACCTAAAACTTTAAAGTGGCAAACAAGATTACTGGGTGTTTTCTGTTTTGTTTTGTTTTGTATTTTTATTTGGATGCTTAGCTTAGCTTGTATTTTTATTTGAGTGCTTAGCTTAGCTTGACTTTATTTTCTGGTCTCTCTTTAATAATTATGTAGGGATAGAGGTTAACTTGAATACACACACACACACACACACACACACACACACACATACACACACACAAATAATTTCGGTCTAATAGAAAAGACAACCCTAAAGATTGCAAAGATTTATATTATTATTGGACTTGAACATGTTTGTTTCCCTATTATTGCCTATAAATACTTAGCCTTACAAAAGCTCTTTGGTTTTACAACTAACTGGTTCTCTCATTAAATAATAGGTTAAATAAAACTTTTGACACATTTGTTTTATATTTGTATAAGAGTCACTATGATTTTTTGTTTTTGAAAATTATAGTTAAAAAATAGTGTACTTTGCCATTTACCTATCACTATTATATAGGTTTTCACTGATAAATAACTTTACAAATTTATCAAATACATTTTTTTTGTCTGTTAAACTTATTTTAATTAATTGATCACCTATATTCTTCATAATTTTAAGACTAAAGGAAAGTAATATTTCTATATGGTTTTCTTTTTTTCCTCTTTAACATAACAAAGTTTTGTTTGTTATGAGTCAGGCACTTTAAAAACTCCCTTATGCAAGTGAAAACATAAGAATTACATATTGTGTTGGCTTTAAGTTGTTGCAGTAAGAAAGCAATTAAATTACACCTTCAAAATTTCCTGTGAATAGAGAGATGCAGAAGGCCATGTAAACGCATTTATATACTGTTCTTATATCATATGTTTACATCCATGTGTGTGGAAAAAACTGAATGAAAGAGCAAATGTAATATGCCACCTGCACTTCTAGGTAAGAGAAACTTTCATTTCTAAAAGAAAGACACTTACATTTGAGTGTATATAAACAAAAGTTAATTTTAGGCTTTTAGAACAACATCATATAGATATGGTTTACTATCTTCTCAAAATATTCTCAATTGCATTATTGTTTACTATTATAAGTTTACAATCTACTCGCACTATTGACCCACTTGCCCCACCTGAGCAACTCCTTCCTCTCCATAAGCAATTTTCCTTGCTAGAATATTGTTGCCCATTGCTAAATAATGTGGTCACACAAAGGTACTTGCTGGCACTTTTTGAGATTTTACTTTAAATTTTTTTCTCCATTCTTAACTGTTTATTCTTATAATATTTTTTATCCCATTCTTTCTACAGCTTTATTCCACATTAGGTCGCCTTTATAGGATTTGTTTTGGATTATTTTTGTTTGCATTATGCAGTGTTTCAGGGGGAGAATTAATTTGTATACACACACATATATATCATATATCACATGCTAGTGACTCTTAAAACTGAACTATATAAGGTTGGAGTTGAACCACTCCATACGTAAATATAGAAAAATCTCAGATCAAACTTTTGAAGAAATGGGTCACCTGGTCAAGTGAATATCTTAATTATTATGTCCAGTGCTCTGAAGGATGATTGAAATGTATTTGCTAAACTGAATCAAATAGAAACACAATATGGTATTAAGAAAAAATATTTTTAATTCCTTTTCATTAAAATTAGCATATGTAGACTGTATATCTCTCTACTTGCATTTATTTATAATGATTATATGAGGATGATTCTGATTTAAAAATTCTTGAATCTTTTAGCATTATAAATATACAAAGAGAAGGACTAAATTTGTTAACATTCAAGCTTCTATCCTGAAAGATTTTTTTTGGTTTGCTTTATTTTCATTAGTTTCTAATACATTCAAAAGGAAACTTTTAAATTAATATTAGATGTTACTCCTTATTAAATGAATTTTAGAAACAAAATGTGATTCATAGATGAATTTTATGTTGAATTCCGGCTTTTATTTCATTTTTTATTTTTCCATTTCTTCATCTTTTCTTCACTCTAATCTTTAGAATGATACTATTCTAATGCTGCTTAACATTTGGCATGAAACTTAGGTGCATGTAGGGAATGGTTACTGTATATTTTAAAATATCTCTTAAATTTAAAAATATGCCAACTCACTACTAAGATCATGCATAAACAGGATATTAGGGCTCTTTCTTGCCATTCTCTTTGTAATAGGTTTGATTTGGACAGTCTAATCTGAAAAAATTGTGAATGGGTTAATTAAGTGTGAACTATGTAGATTAAGCCTAGAAAAGATTTAAAGCATACTCATTATCAGTACTGCTTTATAGAGATGGATACGGTTTCTAATTTAACAGAACTTGGATATGCCATAACATGAAACAAATTTGAATTAAAGACTTCCTTATACAAAAATACACAAGAAAAGAATTATTTAGCAGAATTTGGTATAGTTAATATTAATGGGTTGCTAGGCAATCACCTAAATAGCAAAATTTGAATTTCTGCTTGTAATAATAATTTAATCATCTCCCATGACAATTTTTTCTTTATTTTTTGACTTGATAAACCATTTCTATCTTCAAAAGTTCCAAATTAAAAGTTTTCTGTATGATATTTATAGTTAGAAGGTTAACTTCATGAAGGACCACATGTGTACATACACTAATGATTTATTTATTTGTTCATCATCTGCATGACAAATAAAGAACATTGACTGTATAATATTTAGCCTTTACTAGTTTTCAAAATACAAAAATCATTTTAGCAATAATGCCATATATACATATGTATATACATATATATGCAAGGCATGTTATATATGTTAAATGTAATTCTATATTATTTATAGAATATATAATGAAGTATATATTGAAATGTATCATGTTGCAAATCAAAGTATACTTCTTATCCTATATTATTTGAGCAAAAAAAAAAAAGACTCCAAATGAACAAAAAGAGATTGCTACATATACTATGACATCGAACATTATATTTATGGGGCAGTCTACATATGAGCTTTAAGAGGGGATCAAAAAAAGCCATAAAATAAAATACTATGTCTTTTATTACTTGTAATTACTTAAGAAATTGACCAAGAAAAATGCAAATTGCTCATTAGTGTCAATTGCTGAGCTGACGAAAATAATACAATTTGAGTTACAAGACAATATTCAAATTATCTAAACATAAAAATTTAGGCTGGAAATAGAGTACAGATTTTAAATATATGATGTTGTATCTACACACATTTTAGTAAGTAATGTATTGATACATAAGGCTCCAGGCAGCAGTTACTTGACAGTTGGCTACCCACATTTATCATGTAGAAAAACTACTGTTCTTATTTTAGGTTTTTACCTGTACACACAAACACAAGTATTTACTGTCATCCAAAGCAGCCTCTTGGAAAAGATAGATCACTGATTTCCCCCAAGGAAAAATTTCATTAAATATTTCTTTCAAACTCTTACTTTTGGACTCCATTTTGACTTAACTGTCCTATACAGTTTGAATCAACAGTTCTATTTTGATATTGTTAGACTCCCAGCTTTAGTCAGCATATTGATGTAATTCACTTCTTTCAACCATTGAATAGAAGAAAACATTCTGGGATTCAACAGTATTAATAAAAATACTATAGAAGAGTAACTGATTTACATATCATATGGTACTCATAAAATTTCATCAGTATTAATTCTTCTACATAGATCAGTAACAAGAATTTGAAATTAAATGTATTAGTGAATAAAGGAGTAAATTGTATGAACCAATGGTAATTATAGTTTGAAAACTTGCCTGGGAATTCAAAGATGAAGCTTTCTCAAGGAATTTATAACATACATGTGAAATCAAGATAAACAAAAAAATGCTAAGTAGTAACATAACTGACACATAAAAATTAAATATGAAAAATGTGAAATACAATGTGGACGTATATGGTTAATCAGCAAAAGAAAAGGTCTGATCATTAGCAAGAATTCAGATTGATTTAGGAGCTGTGATCTAAGATTTATAATATAGGAAGAAAATGAGCTGAGTCTGGAGAAAAGGGTGATTTGATTGGATAGAGGATAAAGGGATATCATCTTAGGAGACTAGAAAAATATTGCAACAAATGACTAATGAGCACTTGTACATGTATGCCTGCACGCACGTTTAGGGAAACAGAATGACTTACAGAATTAAGGCAGGACCTCCTTTTTCTCACTTTGCTGCAAATTAAGAGCAAGACCCACGTATCAGTAAGAAGTTGATGGATTTATCACCTGTAAATCTAAGTAAATAGAAGATGCTTTATATTGTAATTCAAAGTAGTGAAGGAGACAGGTGCTCCAAGCATTTTGGGTCTCAAGAGAATAGATTCGGTCTTTTAGACAATTTTTAGTAAAAGATGTATGACTCAAGTATATATTTAGTAATAAGGAAAGGAAAAAAGAATGACACAATAGCCAGCTACTATACAACTATCTTGGTGTTCTGCCTTTCTTTCCTGATTAGCAGCTGAGAGAAGGCAGTTGAAAGGGTAATTATAAGAGGCGACCTGACCAGAGAAATATTGTTTGATTTCTCAGACAACTTTACAAGTTTATAAAAATTTAAAATACATAAAATGTTCTGTTGTAAATTCAACTTTCATCTCAGTAACCTAGGGCCTCACCTGAGGGAAATTCTTGGCTTATCAATATGACTATTATATGGATTTGAGGACTAAAGCTTATCAAATGGAAAATTTTACAAAATGGTCTGACCCACAAGGCCTGGAACTACTGCATCCAAAGCCAAAGGGCATGCAGTTTCTAAGGGATAAAGAAGAAGGAAAACAAGGGGGTAACAGTGGGAAGCCTGCTAGAACCAGTCAGGACAGGGAAATCCATAGTCAAAACATACAGAAATCCATACATAAGAAAATGAATATACTCAGTCTGTTAAATGAGCAATTAGGACAGGTAAAACTGGTTTATTTTTAATTGAGCATTTTGACTATTTGGGTCAAAATAGTCAATTTGATATGACGTGAAGTTAAGACAGAGTTATATATTAACATAGTGAATTCTTGTTAGAATTGATTAAAGTTTAGAGTGAAATAATTATTTGCATCTGGCCAACAAGTGAAAGGAAAAACTGATGATCTAAACGTTCCTGAATTTAAAAAATATATCAAACAAGTTGCATAATTACTAAAATGTCCTCTTATTTATAGTCAGAGCAAATAATACTGTATGTTTTAGTTTTATTAAAATAGATTTTAAATAAATAATTTATTGAAAATATAAAATCTTCACTAAAAAAGACAATTTTAAAAATATCTGCTATTGTGGTATAGTAAGACTATTAAATATGTTGTACCATGGGCCCACCTTAATTACAGTAAAACTTTTTTCTTTTTAGAATGATTAACTCATAATTTTAAAGATGATTTATTATAATTTAAAAAGGGGCCGAGTATAAAATCAATGACGCAAAACTAGAAAGGAAATGAGATCTGTGAAGATAATTTTAAAGAAAAGGGAGATATAGCTTAACACTAGAAACATGACATATTGCTAAATAGAAAATAAGTCCTCTGAAAAACAGGAAAAATAAAACTATAATTCAGATATGTATTAAATGTACATATATTATATAGTTTTTAAAAATAAGTTTCTATAAGAAATCACCTTAAAAAACAAGAAGAAAATGGTATTCAAAATCAGAGCCATATTGCGATATTTTCTTTTTTTATGTTGTTCATTACAACATTTAAAATGTTATAACTTTTTTGAGAATTAAATTATATAAGATAATGACGTTTAAATTGATTGGATTTCTGAATTTATTATGTCAGGGAAGTCATCAGATTAGAAAAATTATAAAGCTACCCCAAATAATTTGTGGAGCTCTCTATGTTTTTTTCTGTCTTTTCATGCAGAATAAATTCTGCATATTGCAGCAAGAACTGTTGCCTTTTCCTAGTTACTAAACTAAATAAAGCGCATTGGGCTTCCTGGACTGTGATGGAGAATGGGGCGGAATAAAGATTGGAATTCCGTTGAGAATTTTTAAAGCCCAAAGAATATATAATGCTCCCATTTAATGAAGCTTTGGATTTTAATCGATATGGGGATAAAGACACAAACTCCTTTGTTTGCTGTTCCATGTCCTTAAATAGTCTTGTGGGAGAAATCATCAAAGTGTATTCTGTAAATGTGGAATTAACAAGGCAAAACTAGACACTTAGGTTCGCATCATAAATTGTGGCTATTGACTAAATTGTCTAGAAAAAGATCTAATCTGCCTTTCTGATTATCTAAAAATTTAATTTTTCCATCTCCCAATTGAAAAATGTTGGCTCAGTGTTGGCTCAATGTTGTCAACATATCTAGTGCCAATCAAATAAAGGTGCAACTTCAGTTTTAAAAAAATGAAGATGACAGAAACAATTCTCATGCATATGAAAATTTAAAATCCCAAATGAATAAAATTTCAATTTAAAGGAAATTTGTTTGAGTATTTATGTCAACTTTGACTACACAGAGGTCTATTTGTCTATGTAAAAATAAAATGATTATGGAAAATTATACCACTTTGGAGACTTAAGAATCTGAATTTTGAAAAAAACTACTTATAAAGCAGATTTTCTTCATAAAATGTCACTTTTTAAAAAGCATCAATGCCTTAATCTTTCCTTATTTTTATTGGAATGAGTGGTTAATAGCACTCCACTGAGATTTATACAATTTATACATTTATGTAATTTGACTAGTTTTTCTTACATGCAATTAACTTTTATGTTCCAGAATGATTTAACCATGATGGTTGTAAATATGAGAAGTTAACTGTTAATTGGTACTTGGAATCATATTCTAATTGATACTTTTTTCATTTTCCATTTGAATTAATATATGGTAAATAGCAGAAAAGCATTCACATTCTTATCTGTCCAAAAACTAATTTGTTTACATATACATGCGTACTAATTTCACATCCTGAATAAAATAGTTACATAATATTAAAGTTATAGTGTTAAAATAATGTCAAATTAATTTTAGGCAATGAACAATTGAAAGTAATTTTAATATGTTTACTCTCTATGTCTATTTGAAGACTAAGAGCTAAAGGAACTTCATTCATTCTGTAAGTGGGATAACATGATTTATAATATAGAATAATAAGGCAATTTCTTTTGTAAAGTTGGATAAAAACACTCTTGAAACTATGATTTAGTGTGTTAAGATGTTTCCATTTGGATTTCTGAGGTGTCTGTGTCTGGAAGATTGACTCTGATCTTAGATCTTGCATACTTGGATTTTTTTTTTTTTTTTTTTATCAGTTTGCTCAAGGATTAACAGGGTGTGTGAATAAGGCTAACCAAATTCCTGCTCTACCATGTGCTCATTAGATGCAACTGGATCTGATTGGACAACGATGGACGAGCACATTTGTTCTTGTTCTATAACTCTTCTACTTTACAACCATGTAGCTCAGTACCTCTCTATTGTATTACCAGCTTTATGAAGTTTAAATATCTAATAATATATCTTATTTTAAATGGAATACGATTGGTAGCTACTTTCTACTTTCTATATCAAGTGAAGCATTTAGCTATCAGTAGTAATAAGTGATATCTAAATATTATGTAGGACTAGTTACTAGAAAACTTTTATTTCATTTATCTCTTCTGTGTTGATATTTTACAATTTCCATCTATATACAGTAGCAGTTTCTAAACTCGCCCATGATTTTTTTGTGCATCCCAGTTTTGAACTTGCAGCTCTTTTCTCATTAGATCAATAAAATAAATTAGTATTTTACAAGCTCTGATCCAAGAATACTCATTTATAACAGTTTTCAAACATTTTTAGCAAAATGAGAAAAAGAGATTAAGTTTCTTCTAAGGCTAAATATATTTAAACTATTTTTAGCATTATGTCTCCTCTATTTTATTAAAAGGATATATATCATAAATACTAATTATAATATATATATTTATTAGTGGAAATATAAAATGCTGGCAATTTTATATAGGAGTAGCACAACCTACTTTCATCCTCCTCTCCCTCTTCCTCCAGGAACCACTATGGAACTGATGAAACTCCTCTGGTTTTTGAAGACTGTTAATCGGAAATACAGCTTACACTATTGAATATGTCAGAATCATTCCCTCAAAGTAGGTCTAGGGAATTTACCAGAGTGCCAAAAAAGCTTAGCCATCTGTTTTTTCATAAAAAGGAAATTGTGAAAATAAGGACAGACTTGGTAAGAAGTTTTTAAAATTTGCAGGGAAGAAAAATAGCAAAGGCCTCAAAGGCCTCAGCTTGTTCTAAGACAGATCCACACAGGAGTAAATTTTTCCAGTGGCCTGGTGCTCCAAGGTCTCCGAAAGTGTAATTGTTTGGGAGCTAAAAAGCTTCTTGAGAAAAGTTATACTCTATTTGCAGCTTATGGCAAGTTTCGTTGGAACTCTTGACACTATTTAAGTGAATTTTTAAAGAACATTTTCCAAGTGGTTATTTACTATAAGAGTCCATCACTACTTTTTATATTGTGTCTTTAGCTTCATGAAAAAAAAAAAAAACAAATTTGCACAATTTTCTGCTCTTTTAATTTGGTGAAATTTTTCTGTGGCTTAATATACATTTTAACTTTCTTTAGTGTTATACTGGAAAATGTAGTGTATTCTTTCTGACATACAAGACTGAACATATATTTCTTTAATCCATCTTTTAGCTATACATATATGTAGTTCTCATTCAATATTTGACTCTCATATGGGCTTCAATCCCAGCTCTGCCACGTACACACTGTGATTGAGGGCAAGCCTCCTGAGCCTTTATTTCCTGCTGTGTAAAATCTGTTTTAATAGTCAATACTACAGTGTTCTAATTGAAATTACATGAGATCATAGGTTCTTACTTCAGAGTGTGGCACATGGAAGAGAGCCAGTCCAAATTAGTTGTTTGTATTAATAGTTCTGGCATTCTGTTTTGTACTTGGGTAGGTAAACTGTCAGTTTTCTGCTACTATGTTTATTAAGGCTTCATGTCATTCAATACTATTCTCAATATGGGTTTCTAATTTTGCTAATGTTTTATATAATTACTTCTTTTCTGATTATCAGCTTAAGTTGCTTTCAATTTTGGAGGGTTTACTTAATCATGTCTTTGCACATTACTTCTGTTTAAGGGTATAGTTTCTTCATCAAAACCTCTATCATACTTCTCTACTTCTCCAAATGTATTTTCCTCAATCAATATTTTTCTCTCCTTTTATTTAGTTCTTTGGCAGAATTTATATGCCTGTAATATGTAATAAGTACACTTTTTTCTACCCCACTCCAAGTTTCCTACCCAACTAACCTTTTTAACAATCTGGTTTCTTTCCAAGCAGGTTTTCAGCCATTATTACTTCATGGTAACAATAGCACTTAGGAGTAAATACTTTTAGGGAAGGAGAAGTATGTGACAGAGAGAGTTCCTATAGGGCAGGAAATAAAGGCCTTCCTGTAAAAAGAAGACTATCTGGATTTGAGAGAGAGTGTCTTAGCATTGTGGCTTTGTATTTTCCTATTTTCTTTAGGAAAATATATAAAATTTATCTTCCATATGTAATGGTATAATGAATTTGATCCCTTATACTATCTCTTCTTATGTATGTTTTCCTTTCTTGGTAATTGTGCACATTCCATCTAGCAGTTTCTCCATTATTGCATTAGATACTGGAAGTGCAAATGTCATCTAGAAAAAGAGTAGTATATAAGATAGGGGAAGTTCCTATCACAAGGGAAGGGCAGCTCTTTAGACAATAGAAAGAGAAGTAGAGGAATGATAGAGAGATATCATACATTGGTCCTTGGTTCCCCCCACCTGCATGTAGCAAGTAGAGGATATAGATATACAGGATGCCTCAAGTGCCTGCCAGCCCAGAGGTAGTGGAGGATAGTGAGCTCACCTGGAAGCTGACTATAGTGAGGGTAAGAACTGGCATCTAAAGAGTGTTGTAGGGCTAACTGCTTACACTAGCCATAGGGGTTTGAAATGATATTGCAACCCAAACTCAAGGGCTCTGTGGTGCAAATGATTACAGAAGCAGGGCTTAGAGTGTAGGAAGAGGACATA
This sequence comes from Pteropus medius, assembly GCF_902729225.1. Classification (NCBI taxonomy): domain Eukaryota; kingdom Metazoa; phylum Chordata; class Mammalia; order Chiroptera; family Pteropodidae; genus Pteropus; species Pteropus medius. Next base: position 36,531,249 of record NW_024351730.1, on the reverse strand, counting down.
TAGAGCACATATGTCTAAGATTGCCTGCAAGAGAACCAAAGTTGCCTCAGCTTTGGAAGTGGTGCCTTACAGCTCAAAGAATAGCATGCAGACCGAAAGCCTCTACATTCATTCATATAAGTGCATGTATTTTGAACCAAAAGTCTTATTTTTACTTTCAAGAATATCAAGAATTATACAAAATATAATGAACTATTTTTGGTGAGGAAATTGAATGACAGTGCCCAAGTTTTGGCTTGTGGGAATCTTAATTCTTTTATTGCACTTTGTATTTCCATTTATTGTTTTAAATCCACCCTCTCTATTTGCATTTCTACTTCCATTTCATCATTGTTTTTCTAGATGTTTTTGTCTTTTCAAAGAGCCTGGATATATATTCTTTCTGTATTCTGAAGTGGATATCAAAAGTAAAAACCTTGGCCAGTTGTCACATTAAGGGGTATTACTTCTTTAAAGTCTTGAGGTTGTTTTCTTTCCCTTTTACTGAAAGAAGCAATGCCAGGTTCTCAATGAACATTTTAAAATTAATATTGGAGGGACTATGCAAAGTTTTCTTGTTGTTTTTCAAGAGTCTAGCTATTGCTAAAAATATGAGTCAGAGGATAAGATTGAATAAGAAGTGTGGAAACAAATCATAGAGGCTGAAGGAGTAGTTCCATTTGGGCTATCACCCTAAATACCTTCAAATCAACAATGGGAAGCCAACAGACACTAGTTAAGTTGCCCAGCGGCTGACTGACAGCCTCTATCAGGTAAGCTGGACTGATAGACAAGGTCATGTATTCACAGAGGGGTCACAAACCCTTGCTGGCTGGTGTCTGGGGTTCTGTCGGGGATGGAGACACTTCTAGATTTAAGGGGAGGTGAGAGTAGTACCAGTCCTCAAGTCTTTTTAGCTATATCAAGCTACTAGCAGGAAGATGAAACATTGTTCACTTTTTTGGTTTGTTTGTTTGTTTGTTTTTACTAATTTTAGAGGTGGGATTGCAGAGACCCTGAGAAATCATTTGGTTTTAGCACAGGATTAAGGGTCTGAGAAGAATGCTGAATCCAGCTATAGAAGGAAGTTAGTTGACACTGACATTAAGGAGAATCTTTGTTGCCCAAGCTAGCTACAAATAATGAAAAACAAGGATGGATCTGTGAGGAATGTGGCTGGTAGATATAAAGAACTTGTTTTTCATTATAATATGAGATAGTTTACTGGAACTAGGAGAGATTACAAGTGTCTATAACTCTATCTAAGTTAAAAAATATGAATAGACATATAAGGCTTAGGTTAAATCGAACAAAACAATGTTGGTGATCTTACGAAAGCCAGAGTTAAGTATATTTTAATCACAATGCTTTCTCCCAGTTATTTAAATAAGATGAATTTTACTTTAAGTAGGTGATTATGGTCCCCAAACTCAGAACTTTAAAAGGGCTTCTTTTTAAAAATCACACTATCACTGACAGCAAAAGAATGACTGAACATTTATTACTTTACTGATATAATTTCTAAATCTTTTCACCTACTCACCATTACAATGTACTGTAATGTTATGTGAGTTAAATGAATAAATTACAAAACCATCTTACTATTATTGTTATTATTGTCACTCCACTTATGTGAAAGTTTTTTCTAAACTACCTTAAATTGCATTCTATTTTTAAGTTCCTAACAATTATAGGACTTTTGAGTAGAGATGGAGACTCTTCAGATAATTTGAGATAGATAAGAATTTTATGAGATTCTAAAATTAATTTTCATTTAAACATCTGAAGTTTCCTCAAATATGTTGTGTTTAAAAGAAGTAAAACACCTTATTCCTTCAGGGGTTCCTGTGAGACTAGTCGCAATTTTTACTTTAATTTTGACTGGAATATCATAATAATCTGATTATTTTGGAGTATGATCATCAAAGTTTCAACTAGAAAATGGGGCAGAGGGTAGCATAATCAAAAGAAATAAAAGTTAGCCTAAAACTGTCATTTAAAAGAAAATTATGTAGGATCACCTTTAGGTGAGAAATGTTTTGAAATCAGATTATTCATTTTTTTCTTTATGAAATCATCTAGCCACAGCAGGGAGACACCAAGCAGCCATCTATCTTCACTTCTCTCTCCCTTGCTCTCATTTCTGGAAGTACGGCAGATAATACTGCAATTACAGAATGAAGGAAAGTGAGTCCTCTGACACCAGTATCCTCCCCATGTATCAGTTTAGCTATTTCCAAGGCAGGGTAGGCTCTCTTAAAAAAGATTAAATGCCAGATAGTATAGCACTTTCAACTTCCACATAATCAGATGCAGTAAATCACACACAAAACAGCTCTCTTACTTTCCACTTTTCATTCTTACCAAAATTCCTTCTATTTTTCTTTCTGTTGCGTCTGACCCCTTGAGCATAGTTTTTTAGTCATTCTTTCATCAGCACCATCATCAATAATCAATCATAATTAAAGTTCAATATATAGTTGACACTGTGCTGAGTGGTAAATAATATACAGAAGTGGATGAGAGAATCACTCAGTTAAAAGAACATACGTTCATAAGCTTAAAGTAGAATACCAAGGGCAAATAATTACAAAATAATTTGTTTTCATTATATGTCCTATATATTTTTCCCAAAATAGTGATGGGATTTATTCCACTATGCTATGTAAAAGGTCATTAGTAGCTATTGCTTTTTAAAAAGTAATTATAATTCAGACTCTTTTATCTGTAAAATCTATTAGTGTGTATTCATTCTTTTGGATTATTCTACTCTGTAGTTTATAATAAATATCAATATAAAAATTATTAATTGCACCTTTTATCTCTTTGTTTTTATATAATATATGTTATATACATGGTTTATATTTTTAATACTCAAACAACCCTTTGAAGTTGGTGCTATTTCATTTGCATTTTACAGATGGATAAAATTGATGTTCAGAAAGCTTAAAATAACTTGCCCAAAGACTCAAAACTTGTGAGCGATAAAACTGGGATTCCAACCACAGCAATCAGAATTCACAGAAGCCAGTATCTGTTCATTGTGATAATGGAGACCCTAACAATTAAATTCTACTTTTCCTTGGTTAAAGCAAAGCTTTTTTTCCCTTCCAAGAAATTGTGAGTAAACGTTTCTTTAAAATTTGCAAATATGGCAAACATTTGTGACTCTATACTTTTTTAAATGTCTACATATATTTAAGATGTATCATGTATACATATCTTATATATTGACAACTAGATATAAGTGATTTTCTAAAGGCTGGAATATTTACCATTACCCGAACTAAGACTGAAGCAGAGGCCTCAAAACTCTTCCACCTCCTGTTTGTATGACTCTGAACTGCGTTATAAATACATTCTATAAAGAAGAAGAAAGCTTTACAAGTGAAGTGCTACAATGATCAGAGTTTGTATTGTTATTCTCTTCTCTTCTTTTCCTCATCCCTTACCATTCCCTATCCCTTTTTCTCATCCTCATTTTCCTCCTGCTCTTCTCTTTCTCATCTTAGTCTTTATTTCTTCCTTCTAATCAATATAAAGTTTGTGGCATAGAAAAATATTAATGACTAGGGAAACCCACAGCCCCTAATAAACACCCCATTCCAACTATCTCAATAGTATGTGATATGACATCCAAATACTATAAAGTTTTATTTTAAACCAACAGAAATAAGAAATATTGATGAAATTACAACAGGTTTAGAATTAATCATTTGCACATGACATGCTTTAAACTTTATGAAGAAATATATTTCTAAAAATTGTCGGAGTGTCTGGAGTTATTAACTAAAGCTTTAAGAAAATCTGTTTGCTTTTGAGCAACATAACATTTTAAAGAAGAAAGCTTCTTCTGTGATATTTCTCAACTTTCACCATACCTAAAATGGACTCATCCTTTAGAAACAACAATGAGTCACTGAGAACTCAGTGAAATGTACTGTGACTTTTATATTGTCCATTATCAATTAAGGGACCAGTAGTAATTGGTATTAATGCCATGTTTACTGAACTGAGTCTCTTTTCACACATGAACCCTGTTTGCCTAAATACGTGTTAAGAAAATATGTTCTTATCATATTGCTGCTGTACCATAATTGTATATATAATATAGGGTAAGAACATGTTGCATATTTATTGTTAAAATTGTATTTCAAATTATGTTGTTTCATATTACAAAACAATGCTCCTAAATTTAGTTTAATACATGTTTATGTCTTTTCATTCATTAAGGAAAAAACTTTGCTATTTTACTTAATCTTTTAAAATTACAGTTTTTCTTGGATTAATTCACAGTTGTAAAATTTGATCAATTCCTCTCGAAGACTGGACTCTCTGAGTACATCAATACCAATTGGAGTAGAGTGTACAACATAAGGCTCAAGATCTTTAGAAAACAATTCTCACATCTTATCTCAATGTCCCATGCACAAACACATATAAGATTCTATCAATTCCTCATTTCCACCTTGATAGCTTCCAGTTACCAAAGTACTTGCTGCATGGCTACTGGATAGTAGAAAAAGATTAACTGAGCTTAATCCTATAGAGAGAGTACCACCAATAGCGATAACTCTAGTTGTGTCACCAATGATTCTTTTCGAGGAATTATCCCTTTCATGATTGTTTCTTACCCTTGCATAGAAAAGTAAGCTATGATTATATGGTTGATTTAGCTATCTTTAATTTATATTTTATAGAAAGGACAGTACTTGAAATGTGAAATTTTATTTAGATTTTCTTTAAGCACATAATCTTCTATTCTAAGACTATAAACTTTTCAATATACTTTCAACAAGGAGTATTTCATAATCTACATAAATCTCTGAAGTATGAAATTTATAAAAATCAAGTTTGACTTTAGAAGAGTTTTAATTTACTTCAGATACAGTAATATGGAATCATCATTGTGAACATTTTCTGTGTTTCTATACAAACATATAAGCATGGTAATTTACTAAACTAATCATTTCATTTATCTAAACCAAACATCTGCTATGGTGAGAAAATAATGAGATAAAATCTCAATTAGATTTGAAAAGCAAAGTCTATTATTTAATTAATTGCATTTTTAAAGTACTTAATATAACCCATTTCTTATTCTCACCAATATAAGAATATACTTTCGATGCTTTAGTTATACAATTAAGACTTTCTGAAGCTTTTCATTTAAAATTGAAATATTGGCTCAAGTTATGATAAACCTGAAATCTGCATAATCCTTATTAAAGCAGGGTGTCATTTACGTGTTAAAATGTATTTTTATATCTGTAATATTTTAAGAGAGTTAACTTTTGTCTCTTTTATAAAAAAGTTAGAGTTTAAAAAATGGTGACATTTTCTTGTAGTAAAATAATACATACATATTGGTTGAGTGGAGAGACTATGTGAGGATGGGTTGTGTGGTTATAGACAATATAGAAATATATATACAATAAAGTGAAAGTCTCTCAATTTTCAACCACCTATTCTCCTTGGACAATCACTGTTAGTTTGCTTGTGTATCTTTCTAGACATATATCTTTCAAACATAAATAAATATAAACATAAATAAATATAAACAAAATTAAACATACACTATAATTTCTCTTATAAAACATGCATATTTTTTTCACTTGTTATGACAGTAGTCTCCTTCAACATATGTCCTAAATTTGAATTCCAACTAATATATATAATATATATGTGGTTATATAAGTTCCTTCGTCTCTTTAAAATTTGATTTGCTCATTTATAAGTAGGTGTAATAACTATAGAGAAAGAAGAAATCATTCTGGGATGAGTTAGTCAGGAAAACTTTCACCCTATAGGTGAGGTTCATCCTGTTTTTTTTTCTATTGTCCCAAAGTAATTATTAATAGTGTTCCTTTTCACTCCCAGATGTGCCCTGGATTGAATGTTAAATAACATGACCATACTTACAAGATTGTTGAGAGGATTAAATGAGATAGTGTCTGGTATATTATGAGTTCTATATATTTAACCTATGAGTAAATTATCTAGAGAGAGCTTGATCAATATATACATGAATTACTTTAGTGTTTTCATCTTCATTTACATATTTTTGCTATTAAACAATTCAAGATAGATATATGTAGACATACACAAAGTCAGGATTATTACAGATATAATTAGATTTTAAATTTAGTACCAACATTTCAGGATCCAAACCATCTCTGTGGGATAATTTAAATAGACTTCACAATATTAATTGTACAGTTTTATCATCTAGTTAAAGTATTGTAAAATTTGTAGAGAAGCCACTACTAAAGCTGACGTGAAATGATGAAACTTTTTATATTGTATTTATACCTAGTGTAAAAAACTTTTTGCTGGTCTATATCTCTTCATAAAAAGAGATTTGGCCTTCTAGAAACTTAAGGTGTCCTTATTTAAAACAAAAAAGATGGAGATGCATAATGCTAGTATTTAGGGATTAAAGTACCTATTTCTGCAAATAAGCTTAAATGAAAGCCACAAAGTGGAGAAAAGCATAATCAAAGGATACCATAGTCTCAACACTTTACTACACCTCTTAAAGGAAATACTTGTTTTGTGGACTAAATGTTTGTGTGCCCTGAAAGTTCATATGTTGTTGAAATCTATTCCTCAAAGTGACGGTGTTAGGAAGTAGGGCTTTTGGGAGGCGAATAGGTTAGATGAAGTCGTGAAGGTAGAGCCCTAATGAATGGGATCAGTGCACTGAGAGACCTGCTTCCCCTCTCTGCTCTCCGCCAGGTGAGGATATAATAAGAAGGTGGCAGTCTACAAACTGGAGAAGGGTACTTACCAGGCCTTGATCATGCTGCCACTCTGATCTGGGACTTCTAGCCCCTAGAACTGTGAGAAATAAATTTCTGTTGTTTATAAGCCACCCAGTCTGTGATTCTTTGTTATACTAATACTAATTGATTAAGATAACTTTAATTAAATGAAATCACATGCTTTCTCTAATCAAGTGCAAAAACTGCTTCAACTTTTCAACACATCTAAATGTTTATTTTGTTTCCATTTATTTTTGTTTAAATTGTTTAACAGTATCTTGAACTATTATATATACATAATTTTATGTAGGATATCATGCTATTTTGTTAACTTTTTATGTTTTAAATAATAATCATAAAAGCATTTGGAGAAACTTTTTGTAACATTAGAAGTGCTAATTACGTAAAACTAGATATAAAAAAACCTTTCACATTAGTAAATTAATAAGCTATATAAAGAACTAGAGAAATTATCATAGCAAGTACATGACCCTTGTTACAAATTTGTCTAATAAAAATAACAATCAAGACATAATGAATAATTAATATCACCTCTTTTAAGTATCAGATGAGGAATATAGTCAAAATTAGGATATACTTTGTGGCTTTCAGAGAATGGAGAGATTATTCTGAGTTGACTTTTTCAATAATTTTCTAATACAGTGGAAAAGGATTGCAGCAAGAAGAGTAAAGTCAAAATAATAAAAAGATAAGTGAATCAGTTTAGGCTGGTAGATTGAAAATATACAAATGAGAAAAACAAAATTAATAATTTTGCTTTATTTGGCATGGTGGAACTGAGCAATATTTTATGGCAATTAAACACTTAGAACATTAATCAATAATTTAACCAAAAAAATCGACTTTGTCAGGGAAGATGAGGAGTGAGAGAAGGCTGAAGGTAGAGATTTAAGAGCATTAAATCAACTGTCAAAATATTAAGTTAATGGATGCTATTTTAGATCAAGAAGTCAACACACAAGACTATAATAATATGTTGGCAAATATCAGAAGCATTTTAAAAACCGTTAAGTTTCATCGATTTGAAAAGTGAGGAAATAGGGCAGAAATTGCTTCATTTTAAGTATATTACTGCTCTTGAATTATTAATTTAATTTAATCATATATTAACTCATAAAGGTAAAATATAATATAAAAAAGAAAGCTAAGTAGGAAGCCAAGTAGAGGAATAATCAGTACTTAGATATTTCGGCTGTAGACTTTTGTTGAAGAAAAGTGAAATTAAACCTAGAAAAACACTGGACCCAGATTCTTGAAACATTTTGAATATCAGGATTGAGACTATTTCACAGATAAAAATTAGTGATAAAAAAGAATATTTGTTATTTCAAGTATATCTTTTTTTTAAAAAAATCTTTCAAAGTCACAGAATAATTTAAGGTAATCATTAGTCTCAAAGCATAATACAATCCATTACTTCAGTTGTAGGGAACAAATTAGTTTTCATGTTTCTATAAACATAATGCTTATTAAATAAATCTCTAGGTTACAGATTTGAGTATCTAGAGCTTTGGAACTTATCCTATATAATGTTTTCCTGGTTTATATAACTTCTAATCTTCAAAGTTAAAGTTTTATAAGATCAAAGTATTTCTAGGTCACAGTAATGAGCAGAATGAAACACATCTGGTACAGGACAGTTTTTCATGATATAACATTCAGAGTCAGGCAACTGCAACCATATCTGCCCAAAGAGAGATTTATCCACTCAGGTAGAAGAGCTGATGGGGTGACCTGCATCAAATCAATCTTTATGTCAGATCCTTTCCATCACAGTAATGAAACATTAAAATAATATACTGCAAGTTACTGTATGTGACTTCTAACCTTTGCGTTATTATCTAGGATTAAACTGTAATTATCATTATCCTCCTACTTACCCTTAAGTCTCCCTTCTAATGACACCTTAAGCCCTTTCTTTCTTTGCTGCCAAATAATTTTCAAATTTGTTGTTTAGTCAGCTTCTTTGTAACTTTGAGTGCCCCTTCTCATTTTATAACCATCATTAATGTGTGATATCTGCCCTGATACGTATAGGGTCTATCAAGTCAATATACAGGATATTAAAGGAAAGGAAATTTTTGGTGGCTTCTTATTGATATTCTACTCAGAGAATTTGAGGACATAGGTAATCTCTCCCAAATTTTTGTTACTTAATTTTGTTTATAATTTATATTTCATATTCAGAGCTCTTCTCCCACTTGAATCACTATCCTATTTTTCAAATGTAAATGTACTTTAAGGGTCAGAAATAATTTTATTATTAAGTAGTATAGTGATTTAAATTATTAAATGCTGTTATTTAATGGAGTTAGTTGGATAGACTCAGTTCTTTGTTTTCAATGTTCTAATGTAGGTAATCATGATATCATTTATACTAGATAAAGCAACCATGGCTATTCAGTTAATAACAAGAATAAAAAACAATTGTTTTTTATATAAACTTTTAAATTACCTTTTGAAGATATCAAAACTTTTAGTTTTTAAATCCTCACTGTATTGCTGGAGCTAGATGGAAAATTTGTTATTATTACTTTAAAAATTCAGTCACAGGTTCAAAGAAAAATTGGTCAAATTGCTCAAGACTGTGATGCTCCAAGTAATATTTAGGTCTCATGCCTTTATCTGTTTGAGTGCATTAATAGAATTCCAGCTAATTATTGATTTCTTGAGGAAAATTATCATAGTTTATAATTCTAAATTATTATGAAGAGTTTCTGTAGGTAAAAAGGGTTACAAATTTCTTGTCAGTTCTTTTTGAAATTGAATTTTAAAAAAGAATTAAACTGACTCTCGGTTTCTGCCCAGAGATATTGAGAGCTGAGAAATTCTTCATTCTTATCTTGACAACAATAACTACAACAAAAGCCAAGCAAACAGGAAATTCACAACTTTTTTTGAATCCACCAGAGCAGAGACATTGCAAAACCCCAAATCTAAGGGTAGACAGTTTACTTGCAGGTATGAGACAAAACCAAAACACATGTTTACTTATTTATACAAGTTGCTCTTGGATACTTATTTAAAAAAAAAAAAAAGGTAGGGTGATTGATAAATTGCTGGAGTTCAGGTGTGCTCAAATTCCACTTAAAACTCACAAAAACGATTGGGAGAGACCAAAAACGTTCTGCGCTATGGCAAACAGAAGGAGGGGAGGAGAACAGAGAAAAGGAGGACAGAAACTAATGTAGGAGCAGGAGGAAACTCTGAGACTCTTCTACCTTATTTCCCGAAGGAAATAAAGCTTTGATCTGTGGGATAAGGACAACAAGTGTGTCACTCTTAGGCACTGGTGAAAACTCAAGGCAGCTGGGAAGGAAAAGGAACCCTCCGCCCCTGGGAAATAAGTACTGGGCTCAAAACAGCATTGGGAATGGGAGGCGCATTGAGGAGGTCATATCCTGGAGAACCAGAGATACCATGCCTTAAACTTAATCAGGAAAACATAGACCGTCCACATTTTCACCACCAAGCGAACAAGTGTTGAATGAATGAAGAGTTACTTGCAGGGAACAGACCATCTCGGAGGTGCAGCACAAAGCAGGGGAAGGCCTAAAACTCAGAGTGAAACAGATACTGGGACAAAAAACAGGCAAAATGATCTCTAAGGAATTTAAAGCCTGTGGTATCATGAAACCGTAGCAATAACAAAATTAAAACCCAGTTCAATTTCTAATTAGATGAACTCAATCCCATTTACTGAAGGCCTAGCAGAAGAAAAGGCCTGGCCATTTCAAGGCATAAAATCTCTGAGGTCAAAAATGACGAATGGTTGGAGTTTTTACCCTACTTGCAGACTAACAAATTAGTTTTGTCAAGGTTCATGATAGCTGGCAGAAGACATGAGTTCTGGGTCAGAGACCAGGATATTCTTTTTCACACATGGTGATGATACAGTTGGCATCCATATCCAAAACAAAACAAAATAGAAATTTTAAATATACCTTATATATTCTAAAACATTAACTTCAAAAGACTTCTGTATAATCTAGGGTTTGGCAAATAATTTTTAGACATAATAGCGAGAGAAAAATTTCCAAACAGGAAAAAAAAAGATAAATTAGACTATATTCAAATTAAAAACATTTGCTCTATGACAGACTACATTTATGAGAATGAAAAGACAAGCCACAAGAGAAGAAATTACTTAAAAATCATACATCCAATAAAAGATTTTTATCCAGAATATATAAATAATTCTCAAAGCTCCACAATAAGAAAATAAACAACACAATAAAGAATTGACCAAGTTTCTGCAGATGCTTTACTGAAAAAACTATAAAGGTGACATATAAGGACTTGAAAAGATGCACAATATTATTAGTCATTAGAAAAATGCTAATTAAAACCTCGGCAAATTATTACTACAAAGTTATTAGAATAATAATAACAAAAATTAGAAAAATGAAAACAAAACCCTAAATCTGACAATACCAGTAGCTTGTGAATATGTAGAGCAACTGGAACTTTCATATATTGATGGTAAGAATGTACAGCCAGTGTGAGAAAATGGTTTGCCTGTTTCTTATAAAGTTAAACATCTACTTACCATACGATGCAGTAATCATGAATTCAATGCCCATATGAATTCAAAATTTATCTTTACTCAAAAACGTATACATTTGTGTTTCAATGAATAAAAGAATTGTGTTTGTTGAAAGGATATAGGAGCCAACCTGAAAAAGCCCCGATGTCCAATGCCCAAGCTGATTTAAACAAGTGATTGAATGGTGAAGAAGGGACAACTCTTCCTCACAGGAGATTTCCAATTAAGGAGTTTAGAAGGAACAAGGAAATAGAATGCCACAGTGATAATTACTATAGGTAGGAAACACTGATCACTGTGAAAATTAAGGAGAAATAGGATATATTTGAGAAACAGGGTATATGCATAGTCTCAAAATATCTCCCCAACTAAATATTATTTACAAAAAATTAAATTGAAACTGTTACTATGAAGACATATGGCAGACACCACCTTAACTGTGTAATTGAAGTTAACATCGCCAGTAATGAGACATGTTATCATCCTGCACACTTGACATGCTACCTCACTGCTGTGCTGTTCTTTCCTCAAATTCATAACCTTAATCTAATCATGAGAAAACATCAGAAAAACCCCATATTGAGGAGCACTCTATATAATACCTGACCAGAGCTCTTCAAAAGTTCCAAGGTCATAAAAAAAAAAAAAAAAAAAGAATTACTTTGGAACTATCACATCTTGGAGTAAGAAAACACCACAAGGAAATGTAATGTAGGATCTTGGATTGGATTCTTGAAAAGAAAAAAAACAGTGTCAGTGGAAAAACTAGTAAAGTCTGAATAAAGTCTGTAGTTAGTTAATAATATTGTGCTAACGTTAATTTTTTAGTTTTGATAATTTTACTATGCTTATGTGACATATTAAAGTAGGGGAAGCTGGGAGAAGGAAAACCCCTTTAAAATTTTTGCAACTCTTAAGTCTAAAATGATTCAAAATGTTAAGTTTAAATATTAAATTTCTCAGTACTAGAATGTACTTTTAAATGAGAATCAAAACCTACTGTATGCTATTCCACTGCATAAGGCACTCTAGATTAAACATTCTGCTGGTAAAGGACCATACATTTAAGAGAGATCTTTAAATCCATGTAATGTTTTTGTTAACTTTTTAATCTTGTAGCAATGCTTCATACAACTCAGGCCATGCCTATGTTAACTATACCACTAAAGTTTATATGCATACATACTATAACTTCTTAAGGATCTATCATGATTGTTGTACAATGTTGAAAATGAAGCTGAAGTTGAAGAATATTGGATTTGGAGCCAACAACTTAAGTTTGATTCCTAACTTTGCTAATGATAATCATTAGGTGAAGTGGGCATGATTTTGCTTTAATGAATTTTAAATTCATACTGAGTTTTAAACTCTTCCTTTAAAATTGTAGGTGATTATAATTTTCTTTCTTGATCAAAATTTAAAGATTTATAAAATATAAAAAGTATTTTTCCAATTATTATATAAAATTTATGAAAATTTGGAAAATTTAGAAATATAGAAAGAAAAAAGTATCATATATTTATTTCCTGTCTTTATTCCTTTGCTTGTGTTTACATAATAAGAATCACCCTACATTAAATGATTTTATTACTTATTTTTCAATTAACATTGTGACAAAATTTTTTTGCTATCACAAATTATTTGCAAGCAAATTTTAATTACTATGTAATATATATAATAGATACTGATACAATGACATATGCATATGTGTGTATGTACATATATGTATAATATATATAATATATAGTAAAAAAACTCTTAGAATATTGAAGTGTTTTCAAGCTTTTTGTTATTGTAAGCTATCCCTCACCAAAGCTGTATATTTTTTCCTGTAGCTGGGTTATTTATATTATTTGGAATTAATGAATCAAAGGATGTTGCGGATCAGTTTTTCCAGAAAGTTGTCTTTGAGCGATTGCTGACCAGGTCAAGGGAGAAGTCGGGGCGTGACACGTTCTCAAAGTGGTCTCAGGCACCTTAACGTCAATTCTGAAACTGAAATGACCCTTCAGAATTGCTCTGAGTCCAGGTCAGGGGCCTGCCTTTATATCAAAGCATTGAATAGTTATAGGATATAAGATGCACAAGGGAAAACAGCAAGACTTTAGGCAAGAAGGCCTCTTCAACGGATTTTCCCAAAGAGGGCTGTCTGCTGGCAGCACTTCTAGGAGCTGCTGGAGTTTTTCTTTCCTGAGGGGGAGGTACACCACAGCCTTCAGTATAAAGGCTGCTTGCTATAAGTGTCAACGTTTTTTTTTACATTCTAATAAGTAGCTCTCCAAAACTATTGTAAATTGTGATCAATACTACTGTCCTAATTAACAGCTAAAAGCTGCTTTAAAATAGTTCACAAATAAGTTCTTAGTCTATTTAGTTTGTTTACGGCGTCTCACACAACATAAACATTTAAAAATACCACTTAGTCCTATTTATATACTTAGTTTCACCTGGATTTTATGAAATGTTTAAATATGCGTTCTTATCTCAGAATTAAAAATTTTCCTACTATATATTTAGTACTTTATTTCCATGTATAATCTCACTGAAATTTATTTTGTGTGTAATGTAATACAGGAAGTAATTTTTCTTTGTTTTCAAACAGGTAGCCATTTCATGAATAATCAAAGCTTTTCTCATTTATTTAAAATATCACCTTTATTACACAATAAATTCTTATATGCACATATTCTGTGTGCTTTGCATTGATCTACTTGCCTAGTTCTCCATCAGTACCACACTTTCCATTAATAAAGATTTATGGTGCAAGTCCCTCTCCATTATTATTCTTTTTATCTCATTAATTTCTTGGCTATTTCACACACTTAATTTCTGAGATGAAATTTAGAATAAGTATGTCAAGTTATAGAACAACTATAACAATAGCAGTAAAAACCCTAAACAAATCAAAAAAATGTTTTGGGTGGATTTTCATTGAATTTATGTATTAATTTTGAAAGAATTGTCATTTTTACAGTATTGAGTCTTTCCCTCCAAGGATGTGACCACCATTTTATTTACTCAGATCTTCTTTTATATTGTCACAGAATATTTCTTCTGATTTGGTATTCAGCTCAAGCATAGATGAAAAATAGAATGGAACATCGGTGTAAGCTGATACTAGGAAGAATTTGTGTCAGAATGACAAAATGTAAGCAGTCCGTTTTTCTCTAAGTGTCCAAATTATAATATTTGTATATTTGTATAAATATTGTATGTAAAAAATTTGTATAAACTTTTTTCTTCCCTAAAGTGTAATCATTCTTTAGTTGTTTTTTTGTTTTTGTCTACGTTTTGTCTAAATGTCTTTTTATGCAATGATATTTTAGAATCTCCTCTCAAGTAGAGAATTTTCACTTACTGTTTAAAATAAACTCTGAACAACATAATAGTTTATCTGAATTCAAGACTATTTTCTTTGATAATGTTCTTAGATTTTTCTTATTCATAAAAGCAATTTTTTAAACTTTTACCAAAAAGATCTCTTGCCTTTCATTTTTAGTGTAGATGTCTTTTGTAAAATTTAATAATCATTTCTATTTATTTCTAATAATTTATATTTTAATTCTTATGTTGAATTATTTAACATTTTTACAAATGCGCGGTCAACGTATTTTTGTGAAAATTTTGGAAAATATAAAAAAGCCCTTGCCCTCCCCAAATTTTGCTAATAAGAGCAAAGCCGAGAAACTATTCTATAGAGTATTGCCCTGTCATTTTGACATACATATGAATAAGCAGATATTTTATGTGTTTAATAATTTTCCACCTACAAGCATATTGCAAATATCTTTTCCATGATGTTATTCTTTAGCATGTTCTTCTTAATTGATGTATAGTATTCTACTATAAATTGTTATAATTTATCGAATGAGTTCACTAAATGTGGCTATTAGGTTCAATCTCGGTTGTTATAAATAATGCTGAATATAAGAAAATGCTTTTTTCTTTAGTATTAATTCCTAACATTAAAATGACCGAAAAAAAGTACATGGTCATTTTGTGCTTTGTATGTATATTGTCAAACTGTCCTATGGGAATTTGGTATCAGTTTACTATTACATGTATGTTTGAACTCTCATTGTGTTCCAGACTATTTTTTTTAGCAATGAGAATACAGCGGTGAAGGAAATAGACAAATGATTAGGACATCATGATGTTTACATTCTAGGAAAAAGAAGACAAAATAATCCAGATAAATAAGATTTATTTATACTTATATTACATGATTGCTATAGACTGAATCGTGTCCTCCCCAAATTCAAATCTCTAACCCTCAATATAACTGTATTTGGAGAAAGGATTTTTAAGAGCCAATGAAGGTTAAATAAGACCATAATGATGGGGTTGTAATCCAATGGGATTGGTGTCCTTATTAGCAGATGAAGAGAGAGAGATAGCTCTCTACATATACACATAGTGAGCAAAGGTCATCTGAGTGCACAGTGGGAAGGAAGCAAGCTGTCTGTCTATAAGCCAAGAGAGCTCTTGCTAGAACCTGACCATGCTGACACCTTGATCTCAAAATTTCATCCTCCAGAACAAAATATCATAGACTGAATGTCTTAAACAACAGACATTTTTCTTCTCACAGTTCTAGAGATTCTGGTGAGAACCCTCTTCTGGGCTTCCTTTGTGTTCACATGGCCTTTCCTTAGTG
The DNA here is from genome assembly GCF_902729225.1 of Pteropus medius. Taxonomy (NCBI): domain Eukaryota; kingdom Metazoa; phylum Chordata; class Mammalia; order Chiroptera; family Pteropodidae; genus Pteropus; species Pteropus medius. Next base: position 36,515,282 of record NW_024351730.1, on the reverse strand, counting down.
TGTGAGAGTAGAGAGAGCTCTGGAGTCTCTACCTCTTCTTTTAAATTCATGAATGTCATCATGTAGGCTCTATTCTTATAATCTAATATAATATAACCTAATCACTTAGCAAAGCCCCATCTCCAATTATCATCAATTGGGGTTTTGAGGGAAGAAATAAAAAGCAGGATTTTAGACACGTTATATTTGAGATGCATGTTAGAAATGTAGAAATACTGGTTGGCAGTTGGAGATACGAGTCTTAGAATTAAAGGAGAGGTAAAACCTAGAAGACTTCAGAATATAGGTTGAAAGCTATGACACTGGCGATCGCAAATGGAGAGTCTGTGGTTAAAAAAAGAAAAGTATTTCGATGATTGAGCTCTGATCTGCCCTGATATTTCTAAACTGGGGAGTTGAGGAAGAGCCAACAAAAACAAGACTAAGAAAGAAAAGCTGGGATGATAGTAGGGGTGAAACCTGTGAACAAAGTGTCTTGGAAGCAAGTGAAAAAGTTTTCTGAAGAGGAATGATTAAATGCTACAGATAAGAGCAAATTAAATGACGACTTCATTTATTATTCATTGGAGATCATCTTTGGTGACCTTGACAAGAGCAGTTTCAGTGGATTGGATATGGCAAATCATAACTGAATTAGATTCTAGAGAAAATGAGAGAACACATGTATAGACAATGCTTTCAGGAAGAATTGCTGTAAAGAGCACATGATAACTGGAGATCGTATCTAGAGAGAGGAGTAAAAAATAGAGATGTTTTAAGATTATTTTTCTTATTGTTTGCATATTAATTTATTCTTTGAGGTGGGAGAAACCATAGCAGAGTTTACATCCCAATGGGAATGATTCAATGGAGAGAGAAAATTGATGATGGAGAGAAAAAAAGACAATTGCTTAAATACTGTCCTCAAGTAAGTGAGAGGGGATGGAGAGACTCGTCATTAGCCAGGAGCACTGACAATTCATCCATAAAGACAAGGAGACAATGATGAGTATAGGGTTTTTGATGAAATCATGTGTGTGAGCATGCATATTTCCTACATTTGGCAACTTGAGAACGATTTATTTTTTAAAAAATAAGTACAAATCTCAAGTCATCTTTGGATATAGGTCTTGGAACTAAAAGGTCAATAGACTTGGAATTTGCCACTAACTTTTGGCCAAGTAAATTAGTAAGCAATTAGAAATTAGATGTCTTGCATAAAAAAGTGGAAGATTGCAGCAAGCTCACAGAAAGAACAAAAATATTTTTACAATAGTCAAGAATAGACGAATTTGACATGACATTCTCAGTTCCACATTGTACATTTATCAATTAGGTTCCCTAAGAGTCTATCTAAACTTGAGCTAATTTCTCTAGAAGTATATTCTTGATATCATATGACTCAGAATTAAGTCACATGGTGCGTGTATGTGTGTGTGTGTGTGTGTGTGTGTGTGTGTGCGTCTGTGTCTGTGTGTGTGTGTCTGTGTGAGTGCATGAGCGTGTAGGCCCCCAAATGTTGTTTGGCCTTTATATTTTGTTATGGGAGTTACTGCTTCTGACTGTGACACAATAAAGTATGTCATAGCAACTGTCCTAATGACAGCAATGGTAAAAACTAGATTAAAATGTGTTAAAATCTGTTTGCAGATGTCAGAGAGCAATCAAGGCAGACAGGTCTTGATGGGCAAAAATTATATAGAGAAAAAAACAAATGAGGTGAAATCTACATTTCCTCTTGGAGCATTTGCCAGTTCTCTACAGTGGACATAAATGCAAACAGAAAGCAACAAACTAGAGCCTGTGGCAGTCCCTGAGGGCTTTTTAGATAAAAATTAGAACTCAAGGCTGCCAAAGCAACTATGATTTGAGGAGGCAAAATCTGAGGGAAAAGAAAACTATAGAAATGTAAGCCTACTATTTTTCTGCAATTTCCTTTTGAATCATTTGCCAATTCTTAACCACTGAGAATCCAAACAGAACGCAATTAAAGGATAAGATGTTAAGCACAGAGTACAAGAGATTAATCTGTCTGGAAAGACAAAAATGGATCAGGAATCAGTGAGTAGTAGGGGTCTTAGTGTTACTGTCATCAGTAACAGTACTAAGCAACCCAAACTTTCTGTTGAGATTACTCATTCGGTATTATCCTAACGGTAAAAGAAATCCAGAAATATTCCAGTCCACACAAAACAAGAGATTTAGCTAGAATTAAATCATGGTGATCTGTTCATATTTTACACACTATCCAGAAGTAAATTTATCAAAAACCAAATCCAAAGCACACATTATAAAATCAACTATAGACAAAAGACACATTACATTCAAAGAGCAATAATAAAATTAATGGGCAACTTTTCATCAGCAACCATGGAAGCCAAACAGCACAACGACATCTTAAAATGTCAAAAAAAAAAAAAAAAAGCAAACTAGAATTGGATATCCACTAAAAATATATTTTGAACATAAGATAAAATAAAGACATTTTCAGAAAAAAAAAAGGGGGAGGTGGGGGTAGAATTTGTAGTAATGGTCTCTCACTAAAAGAAATACTAAAATAATTTTTCAGGAAAAAATGGTTTTGGATTGTTGTAGATTATAAAAGAGGCCAAAATGTGTCACTCTCTCCCTCTGTCAACCTCCTCGCATTTGTCATGCAGATCTTCCCAGCAAGATCTGAGCCAGTTGTGCCACCAGTTGAATCTGCTTTATCAGGTTGTTATCGAATGAATTATGTACTCCTCCAAATTCATATTTTGAAGTTCTAACCACAATTACCTCAGAATGTGACCTCATTTGGAGATAGGATCTTTATAGGTAATCAAGTTAAAATGAGGTCATTAAGGTGGGCCCTGATCCAATATGACTGGTGTCATTAAAAAAGGGGAAATTTGGACATAGAAACACACATAGAGGGATGATAATGTGAAGAGACACAGAGAGAAGGTAGCATTTACAAGCCAAGGAGAGAGGCCTCATACAGAATTTTCACCCACAGCCCTCAAAAGGAACCAACCTTATCAAGACATTGATTTTTTACTTCTAGCCTTCAGAACTGTAAGACAATCCATTTCTGTGTTTAAGCCACTCAATCTGTGGTACTTTATTACAGCAGCTCAAGCAAACCAATATACATATGTATAGCTTTGGCCAATATAAGTTGGCAAACATGCCACAGAGGCTTGAAAAAGTCTATGAATTGTTCTCTTGCCACTCTTTGGAACCCTGAAACCAGCATGTGAAAAATGGTGGGCCATCCTAGTGGAGGATGAAAAACCACATAGAATAAAGTCTCAGCTGTGTCTCCCCACATAAGACATACTCTAAGCCTACCAAGTACCTGACATTTCAAGCAGGCCAGTCTAGATCATCCTGCAAGCAGTTAATATGTTAACTGATCACAGTAGATAAAAAGAATCTAGTTCTCAGCTAAGCCAGGCCACAATCAGGCTGATACACAGAAATTTGAGCCCAATGTAATGGTTGTTTAAAGCCAACTCCTAAATTTGAGGTTGTTTGTTTCACACAAAAATCTAAGAGGTATACAGGAAAAAAAAGAGCCTTGGAAAAGGTAAATATATGAGTAAATAAAAATAATTTTTGATCGTCCAGAACAAAACTAATAATATTTTGTGGGGTTGAAAATATATGTCAAACAGAGTAAAATATACAATAGCCTCAAATTGTCTGAATTTGTAAATTAAGATAAAGTGTAATGAGGTGCTTGCTTTTATGAGTTCTGCATTTGTTTGTTAGAAAAATTTGCCCCGCGATGACATAAATGTTTTTTTGTTTTGTTATTTATTTATGTAATTATGAACAAAAATTATATATGTTCTAATATTTCCTTCTAATACATCTACTGTGTGAATTTTTTCCATTTAAAATTTCAATAATTTTAAAAAATTACCTATGACTTATTTTTGGGAGTGATATAGAGTATAGATCTATGTTAATTTTTTCTCAAATGGCTAACCAATTGCCCTAATACCTTTGAAAACATCACTATTTTTTCATGTACTTAAGATGCTTATTTTTAACATATCAAATTTTATATTTAGGGATAATACTACTTTAAAATATTCATTTCTTTTTATTTCCCACAATAAGTCATCATATCCTATTAGCATAGTGCACAATTCCACTGAATTTTCCAATGAAGTTTCTCACTGAGAGCATTTAAGTATAGACCCTCATCATTTCACATTGTATATTTTCTAACTGATTTTCCTATTAACATAATGCTAAAATAAAATGTTCTTCCCTTTTTTATACCAACTCTAACCTTAAAAACTTTTTTTCTTCTAGATCATTAATTAGCCTATCTTTCAAAACCCTTGCGGTGCTTGCATAAATTTCTCTTAACATTCATGTTGGAGATAATTCTTCATTCTTCTTTCAGGTTTCTGTGTATCTTCTAAACAGAAGCATTGACAGCTGTTGTTACAGACTATCTTTTCAAGGATATTTGCATAGCAAACAGCCTTGAGGGATAGAGATTGTATCTCCTTCTGGGGCAAAGGTAGATGTGTTTGTTGTCCAGGATAATAAAGATAGCATCTCACTCTGGAATAAAGCTTGGGCAGGTTTTCCAATTGCCCCTTTAAAAGATTGGGGTTTACTAGGTTCTTCAGCTGTGACATAAACCCCCTGCATCACCTTGGGCCATCTCACATCATATCAATGGTACATGGGGACAAGCAGAGCCAAAGCAAACAAGAAGTTTAAAATGCCTGCTACATCTTAAGTGAAAATGTCCCTTGACTCTGAATCAGGAGCCTTGTGTCTTTTGCCAGCAGCCATAAAACTATAGCAGGCTAACTTTTCGGCTTACAAATGTGCAATCTCAGACCATTTTAATTTTTGACATTATTCAGCCATATGTGAATTCTTACTGCAGTGCTTCATCCAGGCTTTTATCCTTAGGCTACACAATCCCAAAATACTACTCTTATTGTGGAACTGGTTTCATAGTTTACTACTGGAATTCTTCAATAATATGTTAAAAATCATCGGGTCCCATGGCTATATGACACTGTAACCATTCTTTATCATTTTTGTTGAGATATGAATAACATGTAACTATAAATTTAAGGTGTCAACATGTTGATTTAATACATTTGTGTATTTAAATATGTTTATTACTGTAGCATTAGTAAACAACTCTACATCACATAATTATCATCTTTTTTGTGGTGAGAACCTTTAAGATCTAGTCTCTTAGCAACTTTAAAGTATATAAACAGTGACAAATAGGCTCATATCACCTTCTCTAAGTGCCTAAGCCTGCTCTACTATTTAATCCAGGATAACTCAAGTATGCAATAGGTAGTTCATTGAAATGATCCATTTTGAAGATAACTGTCATGGGTCTTTCTTGCCTTAGATCTTACATTTATTGCTTGTTTTAGCATTAACAATCTTCTGATCTTTTTGGTTTTTATTTTCTTCCCTGTTATTTCTTATCTTGATGTTACTTCATGTATTTGATGGAGAATTTCTTAACATTCTCAAAGATATAGCATGCATTTATCCAAAGTGCTTTAAAATCTTCACTACTGAGGGTATATTCACCTTGCTCAGGTCCTGAGACTATACTTTAGCATTGACCATATGGGTGTGCCCTATGCTCCTAGGCACTGCCATCCATGAAAATAGTATACACACACACACACACACACACATATGCACATATATATATATATATATATATATATATACACACACATACATACACATATATACATATATACATATACCTGGTTATATAAAATCCTTATTATAATATTTAATGAAGACTCTTTACATGTACTTTATTGTTTAATTGATATACCACCAGTATAAGCTTTTATACTTTCTTTTATAACAGGAAGAAAATAAAGGCATAGGATAATTATGTGATTTGTCAAATATACATAGTAAGTGATACAGCCTTGAACTCAGAACCCCAAACTCAAATCTCAGAGTTTAATCATGATTTATACTAATCATTTTGTACTAGGTATTAAACTAATGTCCGAGGATACAAAGATGAATAAAATTAATCCCTTCATCCTAAAGAGCTCTTGGAGAGTGTGTCCCTGTTCTATATTTGTCCATTTATGTCGGTGACAAAATTTTCTTCACAAATCCCCAATAAGCAGACTTTCTATTACAAGGAACCATCTTCACTGCTTTCTCTGAATTGTGCAGCATTTAAGGCTGATTATGGGTGACTGGTTCACATTTGTGAGCTGTGAGTGACCAGTCACCAATCTTGGCTCTGGCTCTAGATGTCTTATTCACAAATACATGGTTGTAAGATTATAAAATTTCTGTGAGTCTTACTTTAATTCTTGCTGAGGAGTATGAATAATGACTAGTATAGTAGTAGATGAGCTCTGAATGAGGAGAGATGGTTTCTTTCTCAGAACCTTGACTTTAACTTCTTTCATTAACTGAAATTCTTTATTTCCAGACCCTTCTAAGGATCACTCCTTTACTTTTCTCAGGTCTTGCCTTAAACATGTCCTTTGAGCATACCATTAAAAATAGCCCCTTCTACTGTACCTTTTCATTCTAAATAGAAATTCTCAATAGGTCAAACCTATTTATTACCATATATATTTTATATGTCTATTTTCTCTTTGTGTTTTCTAGAATTTAAGCAGCATTAGGGCTAGAACTTTGTCTACCTTCACTGTCTTGTTTTTCATGTCCAGAGCAGTGTTTGGCACACGACAAACTCTCAATATAAATTTTTTGAGTGAATGAATGAATAAGTACATATTTGTGAAAATTAAATGAAGTAATATATAGGAGACTGAAAATGAAATACTTTCACGATATTCTATTATAATTCTATTCTTATTTTATTATTATAATCCTTTTATCACAGATGAAGAATTCTTTACAGGTAAAAAATTATAATATAGGTAGAAAGATTATAATAATAGAACACTATAAAAGTGTTTCTTTTTTGGTTTCTTATATTTTATTTCATTTAGTTTTCACAAATATTCATTCATTCATTCAACACATTTATACTAGGTACTCACTATATTTTCCCAGATGGCAGCCTTTCATTGATAGAGTTTCACTGTGCCTATGTGGTCTTTAATTAAACAAATTTGGAGATTAGGCCAGTCAATGAGGCCAAATAGGACCAGTAAATATGCCAAATTTTGTGCCCAGTTTCTCCAAGAAAAGGATTTTGATATGTCTTTGAACAGCAGCAAAAGAAAGGTTGCCCAATGGGAATAAAGAAGTTGGGACAGGTATAGAAAGTATTTTGTTTTCTATAGCAGATGTGGTAAAAAATGATGGATTAAATGGTGAAGACCTAGGAATAAAAATGAGAACAATTTCCCCATTCCCTTATTAAGAAGAAGGATGTGCTATTGGTAAGCTGCAGAATTTACAGTAACGGGCCCCTGGAAAGCCTGAGAGCAAGGTACATGACTGAGCTCCTATCAGAGATAAGAACTTGGTATTGGTTCTGTGTAACCGTACATGGCCAAGGCTTTGACAGTTTTAGAGAAGACAGTGTCTGTACCCTCAGCCCCATGGCTAATACAGCTATATATGTAATATTATTTTTTAAAGTTTTCATTTTCTATGTATAATATCTAGATGTAATATTTTAAATTACTGCTATTTGTTTAAAATCTTTCTATTTTTTGTTATTGTTGCTTTGTGTTTTTTTATTTTGAATTCTTGATGGAAATTATCTCAGTAATATCTCAGTAAATAGCAATACGTACAAAGGCTATTCCATTTTTTCTCTGCGAGAAGGCAAATGTCGGCTACTCAGATAATCAACAGCTCTCCCTTCACTATCAATTTGAGTCTGGAACTACTCAAATTTAAGCAATACCTACTGATTTTGGCTCAGGAAAACACACGTATACAATTTTAGCATATAATTTGAGAAGGACTAGAGACTTCCTATCACCCATCTGTGCACCTAGAGAAGACTCCATAATTTTAGCTTCTTCTACATGGAAGTCCATGCTGCTTTAGTTGTCACTGGGTAGGGATCCCCTAAATGTCTTTGTTGAGAATTGATTTCTCTCATTTGGTAATATTATAGCCTAGGTCTCGAGCTTCTCCAAAACACTGGCACTTGTGCATCAGTGAATTGACTTGGATTGCTATCTTTCTTCACCTGAGAGCCCTGAGTTCTGATTAGCTCAGACCCAACAGATTCTCTACTCCAAATATCTCTCACCTCTACATCTATGGCACTGCTTTGCCCCAATGCATCTGATCTCACCATGCCTGGGACAGAAAAAGTCTTGTTACATTAATTTTTTACTTTATGGTCAGTTGTTTGCTCTACTCCTGGGCTATAATTTTTGTTCCTCTGGCAAGATTGTCTACAACCCTTCTAATAGCTGTAGAGTATTCCTAAATTTTCTTTGAAAGCTGAGTGGAACCTCATACCTGGGGAAGGATACCCCCAAATAGTTCAGGCTACTGTATTAGAGGACAATTGTGCAATCTAGCCCTTATATGCGTATGTTACCAAGCTGTCTAATATGGTTGTGCAGGATGTTTAATGCATAGAGTGAATCCACATACATGACTCTGTATTACATATTACTCTGAAGTGTTTTCTGTTAAATCATGCAAATTAACTTTGTTCAGTCAGGTTTATGCTATTTTTAAGGCCAGTATTTTCAAACCGTACATATAACAATGAGAGAATGAATATTATATTTCAATAATGCTTTCTCATTTATTGAAATGTAATATTGTCCAATTAACAAAACCAAGGAGACAACTTCAACAGATGTTTTCAGATAGTTAAAACAAAAATAGAAACAAAAACTATTAGCAAACTCTTGATTATTGTATTTGATTGTTATTTTTTCTTTAGGGACTAAAGTCAATCTTTACCAAGTCATATAGTTGATATATCATGGATCTATTCATATGATTAATTTATTCTTTTTGAATTTATGTACTTTTAAGTGGCATAAAATATGAATCATGATTTTCATTTATTGTGAAATGTCTCCCTGACCTTCATCTATGATATTTACTGAGTGAAAACATTTTAACATTTTTACTGGAAATGTGTACCTGCTTCTAATTCAATTTACAATAATTAGATTTATTTAGTCTGAATAAAAGCTACTTATGGACAATCGTAGCAAGTATAAGGGAGATAGTACAAAGAGTTGGATTTGAATCATAATTTTATCTCAACTAATGAGAACTCTTTGAATTGTCATTTATAGAAAATCCAACTCCAAATAACTCAAGCAAGAATATAAAATAATAATGGAGGGAAGATTTATTAATGGTAAAATTAGCTACAAGTTCAAATCTAGGAGTTCAAATGCATATTTAACTATTGTTTCTCTTCCTGTGGTGACTTACTATTCATCCATTGGGCTCGATTCTCTGGTAAGCAGTCTCTTCATTAAACACTAACTAATAGCTCCTGGTTCATTTTTAAGTTCACCTGGATTAGAAGGAACATACTTATTGGTAAGTCAAATAAAAGTTGGACTAATTCTTTTGACTTAAGTCATGAGTTTGTATCTGAACCAATAACTTTGGCCTGGGTGTTTGAAATGCTCTGATTGGCCGAGCCTGATTCATATATCTACCCCCCAAAACTCACAGGGGTGGGGGTCAGCTCTACTTTAAGCCCACAAATCCAGTTCATTAAACTTGGGTAGCCATAGTCTGTAGAAAAAAAATGGTTTATAGTTATCAAAAAAAAGTAAGGAAGATACAGGGCTGGCAAAAACAACACATACACACTACAGCCCAATTACTGTCTGTGTGATCTTGAGCAAGTTACTTAACTCTTTGGGTTTCACTTTTTCTATCAAATAGGAATAATAATATCTATCTTGCAGAATTTTTATGACCATTAAATTAGACAGACAAGTTCTACCTATCTATCTATCTATCTATCATCTATCTATACATTTGGCATAAATATTAACACATAATGAATTCTCAATAAATTTTAGCTTTCTCTTTTTATCTGTATCTTCCCAGATTGCCTTCTCTCCTACCCCAATGTCAAATGTACAGTGTACTTATATTTTAAAACATAAAAATTTTTTAAAAATGGATGAGCTTTTTAGAATATCCCTCTCTGTTTCCTTCCTTCCTTCCTTCCTTCCGTCCTTCCTTCCTTCCTTCCTTCCTTCTTTCTTTCCTTCTTCCCATTTTCTCTATACTCTCTCTGTAGTATCTGCAATCATCACATTAATTGATAAGAGCAAGCAGGATGAATTACAAATGCTAACCTCAAAAACTGCACACTGAATATAGTGTTTAGTGATAGTAATTTTGAAAAACCACATTTAGCATCATTCCCATAATTTGAAAAACTGTAATATTAATATTTTCCAAATGAATGGTTTCTTATTTTAATATATTATTTGTATTTATCCTAGGTCAATTCATGGTAGTTTACATTATACTTAGCTTAAAATATTCACAGAAAAATAACCTAAATTAAATCATTACTTCTTTCTGTGCCACTGCTATTAGGCTAAATTATTTGAGGACAGAGAATTAATATTAGGGCTAACAATAGTTACTTATATAACATTATATCTTAATGAGGTTGAAGTGTTAACACTATGCCACAAATCTAGTACACATTAATTGAAAAATTGTTATAATTACACCTCAAATCAAATAGTCCAGACTCTTGACAAGGGCATAATTCAAAAGTGAAGCCTCATGGCGTCAACAGAGAGCACCGCAATGAACTTTCAAAGTTTTCAGAGATTCATTAATTCTTTAACACAATTATATGGAAACTTTCAAACAGATGTTTGAAAAGCTTACTATTTAGAGAGAAATAGAAAGACATTAACCATGAAATATTAAGATTAAAAAAATAAACTTTAACACAGTTAAGATTTAGTTTTAATTGTATAAAACATGCTAATTTGTATTTGCATTAGTCAATAAATATATTGATTAATGCTAACTTCAGCAGTTATTAAGGAGATGCAAATTAAAATCCCAGTATAATACTACTATATACTCATTAGATTGTGACAATGAAGAGACTGACACCAAGCGTTGTCAAGGATGTGGAGTTATCAGTGTTCACCTATTGAGTATATTTTTTTCTAGACATTTTGAATGTATACTTCATCAACTTATTTCTTCATATTATCTAAATGTTTGGGGAGAACAATTTAATACATTATGAGAAACAGTTTTTAAATGAAATGTCATTTGTTGAAATATTATAAAACTTAAAACTTGAAAACCCTGACTTTTTACAGTGCTGAAACGCTTGTCTTTAAATAAAAATATATCTTAATTTCAAATCAAATACCATTTTGTTATATATCTCATGTCTTAATTCATGAAAAAATGAGCTATTACTTTAATTTTTAAAAATGGTTGCAATCTCAGATATTTAGAACAGCAATTCTGAGTAATGGTTGTGCTGATATTTATTGATAACACTAAAGATGGGAGTGGGGTTTGAGATGAAGGTGGAGCTCCTTAGGAATTCATTAAAATGTCATTAATTGTTCTAATTTTTTTCTGTGATTGCCAAGTCCATCTATCCCTCCCTCCCCTCCACTCTCTCTCTCTCTCTCTCTCTCTTTTATTTTTCAAGAAATTTATATTTTGGTGAATTCGTACCACCAAATTTGATAACCTATATTTCTTCTTTTTCTCACTTTTTGTCTTTATTTTTAAATTCTACATTCTAGCATATTTCCTTGCTTTTGTCTTCCAAGCCTTCTACTAATTTAAAAGGCTATTCTGGAAATTTTATTTTGAAATTGTAAAATCAGAATAGCCAAGTCAATCTAGAAGAAGAAACCTCACATATTGATAGTATCAGATATTAATACCTAGTATACAGCTATAGTCATGAATATACTGTGAACCAACACAAGAGTAGACCAATAAATCAGAACATAGAGTTCAAAAAGAAAACCACTAATATATGCTCATCTGATTCATGACAAAGGTAGCACTGGTGTGTGATGGGAAAAGGATATGTTTTCATTTACCAATAACTATTGCTAAAAATATTAGATATTCATGTGAAAAGAAATCTTGACCCTACTTGGTATGTATTACAGAGCAAAATCCGATAAATAAAATTCAATGTTTTTAGAAGAAAACAAGGAAAATTTCTCAATGATATTAGAATATGTACAACTCACTAAGAAAAAGAGAAAGCTCAAAAGAAAAATGGCAACTATCTTGACTTCTGAAAAGATACTTAATGAAACAGGTCATCAAAATGACCAATAAATATATCGATTGACTAATGCTAAATTCAGTAGTTATTAAGGAGTTGAAATATCCCAGTATGATACTACTATATACTCATTAGAATTGCTAAAGTGAGGAGACTGACGCTAAGTGTTGACAAAGATGTGGAGCAACTGCTGGTGAAAATATAAATTACTATAATTGTTTTGGAAAACAATTTGGCAGTATCTACTACAGTTGTACAATTGCACACATTTTGAAGCAGCAAATCTTCTCTCAGGTATAAATGCAACAGAAATGTGTATATATGTACACTGAAAGACAAGTTCAATGATGTCCATAGCAGCATTACCCATAATGGCCCCAAACAAGTCAAACATGCATAGAATTAATAAATTGTGGTATATTCATGCAATGGGTTATTATTCAGCAATGAAAGCAAACAAAATGATCACTGACTGAGCAACATAACATGAAATAATCACAGAAAGTGTTGAGAAGAAGGCAATCACAAGTCTATACTGTATAAATACATGTAAAATAAAAAGTAATAGACAGTACTAATCAGCATAGTAATTATATTTGCTGGAAACTGAGAAAGAGACTGGAAGTGAGGATGATAGGCAGGAGCTTCTACAGTGCCAATTGTCTATTTATTTCGTTATAAGGATGGATTCACATTGCAAAAGCATTGAATTGCACAGCTTTGCTTTTAGCACTGTTTTGCATGTATGTTACATTTTATTTAAAGTATTATATGAATTTATAACCTGTATTTTTATTTCTTTCTTTTTATTTTTCATACGAGCCTGTTCTTGTTTTATTGATATACTGTCTTCTTGATGCTCTGTCAAGGGGAATTTTAAGATATTTAAATTCTCATATGTTACTAGGATTTTCTGTTTTCTCTAGGTTTTTTTCTATTTATTTACCATTATCATTCTTTTTTTTTCTGAAGACGATATCAGATATCTGTTGATTCATGGTTTCTATTCTTACTTAAAATGAATCAGTGGGAAGAACTATAATGTGCTTAATGTGCATAGGAAAGTTTATTTACCTGCAAAAATTGCATTAGGGCAAGTAAACAATTAACAAAGCATTATGTTGGTGTTTCCCAAAACACAATTAGGAAAGCTTTCCTTTTAAATACACTCACACAGACTGCTCTGCTTCTCCTTAGCTAGTTCACTGAATTTATTTTGAAAATAACTATTTGTGTATTTATTCATCTAATGCTTAGACACTGGCTGTTTCCTTCTCCAGTTAAAGTGAGCCTTGATTGTATGTCAAGGTACAGAGTGTGTAGGCAAAAGACTCTTGCATACTGCTGCAATTAATTTCTCAATTGTAGTCTTATACCTTATTCTTGCATTCTAGTTTGTCCCAGAATCTTTCCAGAATTCTTATGAGGAAAAAGTTTTTGTCTTTGGTTATAATCTCCCTGTACAGATTCTAATTTGCCAAAACTTCATGTTGCTTCTTTAGTCATTGCACCTCCATCCAAACTCACTTTCCAGAAAATACTTGAAATTTTTCATTTTTGAGAATCACCTGTCGTGAGTTTATATCTTTAATATCATTTTGTTATCATCTTTATAGTGTCTTTAGAAGGAGAACATAAATGTATAAACTTAATTTATAACCCTGAATCACAAGACATAAATACATGTTTAAATGTATGTATGTGTGTTACAGTTAAAAGAGCATTACAATTAGAGTCAAAAGATAAACCCGAATTTAAGTTTCACTGCCGCCAATTTTCTGGTAGTTGACCTTGGCCAAGTACTAATAGCTCTGAGCTTAATTTGCTAATCTAAAATATAGAGATCTAAAACATGTTGAACTAAAACATAAAACACATCACATAAACTTTGAAATGTTGTATAGTGGTGAGAAATATATTATTTTTGTCTTTATTGAAAACACTGAGTATCATTGTCATATTAAACAAAAAATATAAAAATCACACTGCATTTAAAAAAAAACTGTTCGTATTCAATACAGTAGTAATTGATGAGTCATGCAGATTGTATTCTTGCTAATACTATTAATTATAAATGAAGTTATTCTATCTATACTATAATATTTTCCTAAAGCAGTCAAGAAAATATAATAAATTATAGCCTATTTTCTATTAAGCTTATTCAATTATCTTTACATATTATATAGCTCTTAAGATTAAAATGAATGCATTATCTTTTTTTAAATCAGAAGATTATCAGTATAAGAACAAAAACTATGCACACATTTAATACATGAATAATGCGGTGACTTTGTACTGTGTTAATTTAGCTAAAATGGAACTATGTTTCCAAGAATTGTGTTCTCTCTGTGATTCTAGATTGGGAATGTCCACAAGAGAAACATCTGTAATGTTTGGAAGGTAGGAGGAAAGCAGCAGCCACGTTTAAGTTTGACAGGTTAGTGTTGGGTTAGGTGCTGCAAACCTGAATTATCACTCCTTTACTTAAAATACGTCAGTGGCTTCTCATGCTTTTTAGATATTGTACAAAATCTTTATAAGAGTTACAAGACTGGATAAATGAAATCTACTGCCTATAATTAGAATCTTGTTTTGAATTTCTCTTCCAATCAGTCATTATACTTTATAGACAACTTGTACTTAATTTAGTCACTTGCGCAAGCCAAGTATTTTATTACCTCATGTTCTACAGACACATACCTGCTGGTCTTTCTGCCTGAAATGCTCTTATCTTCAGTTTCCATAAGTCTCAGTCTTGTAAATCATTCAGGACTGAGCTCAGGGAAGATTTTTTAGCTTCAACTCCCTAAACCAGGTTCTATCCCTTTATTACACCATATTAGTTCTCATTTATGACACTTAACACAATTGTAATGAAAAGAAAATTGTTCAATATTTTGTTTCATATCTCTTTCCTCATTAGAAGCTGGAATTGAACAGGAACTTGTGTTCTACAGAAACATTTTCATAATTTGTTAAGTAAACAAATGAATGAAGAGTTTCATGTCTACTCAGGATACTCACAATTGTTAAAAGTAGAAAGATACATAGTATTTCCCATCGTGTTACATTATATAAAAACATTTTAAAATACCTTTAAAAATTAACTATTAAAATATATATATGTCTGAACAGAATTGAGAGCCCAGAAATAAACTCTCGTAAATATGGATAAATAATTTTTGATAAAGGAGTCAAAAACATACAATGGGGAAAAGATAGCCTCTTCAATAAGTTGTGCTGGGAAAATTGTAAAGCCACATGCAAAAGAATGAAAATAAACTATTTGTCACCATACACTAAAATTAACTAAAAATGGATCAAATACCTAAATATAAGACATGAAATAAACTGCATAGAAGAAAACATAGATACTAAACTCATAGACTTTATTTTAGAGAGGTTTTTATAAATTTGACCTCAAAGGCAAGGAAAGTAAAAGCAAAAATAAATGAATAGGACTATATCAAACTAAGAAGCTTCTGTACAGCAAAAGAAACCAAAAACAGAACAAAGAGATAATCAACTGAATGGGAGAAGATATTTGCAAACAATGCCTCCGACAAGGGCTAATATCCAAAATACACAAAGAACTCACACAACAATAAAAATCTAACAATCCAATTAAAAACTGGGCCGAGAACCTGAACAGACGCTTCTCCCAAGAAGACATATAAATGGCCAACAGACACATGAAAAGATTTCAACCTCACTAGCTATTAGAGAAATGCAAATCAAAACCACAATGAGATAGCACCTCACACCTGTTAGAATGGCTATCATCAACAGGACAAGTAACAACAAGTATTGGAGAGGTTGTGGGGAAAAAGGAACCCTCATACACTGCTGGTGGGGATGTAAATTGATATAACCACTATGGAAAACAGTATGTATTTTCCTCAAAAAGTTGAGAATAAAATTACCATATAACCCCAAAATCTTTCTTCAGAATATCTACCAAAAAATTTGAAAACATTTGTCTATAAAGATATATGCACCCTGATGTTCATTGCAGCATTATTTATTCACAGTGGCTGGGACATGGAAGGAATCGAAGTATCCCATGATAGATGATTTTATAAAGAAGCTGTGGTACATATATACACTGGAATATTACTCAACCATAAAAAGATGAAATACTGCTGTTTACGACAACATGAATGGATCTTAAGATTATCATGCTAAATGAAATGTCAGACAGAAAAAGTTGGAGACCATATGATTTCACTCAAATGTGGGATATAAAACTGAAAGCAACAAACAAACATGACAAACCAATGGAGACTCGTGAACAGGGACGGTGGATAGGGGTAAAGGGAGTTAAATAATTGATGACAAAAAGAAATTTAACTTTGGATGGTGAACACACAATGCAATATACATATGACATACTGTTGAATTGTATACTTGTGACTTGTTTGATTTTATTAACCAATGTCATCCCAATAATTTTAATAAAATAAATGAATAATAAAAATCTTACATATATTTTGTTAAATTTATTTCTAGGTAAAGCTTTTTGTTCTTTTAAGTGACATCTTTTAAAATTTTATTCTAAAGTTTATTTCATAAAAAGAATTGGAAAGTGTTAGCATTTTTTCTAGAAACAATCAGTGTATGATTGCTGTCATGACCTTCTTAACTATTTGTAAGGATTTCTCAGAAAAGCCATTCAGATCTGAAGTTTTACTTCTGGGAAAAGTTTTTTTTTCCCTCTTTTTTTTTTTTTAAAAAAAAAAATAAATTCCATTTAAAAAATGCTATAGTATTCAAAATTAGCAATGTTTTCCACTTTTTTTTCAAATTTTCAAGTTTTTGAAATAAAGTTGTTTAAAATAATAGATTTTTAATATCTGTGAAACTTGTAGTGCTGACTCCCTTTTATTCTTGTGACTGGTAAGTTTTAGTTTTCTCTCTTTCTCTTTCCTTCCTCCCACTTTCTCACTCTCTGTCACTTCATTTTCTTCACTTCTTCTTCTACTCTTCCTCATGCTCTTCCTTGTCTTTGCTTTAAGATATATTAGGGATTTGTTATTTTTTCAAAGAACCAATTTTGTCATGGCGGATTTCCTCATACTATATATTTCTTTTCTATTTCATTTATTATTGTTCTTAATTTTATTTAATCCTTTCCTTTACTTTCTTTTGATTTTTGTTGCCATTTATACATTTTGACTGAATGCCAACAATTGTGTATTTAAAAAATTTATTGAAATAATTTGAGGCTCTACATGATGTGATTTTCCTGGTAAGGATTTACTTTCGGCTTGGAAAAGACAATTTTAGTACAAGCTAAGGTTGAATTGATTGGATAAAGGATTTCCAGCTGAGTTTGCCTATTTCTTATTTTCTCTTAATACTGTATTATTAGTTAGGCGTCCCAACTGGAAATCTGAGGTGATTACCAAGGGGCCTTCATCTTGGTGGGACTAAACTACAATTTTTATGTTCTCAGCTCTCTGAGACTGCTGGAAGCTTCTCTATGATTCTCAGCTTGCAGACTGCTGCTTAAAAATTGGCAAATGCTTCAGGGAAAAAAACAATTCTAATTCTTGAGTTTAAATCTGTTCATTTACCTTCTCTCAAATCTCTTGTTTCCCAACTTTTAGTTGCCTTTACAAATCTCTAGTGCCATCAGACTGATCTTAAAAATAGATTTTGCAACTTCTGGGTTCTGGTTCTACATGTAAGGAGCTTGGGGTCACCACTCTAACAATAAGTAAAAAGCCAAACAAATCGAAAAATCAACAATTCTACTTAGATCCATAAGAAAAGTGAGGTCACAGGGCAAACCCCTTGCCCCCAAATTGAAGAGATGGACAGACAAATGCAGAAAAATCACAGTTTATCAGAGCATAAACTCATGAACTGAAACCTCTGTGGGAACCAGAGCCAGGGTACAAAGACCAGAATTGTAATTGATGAGTTGCTGGAGGCTCAGAATGAACAAGTCAGAATTAAAAACTCAGGGGAAAGGGGTGCTTTCACAGGCAGACCCCCAAAGATTTGTAAATTTTATCTCCAGGAGAAAAATTCTTTTGCACTTCTGGTAGATTGGGGAGGTAGGATGTGGAGAAACCATTTGAAGTATGGCAGAGCATTCTGTTCTTAACAGGAGAAACTCTAGGGCAGAAAGACTGGGGGTATGTTTCAGTCAGCTATCTATGCAGTGCACTGAGGCGGGGGTTGGGGGAGTGTGACAGTCTGCCAAGAACTGATCATTACAGTCCCACGGGACCCAGAAATGCAAGCCCTCAGATCTTTAGGGCTGGATGATTAAGAGGTGTCCGCTAGGCTGTACTGGACATGTGTAAATGCTCCCCTCTGGAAGAAACTGCCACTGTGGTGGAGTGTGGCAGAAGGTGAGAGTGATGATGGCACACACCGAGGGGAAAAAAAAATTAAAAAATAACAACTGCAGGCATTAGCAAGGGATGGGAGAGTGCAAAAAATGGTGCTCACATGCTTGTCCATCTCCAGAAAGTATCACAACAGGTCCCTGCCTTCTGGGGATGCTTTCAGAGAAATCTTCTTCACATATAGCCTGGGCGCTTTTCAAACTGAGACTTGAGCAATGAGCCCTGGTATGAAAGAGTCTGAGTGGGAACCCTTTAAGAGTAGTTTCTCAGTTTGCTACAGCCCTTTGGGTCCTGTGGAAGGAAGTGAGCCTTACTGTTTTTCAAAGCCAGATGTTTTGGGGACTTGTGTCTCATGTGCTAGTCTTAAAAGGTGAGGCACCTGATATGGCTATGAACTCTTCACTCTTCAGAGAGAAGCTCCAGTTTTATGAGTTCCCTCTTGATTGTGAGTCATCATACCAGACATAGGGTTTATAGCAAGACTGCATCTCAGCCTCTCCTACACGCCTCATTGTGGCCCTTTTCTCCTTTGCTGATGGGAAGAAGCTGTACAGCTTGTTTTCAGGTCTTTTCAGAGGGAATTTTCTATATGTAGCTGTAGATTCAGTGTGTCCGTGGGAGGAGGTGAGTTCAGGATCTTCCTACATTACCATCTTAGACCACCTCTCAAAAAAAAAAAAAAAATATCTTAAAAAATTTATTCAATAGTGGAATGAATTGCAACATATTAGTCCATCATCTCCAGAAGCTGAAATTCTTGATAGCAATATAAATTTTTGACAATCCTAATAACTGCAAGTTATTTTAAGATGCTTTAATTTACCACCTTTAGAATGTAGCAAATCTAAGAGTTTGGAATATGAGGACAGTTTGGATAAGCCATTAATATGTTCATATATTTCTTATAAATAGTCTTGTCTTGTGCAAACTCACTAGTTAAGAAAACTGGATTTAACTCTCATTACGATTATTTTTATTTATTTTAAAAGTGTATATGTTCAGAAAGCTAATTTGTTAATTTTTCTCCTTAACTTACATTTACAAACTTGCTTAGAAAAGAGTTCATTAAAAGATGATCAAGTTAATATAGCATCAAACACTACTCCTACATGAGTTCTGCTTTATTCATAAAATTCTAAGCTGAAAGGAAAAAAAAGTTGCCACATCTGAATTATTTTTAACTAGAACAAGTATTATGAGGAGTAACCGTTAACTTTCCAGTCTGATTCAGGAGAACTGAAGGTGGATTGCATGCAGAAAGTGAATCTATATGGTTTTATGTGTAGTCCTTTATAAAAATCAAGTACAGGGTGGGGATCTCAATCAATGTAGATATTTAAACATCTTAGTATATCAGAAAAAAGAGTTGCCATTTGCATAGTAATTTGAATTTCTGAGAGCTTTGAATCTATGATTTAGTTCACTAAAATAGGGAAATATAATTTATTGTCATTTTACTGATGAAGAATCTAAGGGTTAATTTGTTGTTTACTATATTATAATCAATAAATACAGAATAAAGATAGAACTGAATACTACTGGCATCTGATCTTTTCCTAAAATTTTACACTGTATATTGTACACACACACACACACACACACACACACACACGATTTTGACAATATGTAGGCTATTGCACACCCAGAGATCCCTTAAGAGTTTAAAACTGACAGAAAGCAGTTCTTTATCTTATTCTTTGTGCTCAAACTCCAGTTTTTGTTTACCAAGAAAAATCCAATCTGTACTTTTGGAGTTTATGACTGTTTATAGGATTCTTTCATCTTATAAGATATTTCAAATGGTTTTATTGCAGTCTTATTATTTCAAGTTTACACTACAATTTAAACAACTCAGATCTTAGATAAAAACAAAAGATCAAAAGATGATTGCCCACACTGCAGTTTAAATGGAAACTAAAACCCACACTATTCTTTTCCACACTTTTCAAATGTCTCAAAAATCACTAGACTAAGTCCGACTCTTAACAGGAAATTATCTAAGACTTAAGTTAAAATTCTTTGTTTTAATGAAAATTAATGAATATATGTTTCACAAATATATTATAAATAAATCTGTAAGAATTACTGAGTTATATTTTTATTGTATAACTTATTGATAAGAAAAGTAATAAAAATTATACGTGTCTTACAAATTAGATGCCCTGCAAGCGAGGATTAGCAGGTCTGTACAGAGCTATGGAACATGACAGCTAAGGATGATTTTTCAAATGAACATGGTAAATAGTGGCAATTTAGTCATTGTGGAATTATCACCACCATTTGAGGCTGTTTGGGGAGGTGGTAACTCAGGCCTATAGAGATAAGTGTATCTGAGTGTGCTCTTGTTATTTTATACTCTATTGATTGCCTACATGGCCTAAATTGAAGTGGAGTGGGAGGACAAACATAGAAGCATATTTGCCTAGATGCTTGAATGATTCAGATTAGTCTCTGACAGGTAGGAGTGCTGGGTCAATAACCTCAAATTCAAATGCAAGGACTTTCTCTGATTGAGAGAGGCCTTAAGGAGAAAAGAGAAGAGATAAAATTTTTGGAGAAATATCCTATACATTTTTTTTCATACAGGGGTTAGGGGGTCCCCTCTCTCTCAATCTCTCCTTCTCCTCCTCTTCCTCCTTTTCCCTCTCTTTCTCGCCTGATCCTCTTTTTCTTTTCTTTTTCAGGCCAGTCTGCATTCCAAGAAAACAATGCCCATTTCCTTCCAGGCCCTGATACATTCACATCTCAAAAACACTACATCTCATTGCTAGAGCTAGGTATATTTCAGAGTGTGCATAGCATTTTAATTGTCAGTAGAACTCTAATGACTATATAAACTAGTGAAGTCAGACCCTATCTTGCTGGAAGTGTAGAAATCCCTTCAAATTTAATATTCCCTGCAGTGTGTTTCTGTGGCAATCTATTTTTTCTGAAGAAAAACTCAACATCAGCCTCCTTATCAACTAGCCTCCCGCCAACCCCATAATACACATAGTATGCTCTACCATACCAGCTGGTTTAAGAGCTATTACAGAAACCTCCAAGATACTTATTTTTTGGGAAAAAAAGAGTTCAATGACATTTTCATAAATCTGTTGTTGTTTTTTTTTTCACTATGCAGACTTCTGTAAATACAGTGACTGTGGAGATGAAGAATCACAAGGATTGACAGGGCAAACATTTTAACATACTTGTGGGAGGAGTGATGTTTGGGAGGTAGGCTGGCAGTGTGTTCACACTCTGATGGAGCTAATCTAAGGCTGTGTTTCTACATGCATGATGGACTTGAAGATTCAGTGGGTCTGGTCCACTTTCCCTTCATTACAGGAGATCCGCACCGTGTTGCTAATATTTATGGGTCACTGCTCCTGGTATGGCTGTGACCTCTGGAGCAATTTTTTAGTCAAATTCTATCCTACTGTGCTCACAGCAAACTGGTTTCAAATCCACATTCATAAACATGGAGCTAGTTTAGGATTTTCTTATTGCTATTGTTGTTTTTAGATATACAGAAATTTCCCTGGTTTTTATGGAATAAGAATGATGCACTAGTGTTCATTAAGTGTGTGCTAATTCAACCAATGTTTCAAGCATTTTATGTTGTTTGTCTTATTTAACCTTCAAAAAAACTATGAGATATATGTGTGTGTGTGTGTGTGTGTGTGTGTGTGTGTGTATGAGATAGGGTATACCCATACATTACATATAAGGAAACTAAAGACTGAGAGGTTAAGAAATTTTCCTAAAGTCACAAATTGGCAGAAATATGATTGGGACTCTTATCTATTTGCCTCTATAGTCCAGTTTTCTGCCACTGTATCAAGCTACATCCCATGAATAAGCATCCCGTAAATAAATATATAAGCATACCCCAACCTGCAAGAAAATTAAAATGCATTGGATAAGTTAAGACATGATTAGAAGTGATAGCAGACTTCAGATCTCCACTACTTCTTAAAGTGCAAGGTGGAGCATAAGAGGGTTATAAGCAGTGTGTGCTGGTAAATGTAACAAGCAGCTCCCTGGGGGGCAAAAAAAATCAATACATTAAAAGCTGCTTTGTAGGGTTTGCTAATTTCCATAGTATAAATACTCTCATTGGGGCTAATTTCAAGCTATCAAATGCATATGACTGAATAAAAAGTTAGGAAGGGATTTATGTAGCACACTGTATTATATAGTATTTCTGCCATACACGTATAATAGGCATAATTAACTTCAAAATAATAGTAAAATAAATAATAGTAAATAGTGGATAATAATTACTAGTAATACAGAGTAAAATAAATAGAAAATGGTGCATTTTGAGTATCTGTTATCTGATTTTAACTTAATTTATTTCATTGTGGATTACATAATTTGTTAGTAATGCCTATATTTAACAGCTAGCTCACAAAATTTCTGAAAATTTAACAACTGACTCTCCCAGATTTAAGCCATTTCCAGCATACTACAGAATAAATGAAGGTTTTATATCAATGCAAAAAAAAGGTGATATAGGTATACCCCCAGAGAAAGATATAACCACATTATGATGAGGGATTTAATTGAATGGAATTGCAACTGGCTCTTGAGAAAATGTAATTAACTTATAGCTTCCTGTGATAATTTTCAGGCTCTTGTATGTAAATATTTAGGTAAATTTATGAGAGAACACCAAGTAAAAATTAAGCTTTTATTAAAACATCACAAAACGTCAACATCATTAAAGTAACATTTCTCTTTTTCGCCACTATTCTATATCTTCCTCAGAGCTCATCCCTTTATGCTCTGATTCTTGGTCTCAAAAATGACTGAAAAACACAGTGGTTTGGAGATAGGAAATATGAAGTTTCAGCTTGTCTTTTTCAATAATGCAAAGTGAAACTGAATAAAATGTAATCTCTCTGAGACTGGGTTTACTAAATTATTAAGTGAGGGCAATCACCAGGTGATCCCTAAGTTTTCTTCCACTCCTAACACTGCATGATTAATACCTCTCAGGGAATTTATTTGGCTGATCAAATTGACTTTTGCTCACCATCATAGAAGTTTAACACAGGCCATCGATCAGATGGACACTCACAGTTTGCCTTTTTTTTTTTTCCCCATTGTTGTCTTCACAAGTAGATCAGATCAACCATTTAGGAATCCAGTTTGATTTGTACTGCCCTCAACACAGTCAAGCAAATTGCACATCGTGATACTACCTTGGTACCTATACATACCGTTCGCAATAATTCCCTTCCTGATTAATGCTAAGCATATTTCTCTGATGGTCTGTAGAGGATTTGGATGAAATAAAATTTTGAAAAATATATCTAAATGACATTCAAGATAAAAAACATTTCTTTAAGCTGCAGATGGTCAGTAACATTAATGATTAATAAAATATAACATGCCACACCTGTCATCTAATCTTAGCAAATATTAAAGTAAATCTTTTGTAAATTCCACCAGCATTTAAACAAACAAGAACACAGTTTGTTCCTTAATCATGTGATTGTACATTGCCTTGAAATATCTCATGAGTTTTGAAAATATTCTTTCAAAAGATTTAATTTCTTAGTTTAATAATTCAAATAAATCAATTTAATACAAATTATTTTTTTCAACAATGAATTAAAACTATTCCTAGTAAATTCATCCAAAAATAGTCAAACACATGTAAGGGAAAACCAAAAATGTTCTCTTTTACAGGGATGTGCTTTCGTTTGATTGTTGTTAATTTAAAGTGGTTTGAAAGGAAATGATTTGGCCTATCTACTGCAGCTCATTATGGAGAACTACTCATTTGTAAAGCTAGCTAATCTTAAAATCCTTGAGTATAGCTGTTTTAACATAGTCACAAAAGGCCAACCTAAATATAAAACCAGTTTCGATTTCTCCCTATAGACCTTGAACCATACCATATTTACAACAACAAAGACTGAAGTTACCGAATTTTTCATTTTCTTTATGATTTCATTCAATTCAGTTAACCTAATCTATTTGCTTTCCTACTCTATCCATGATACTGGGCTAGGTGTTTCAAGATATTCAAAAAGAAAAAAAAAAAACCTCTCAGAGAAATAGTGACTGGAAAAGTAGCAACTTGTTAGTAACTTGACTTTAGAAAAAATTAATTACACATTTTAAACCTAGATTTTTCACTTATAAAATAAAGATAATAATAGTTCTTAAATCACATACTTGATATGAGAATTATATGATAGATATATGATATTTGAAGAGCTCTTGAAATATAATGTTATGTTATAATACATGTATTATAAGAAGTTAGTTGTTGGTTTATATTTGACGAAGATAATGAGCTTAAATTTATATATATATCTAGGATCTCAGAAATACTCAGAATTTCTTTTCCACTCTCATGCTTCTTTTCTCATTGAGTTTTCTGTTTTAACTCCCAGAATTTCAGTTAAAACAAGGACTTATTTAATCCTACTTTTGGCCACAGTTGAGGTGGATACCTTATCCAAGCTTGATAACCCAATACCTTCATCCAGAAATTTGCAGTTGAAGAATTTCCAGTAAATTTTAGCACTAGAACTGTAATGCATGGAGAACTGAAGATAGAACCAGAAAAAGGCAGTCTACAGAGAGAATGAATAATGAAAATAGTGTTTGGAAAGAAAGAGAGATGGGGAAAAAATAGAGTATTACAGAAACATAGAGAAATTTTAATTTCAGAACTTAGCTTACTTTTTTCCTGTGCTCTATGTTCTTCCATAAATTTCACCTTTTTTTTAGGTTTGTGAAGATAATTTTGCTTATTTACATTTAAACAATTGACTACATTTTCCACAATACACAATAGAACTATATTTTGAACTTTAGAGGACTTTAAATGGTATAATAGTTTCACAGTGGACATGATGGCTCCACAGAGGATGCAATGCACAGTTCCAGGAAATGACATTCGTAAGATCACAGGATGAAGAGCAGCCTCTGGTGATGTGTACTAAAGCAGCCATTATAAATGGCCTTGCTCCTTACTACTGAAAAATCTGTGTCTCACTAGAACTTATATAACTTTCTTTTGTTTCTAGATGTAAGGAATTCAAAATACAAAAAGGAACAGATCCCTATTGATAAGTATTTATTAATGGCCTAAGATATGTAAGGCATGTTAGGCACTAGGTGAAAAGTAATGATTAGCATAGATATTAATAAAAGTATCTTGCCTCAAATTACTTTGTGTACATTTTTTAAAAAGTGAAGATCCTGGAAAAAATGAGAACGGGTGGAAAGTGATATGAAAATGACTTTTAATATTTATTATGAAATTGAAGAAATATTGGATCCAATGAGTCATCACAATGAAGAGCTCAAAGCATCTTGGGATATTCTGATTCTGTGAACTTGAGAGGAAGCGCCTAATGAGAAAAGAAGAATAGACAGAGGGGTAGCACATCTAGAATTCACTTATTATGCCTTCGGCTCAATCTTATTAGCAATATCTGTCTTCTCCATCCTATAGAAATGCTCATTTCAAAACCTTCTATGCTAAAACACGTAACTTAATCTTTTCCTTTTAGCCCAGTCTTAAGGTCAGATCGTGAATTATCATAAAGCAATAACAACAACGACAACAACAATAACACATATTGCATTCCACAGAGAAATACAGCTAGGGAAATAGGAAGATATGTCTACAATTCTAATCTATTTTTATCGAATTCCATGAGAGAGAAACTCAAAGTTCAACAGTGTTTTTAATCCTTTAAAATAAAAATCCAATGCTATAACAAATAAAACCATTGTTTAAAAACAAAAGCTTTTAAAAAGGTAAACTATTTACAAACAATAACTTGGAGAAGAAATGGAAAGGGAATGCAGTTATAAGAAAGGAATAATATTATGCAGTCATAAGGGTGCCTTCATTCGAGTAGCTGCAATCATAGGGGAGAAAGGTCAAAATCTCTTAAAACAGGGGCCTTTCTGTTTCCTTCTGATTTTAACTGATGTCAGATCCTGGCATGACTTTGTAGGACTGCAAAGAAGGATATATGTGGCTTTTGTGTAGAGAAAATTATGACCAGGAGAAATCCTTTTCTTAAAATCTGTGAAGAGGAATCTTTTAAAAATATTTTAAAGTATTTGTATATATACTAATAATAGTATAATTAATTTGAGGGACAAAGAGCTGTTTTCAGAGGAGAAAGTGTTTTATTTCACATATTTTAAAAATATATTGTTGGATGTTGGGGAATCCTGGTCCCTGAGAACTGACACATTACTGAACTAAGTACAGCACAGTTCTCACCATCCCATCCACCAGCTCTATCCTGAATCTCTGAGCTGCTTGCGGAAAGGGGTGTTTATATTTAGACCCTAGCACTCAGCACAATGACTGGAACAGAACTCGTGCTATTTATTTTATTTTTCTTGAATTGGAATTGAAGTGAATTAAAATTCTCAGCAGGTTTTCTTGTTATCGATACAGTTACAATCTCAGGATCTAGGCTTCTGGCAAGTTTTGTGATTTTTTTCACAATGTACTTTATTTTTTATCAGACACTTGCTACTCACATTTTCCCCCTTTGATCCAGTGTTAGTCAACTTTTGTTGTGTAACAAACCACCACTAACTTAGTGATTTACAATAGCAAACATGAATATATCTGCTCTAATACTGACTTTATTTTTAAAGACACGTAGTATACTTACTGTATACATAGTATAGTCACATAGTATACATAGTATAGTCACATCTTCTAGAATGTTCTTCCCAGCACTTTTCCAGTGTTCTTTCCTTCTCATCATCCAGATTTCAACTCAAATGTCACCAACTCAGAGAGGCTAAATCTAAAGTAGCTCATTATCAGTCTCTCTTATACCATTTATATTTTATTTTTGTCAAAGCTATGGGTTATCTTATTTATTTATTGTGTATTACATATTTCCTTACTTCAAATGGCATGCCAAAATAGAATCAAACCAGTTGATAAAATATTGAAATAATTCCATACAAATTGGTAAATGACCATTGCTCTGAAATCCCCAATGCCCCCAAGTCACCAAAACAACCAGTCCTCTGTGGTACCCACTAGAAATCCTCATTATCCAGAAATAAAATGGTTCATTCTGACTTGGGGGGAGCCTCTAAGACTGATCCTGAACTATGACCAATTGGTCAATTCTGGATGATTGGAGCTATTAGATATGTGTAAATATATGTAATTTTCATTGCTTATATAATATTTCCTTACCTGCTTCTACCATTGAGCAATATGTTTCCTTGATTGGCTAGTACAGGCAAATGAATTATTTTTCCAGAAGAACTCTTCTGAGATGGAACCTCCAGGCTTGAATCTTGGCAAGCTAAAAGTTTAGATAGAGGGTGGTTAGACGTTCCTTCTCAAAATAATATTCTATTTTCTTAATTCGAAATCCCGTTTTTGTATTTCAGAAGTGGAATATTACCTCATCACTTTCTGTGTCTTGGTGCTGTATCAATTTCTAATCTCCCCCTCCTGCCAGATGAATATTTCAGAGTACTTAGATAAATGTCAAATGCTTACTTAGAGAGGGGAGGTGGAAAGGAGAAAAGAGAGAGAAAAGAGAAAATACTTCAGATTTTTTTCCAAAATATTGTTGCTTTAAAAATGTTGAACCTGAACATTTGGACCTGAACATCAATATGGCATCAGAAGAAACACTTTTAGTTTCAGAATTACAACCAAATTGAGAGTGACACACCTAAATTTTCACCGTAAAACTCCTTTATCGGCATGAGATGTATGCTATCATTTTATTAAGGCTAATTAAAATGTATAAAGCAATTTCAGCAATAAAACAGATTTATGGAATTTGATGTCAGAGTAAATGGAAATGTTATCCACATCACTGGATACTTATAAGCGTCAAATGAGTTACCACACCCAAAACTGCTTTGCAGGTGTCTGTGCAGGATTCTTCCTACTGTAATGATAACAAAAATAGTACATAGTACATCAAGGAAGAGACATGCCTTATTCATTTTGATGCCTCTACTCTTGGCATATTCTAGGTACATAGTAAACTATTGTTTGTTTGTTTGTTTTTCAGTTGAAGTAGTGAAGATTAAAACTATTTTAATCTTCCTGTACATTTTTGTTCTTTTCTTTTACTCTAGACAATCTGAAATTCTCCAATACTCCACCCACTTAGTTTTCTTTTCTTCAGAAGTAAATTTGCCTTTTACAATTTGCCAAAACAGTAAGCATCTATCTGGATAATTTTTTAGTGAGTTGAAAAAATTATGGGCCTAAAATAACAAATGTTCTTAACTAAACGTACTTTTATTAAAATAAACATGATGCCACCCTGAACAAGCCTGATCCCGTCTGATCTCGGAAGCTAAGCAGAGTCGGGCCTGATTAGTACTTGGATGGGAGACCACCTAGGAAGACCAGGTGCTGTAGGCTTAAAAAAATTAAAAAAAAAAAAGAGATTGTAAGCTGACAAGGTTCTTGCAATCTGGGAGGTCAACCAAGGGTTACCTCACCTAAATAAATAAATAAATAAATAAATAAAATAAAATAAAATAAATAAAAATAAATAAACATTGACCTTAAATATTAGCTCAAATACTCACAAAGAACATTATAAAGAAAGAGTAACTCTTTTCTCAAAGATTTATGAGAAAGTTTCTGTTCATAGTACTTGTGAATGGCCCAGGTTGGTAGTCACTGATCAGGTTAAACAAGACTATCTTCCTTTGGACCTCATCTTCCTGGTGTTAGCTCAGATTTCCCTGAACTCTATAGTTAAGTAGTTGCTGTCACCATATTTTGGTGAGACAAATCCAAAAGTCTGAAGTCTCCAAGATATTCAGATTATTATCAGACTACATAGCATCTAATGAAGAAAAGTCTGGCAGTAAGGATCTGATAAAAGCTACTACAGATTATTAAGGGTTTTCAAAAGGAGCCTGAGTCTGCTCTCCATGTCTTGAACATCAGAGAGGTGACAATTTTGCTTTTAATAATTCCGCACTTTATTATTTACTTCCTAAACTCAATAGTATAACCAGACCAAAAAACAGCATATGCCTTTAATATAAGCCTCTTAAAAATAATGATATTATACTTTACTCTTTTAACAATTCTAGAGCAGAATATAGTTGTGTGAGAATGAAACTTATGAGAGATGAGTTTTGAGGATATGGATAACATAGAGAAAAGGTTTATTTTTAGAGGCCTAATTTAGGAGGAAAAGTGCAAGCAAGGCAGCCAAATGGTCCTTGAATTGCTATAGTTTCGTATAGTTTGGCATTAGATCAGCTGGTGCCTTTGTGATGAAGGAAGAATAGAAAGAAGGGTACTCAAACTATCTTTGCCTGCTGTAAGATTTTGAATTTGCCAAAATATCAAGGATGATATATTCAAAGTATTGTAAAATTTGCTTCAGTTCTGTGCATTGGATTACCATATTCTTATGGGACATGATGACAACTCAAAAAAAGCCTAATCACTTCTATTCAAAAGTTGTTGAATATTGTGACAGCAAGAAAACAAATGACATTGCATTTAGAAGACCTATTTGGCGTTGTTGTGCTCTTGACTACTCTTTCCCTTTGCCCTTGTGTATTTCATCTCCCCCCAAACTAACAGCAGTGGCCGCACGCTGGACAGCTGGCAGGAACCCCCAGATACCAAGCTTTTGGACAGATTTTCTAGGAGCAGACTTGGGCTCTATGAAAGCTGCCCACACACTTTCTCCCCACTAGCTGATTCCTTGGCAAGTTCTTTGATTTATTCGATTTTTGGCAGAGAACTCCCCTGCTGACTATGAAGTCTCTGAGTCTGTCAAATGCTTTAGTCAGGCTGAATGTTTATTTGACTGCCCCTTCCTATCATGTCTAAAAAGTTTTCCAAGATATATGTTTAATGTCATACAGAGCTAAATAAAGAAATGTTCTGCACAGTTGAGTCGTGTTGATAAGAAGGGTAAGAGTAATCCTTAGCCCTAAAGCCAAACTGTTATTGATTCTAGCCTCTTTCCAATGAGAGGTTTGTAACATAACGCTGTGACCATTTCTTGGCAGAGACGATTTTGCCACCTTATGGAACGGCAAGTTACCAACAGCCTCAAAGCAAATGCTTGGCCCTAATACAAGGCACTCTCTCTCTCTCTCAATGGTGAAAATATGGTCCATTATGTCCCTTTAACTACTTTCCTTTATGGATAAGATTGCTGAAAAGATTGTGGAAAAATCCACTTTAGGTACTAATTGGAACTGGCCTTTTATCACTCATTGGACTGATTTCTGATGAGGCTGAAAGATTCAGCAGCATCTCACCTGATTTACTCCCTGTCATTCTGCATGCATTTGAAAAATAACAGAGAAGGACATTATTTATTTTACAGTTATGTAATGGAAATTTTACACAAATGGAATTGGAGAAAGTTTCCTTTTTAAAATCATTAACCGATGCTTATATTCATGCTATACAATAACTCACCAAGACCAAAAGAGTTAGAGTATATACATTTGGGATAATAGTTAGTAAATAGTGAATCTGGCTTCTCAGGCCAAGAGGATCTGGACTCATTTCCTGCTTTGAGAAAATGAATTGAAACAAAGAGCTGTTACCCTATATCCAGTATGACATATGTATAATAATGGTATACATACTACTCAAAGCCTCTTTTTCCAATACAGTTTATTTTTATGACATTGTCAGCTAACTGCTTTAACTTTCCCATTTACTTTAACTATTGCATGTTGTATTATGAAGAAAAGATATAATTTTGTCCTAAATTCAATCTATTCCTGAAGTACTTATTGAGTGCTTATTATATATAATGCATAATACTAATAATAAATATTTCAGAAACAGAAGACTACAAAGATATTGAAGATACCTTCCTCACCATTCAAGAGTTTATAGCTTACATTTAACTTGAATCATCTACTCCATATATAGTTTTACCTGTCAATGTGGATTACATTGGTTTCACATATTGGATTATAGTTTCATAATTTGAAGACCCACATGATAGTTTGCAGTAATACAAAAAGTAAAAATATGTCTCTCTGTATGTTAACAAAGGGATTTAAAATTAATTCAATAATAAAATATCCATGTAATGTGTATGTACCTGGTTAATTTTCCAGTGAGTTGGACATATACATACACACACACATTTACATCACCCTAAAGTAAAAAGCATTAATTTCTTATACTAAATACATTTTGTTTAAAATGTGTTGGTATTCAAAGAAGAACTTAGCTTGTCTTAAAAAAAAACACACATTTTAAAGAAGAAAATAATGTTTTTTCTCCTTATAGATACTATTTTATTAAATACTTCATTAGTTAATAAAATATAAAATATAGTATTATCATATCTTGTTGATATAGGTTAAATATTACTGACTTCCATTACTAGACTGGAATAACTTAGCTGTAAATAAAGCTAACTGTCAATATGTTTCTTACTCTCACATACAGAGTTGCCATGTGTAAGATGTAACTAACAAAAATTATACATGTAAATTACCAGTACTTTAGTGCCTAAAAAGTAAGCATGTGCATAAGTTAAATAATAGAATATCCAGGGAGCATCTATTGAATAAAATATATGGTATTATCAGATGTGCATGAACTGCTTTAATGCATATACTCTACAATAATTTTCTTTTAGGAGGTGGTAGTAGAAATAGGTTGACTTATCAGCAGTAGAAAAGGAACAGTATGTATTAGGGACAGAATTTTAGATGTTTTGGGCAAAATTAACATATTTAAAAGAGTAAAATTTATCAATTATTTTGTTCATTGGACTGTCTTAAAAACTTTTTCATCACAAGAGAAATAAAACTGCTAAATCAAAAGTTGGCTAGAAATGGATGAGAAGATGAGATAGAGTTTATTTTTCTAATGTTTCAAATGTAAAAGAGACAGATGGAATGATAGACTTACATGCCGTGTAAAACACACATTGCCACAGTTTCTGAGTAAGGAGGAGCTGATAGAGCAGATCTATATTATAATCAGTTCATTCGAATCCAAAATGGAGTCTATATATTCCAAGCGAACATACCGGAGCCAAGTAATACCACTACTGTGACTAGTAACTTAAGTTGCCCTCATGAAGAGCATTGACCACGTAAGGTCAGTAATTCAGAACCATCAAAGATTTTTTTTATTTAAAAAAATGACTTGAAAATTTTTAGCATGAAGCCAAACTAAATGGGAGGACATCACACTTTCATATAGTATGGAGATATTTATTACTAGATATTTAATAGAAAACTTTGCACTTTTGAAGTAACTTAATTTATGCCATATTGCCATTACAGAAATATAAATTGGTATTTTATTCTGAGTGCAGTGGGTTCTTTCTTGGTTAAGAGAGCAGAAACAGAGGGTGTGTGGCATCTCTGAATCTCTTGCCCAGCATTAGAAGTTATTGCTTCCAATTCAGCAGCCAAGTCACTTAGCCAAACAAAATGATTCCTCCATCCACACTCCACAGCCATAAGAAGCAATGACATTTAGGGAAATTTTCCATACACTGCTTGATTTTCTGTGCCTATCCATCAAGCAAATCAGCAATCTATTTCTGCCATGGTATATTGCCACCTCAATGAATCCCTGAAAGACATCCACTGCTGTCAATTTGAACATCAGCAAACACAACCACAAATAGGTCCAATTTGTTCAATTTTGTAGGAGATTTATATACTGTTCAACTAATTGTAGGGAAGAGACTTAGTTCTGAAAGAGCTTTAGAAATAAGTAATTGAGTACCTAGTACACTCCCAAAGGATATTCTAGGAAAACTCAACTGAGCATGCATAACCACACACTCTGGTATGCTGTAATTCAGTTAGAAGAAAAGGATAAAGTTACAAATAGTGAGCAAAGAATCATGCTTAATCTGCAATTTACCTTATCTACACAGCAGCCCTATGAAGACATTTTACAATAAAAATGTGTTCATAAAAAGAAAATATGAGATCCACAGCTTTGTCATATATTTATAGATCATATTCTACTGAGTAATTTGACATATTAGCCAATACAAATAATTCAATTGGAAAAAATATATAAGTAATCAAATTTTAAAAAATCACCTTGTATAGCTTCACCTTAGAATTTTAGTGCTATATCTAATAAAGTTACTCAATCAATTTTAAAACTTAAATAGCATTTATACAGGTTTCAACTAATATGCCTAGATTAAGCTTTGGTTATGAATATGAAATCATTTATAAAAGGAAGAATTTCTGAGTGCAGAAATGGCATTATAATAAAGGCATACTTTTAAAAATATGTAAAAAAAGTTTTTCAAAGTTCTATAATTTTAATATTTCACTATAATTCCTGAAAACACTGTAGTTACAATTACACAAAATGGAAGCATGCTATATCAAAATATTTTAAATCTAAAATCTCTAAAAAATTATATAATAGAGAAATTCTATCTTATCTAAGAAATGCTATCTTAGAAATACTAAGTAGGCAAAAACTCTTTTTAGTCATAAAAGATTTTTATTTTCATTCTGTCAACTGCATCGAGAAGCTGTTCTACAAAAAAATTGTAGTGCATCTGAGGGAAAAAAGATGAGAGAGAGTAAAAAGGAACATTTTTCACATAACAATAAAAGCTTAGCTTGTACTTTGTTACCTGTGTAAAAAAGTCTACAGACAATACCTTTAATATTAAAAATTATTAGAGTACTTCCTAAGGCTAACTGTAAATAATTTTTACAAGGAGAGCTTTCAATGATATAGAAAAAGGGAGGAGCAAACCTGGAATCAAAAAGTTTTTGAAACAAGGAGCATTTGTACCGCCAATTCAAGTCTTGTGTCAAGAAATTTTGTGTGCTGTGCTTCTTTCCAGCAACGACCTATGTCAAGCTGGAAAGATCTGTACATAAGGGAAAATAATTTGAAGAACACAATGATAAAAATATGTGGTTCTCATCTATAGAACAGGAGAAACAGCCAGAAGAATTCCGAAGTGCAGAAAAATACTTAGTTAAAATTTAGTTGAGTTTGAATGACTGTGCATCAAAACAGACTTAAAATACACAAAATTGATCATAAGAAAGTGAACATTAATGACCTATTCCTTGATAGAGATGAAGGCTATACTTAGTGTTGCAGAGAACTAGTTTTACAGAAAATGCCATCTATCGATGCCTCCTTTTTTGACTTCTTTTGTAACATTTTTCACTTTCCTATTTTTAAAAATTCATAATAGAAGACATAACACTTTACTCAGGAAGGATGTAAAAGTGTAACCATATACGATACCCCATGCTTTTCAAAAGTTCACTGCACGTGACTTTACTTATACAAAAGACCTACATTATGCCGGAAAGAAATCCAAAGAGCATTTTTGCTTTTACAGCGAAAGGTGAAAAGCGAAAACAGCTCTCAGCATTTGCTTTGCAGCCTCAGTTATAAACGTGGAGCACACCTCGTGTCTCCCAAGCTGCCAGAGTGACCCCAGCGGGCTCTTTTCCCAGGAACTACACTCGACATCTCAACAACAAGCTGCCAGAACTTTGAACTGTGTCTTTAAGCATCTGTTCTTTATCTCCACTTATTTTGTGCATTTGTTAGCAAAATGTGTCCTAAGGTAATTGCTCCTTTGCTTTACGCCATTTCACTTATGAAAGATTTCATAGAATGCTCTGCTTTCAGATACCTGTACTTAATTTTCTTAAGATTCCAATTAAGAAAGAAGGAAAACAGGAGATGTAAGGAAAACAAAAATGAGAGTGAAAGTAGAGACATAAAAAAATATGGAGTAGTATATAAAGAGTGAGTTAGATAAGTATTATTTATAACTGGACAGTTAGCTTTAGAATGCCAATAGCTGTTTAAAAGCACCTTGACAGTTTATTAGTTGACTAATTACTATCCATAACTTTCCAACTGCTCAAAATATTAAATCAAAAAATCATAAAAAAATAAAACATAATATTAATTTATAGTGATTTTTCAAAAACCACCAACAGGAAAACTATTATGTGAT
The DNA here is from genome assembly GCF_902729225.1 of Pteropus medius. Taxonomy (NCBI): domain Eukaryota; kingdom Metazoa; phylum Chordata; class Mammalia; order Chiroptera; family Pteropodidae; genus Pteropus; species Pteropus medius. The sequence continues at coordinate 36,479,790 of NW_024351730.1, read as the reverse complement.
GAAAGCAGATTATTGAGGAATTATTAAAATCAAGCAGAACACTGAATTCTTCATTTGAGAATTTATAATTTGTTGTCAGACAGACCTAGGTTCCGATAAAGGATCTGGTACTTGTTTAATTTCTATAAGTTGTGGTTACCCCATTTGTGAAATGGAGATTATTATATAATAAAGATTTCAGAGTGTTATTAAGAAAAATATGCGTAAAGTTTAACAGTGTCTGATACATTTTTAAGACACAAAACCTATAGCTATTTATTGTTATCTTTTACACAAGTGCAAAGGGTTATAGGTTTAGTTGTCATGAAAGAAGTAATACTATTTGTAATGGCCATTTTCTGTGTAATTTAGTGAAACACCATTTAAAGCAGATATTATCAGATTAAAAATGGTAAAACTTCTTTCTAAGGGAGAAGGTACAAGGATAAGAAAGTTTATTGGAATTGTCCTTTACTTGCAAGACTCAAATTCAAAGGAGTCTCAAAAAAATACCAGAAGAACTAGAATTCAAAACATAATTTTAAACTTAAAAAGTTTTAATTAAAAAATATACATTAAAATTTGTAATAAATAGATGAAACATCTTAAAATAACTGATCATGTCACAATACTTCAATACATTTCCAGAAATTAATACTATAGACAAAAATCTCTAACAAGAATCCAAGAAAATTTGAAATAACAAGTGATCATTTTTAAATTACTTAAAAATTTAAAATTATGCTTCAAAATATCTCTTCCTTTAAAAAAATTAATAATGTTGTTTTATTTTATTTGTGTCAATAAAGCTATAGAGAACTTTTTATGTCTAAACATTAGTTGCTATAATAGCTGTATTCAGAAAAATGAAAGCTAACTTTAAGCGCTTTTAATAAGAAAAGTAATTAAAATAAACCAAGTGTTTGATTCAATAGACTAGGAAAAAAGGCCCATTGTAACCACCTGCAAAAAAAAAAAAAGTAAAAAGGTGTAAAAATATCTGAAAATAGTAAATAGATCATTCACATATTATACATATGTATGTATATAATTTTAAAAGCCTGTGGACTATGATTACAATAATGCTGACAGGTTGATTTATGACCTTTATCATTCCCATATAATTCATGAGCATGGTACCAAAGCTGCTACTGACCCCACTCTTCAGGAATTTGTGAATGGTGATCATGAGAGTTGAGTTTTTATCTTTGGATATCAAAAGTTTTAATCAAACTCCCAATACATGTAAAATACTTGCATATGTTCACAAGTTCATAGTTAGCGTACAATAACAAATCTAAGAAATTATAATTTTAAAAGACACCATAGAAAAAACAAAAATTAACTTACGAAAACACTATATGAAGAAAAACGTCAAATCTGAGAACCTGAAGAAATAGAAAGATAATATAATCTTATATTTTAAAAGTATTAATTTTCTTAAATACAATAGCTAAATAAAAACTTCAAAATAATAAAAAATTCAATTTTCATTTAAATGTTCATCTTAAAGATTAAACGCAAGAAAACAGTGAAGACAAATTAGAAAATAATTAGTAATGAGATGAAGTATAGTCATATACATACACAATTGTTACAAAGCTATGATAAATGGTATAAAATTGGTACAAGAAAAATGGGTAAAACATAAAAATTTGGAAAGCAGATATACATATGTGAACAAAACCAAATGTGTGTGCACACACATATTTGTTAAAAGCTACATTTGAAATCATTATGAAAATTAAAGATCGTTATTTTTTGTTGTTGTTGATGCCACAGTCCTCCTCTTATCCACAGTTAAACTTTTCTGTTTCACTTACCCATGGTCGACCCCAGTCCAAAAATATTAAATGGAAAATTCCAGAAATAAACAATTCGCAAGTTTTAAATTGTGAACTGTCTGAGTAGCCTGATGAAATCTTGTGCTGTCCTACTCCATCCAGACTGGGAATCATCCTTTTGTCCAGTGTATTCATGCCAGGTAAACAGCTACCCACCAGTTCGTCATCGCAGCTGCCATAACTGCATTCTCGGTTCTTAGAACCACTGTCTCGATATCACAGTGCCGGTGTTCAAATAACCCTTATTTTACTTAATAATGGCCCCAAAGCACAAGAGTAGTGATGCTGGCAATTTGAATATGCCAAAGAGAAGTCATAAAGTGCTTCCTTTAAGTAAAAGGTGAGTACAGTACAATATTTTGAGAGAGACCATATTCATATAACTTTTATTCCAGTATATTATTATAATTGTCCTATTTTGTCATTAGTTTTTATAATCTCTTACTGAGCCTAGTTTATAAACTAAACTTTATCATTGTTTTGTATGTATAGGAAAAAACATAGTGTATATAGAGTTCGGTACTATTTTTGATTTCAGGCATCCACTGGGTGTCTTAGAAAGTATCCTTCAAGGATAAGGGGGAACCACACTGTACAAAGAAACTTAGGACTCTGCTTAATTCTATATACAAAAATAGTGGGTAGATGAAACATTTAAATAATTTTTCAAAATGGCATCTTGCTGTCACTAGAATTATATTTATACTTATATTGTCATAAGGAAAATATTTCTAATATTCTAAAGTTCAAAAATAACTAAATATTGATAGACTTGATAAAATCATTTTCAACTTCGGTACATCAAGTGAAACAAATTGTTAAAACAGGAAAAGCAAAATAAACCAAGAAGAAAAAGGACAAACTAGAACAATATATTTGACTCATATGTTAAGGTAGACATCTTAGGAAAAGAGAATTTTCTCAATTGACAAGCAGTATTCTTAAATATGTATAAAAATTTGCTTCAGAGATGTTTACTTCAGTGTCATTTGTAATAGCAAATAGAAAAATATATATAACAAGATGGTTTTAGTTGTATAATACATTATACATATGTGGCCATTAAGAATGTTAGAGAAAATATTTTACAACTCTCCCAAATGTTTAGTATATTTTTCCATGAAAAAAGTTCTAAAAGGCAACAACAACTTGAATCCCACAGAAGGGACTAGGGAAAAGTCAAAATATGTTTCTCGTTTGGTCAGGGAAAGCAGTAGAATGTGAAAGCAATTGTATGACAGATGAACCAAGAATCTACATGATTTTTCTTTAAAAGATCAGATGACCTAAAACATATAGATAAGTAGAAGGATGAGCATCAAAAGCATGCTCTATTCAGAGTGAATCCAGAGCACAAACAAAAAGGGATATGAGCAAAATCCATACTATAAAGGAGCAAATGGAATGTGGAAAGTGCAAAATTAAAAAAAAAAAAAAAAAAAAAAATATGTTAAATTTAGTCCACCGAAGCACAGTAGCAGCAATTCAGAAGAAAATGTAGAAATTTCTTTGATAGTAAAGTCCTTGAAATAGAATGAATATCCTCTGGCTCTTATTGAGTAGATATAGAGAAAAATCGATAAACCTTTGCACTGGAATTATGAAAAGAAAAGAAGTAATAAAATAGACAAAAGTAGAAAATAGAAATGGACTGGAACAAATATTTGAGCATTTACTCTCTGCACTTTATAAGTACAAAATATTATTTATTCCTCAGACAATGTAATCTACAAGGAATTTTAAATATACTAAAGATAAGGAAACTAAGGTTCAGAGGAAACAATCTCAGAAATACTCAGTGACTTACTCAGAGGACACAGAACTAATAAATGAGGAACATGACTTTGGAATTCAAGTCTACTTGACTAAAAAGCCCAGATCTTTTCTCCACACACCTGTGCATCTAGCACAGTGGTTAGACCTAGTACTATTTAAAAATATGAGCTGTGTCGCTATCATACTGATACTAATAAACAACTTCCTAATCAGGGGTGATAATACAGTTAGCACTTGTTAGGACTGATTGATTTAAAAATGGATGCCATTATTTGGCATCTATATTTATGATTTGGTTTTTATTAAACAGAATATATATAGGGGAATGGTGGATCTAGGCAGGAATAGCTGGAGAGGAGTTCAAAAATATTTTCTAAAAGAGAATTGAAAGACAACAAAAACAAGATGAAATTTATAACCAATTTCGCTCATGAAATCTTACAGTTTAAAATTTAATAGTGTTTTATATTCAGAGAATCCAAAAATAAAGTTTTGAAGGTGACACTCTGCTCTTTGAAAGGCTTCTAAACAGCTTTTTTACTCTTTACTTAATAATGTGTTTTCTTTTTAATAATATAAAGCATCTAAAATCCATTTGTGAGGCATTTATCAGACAAACATCCAACATTGCTTTATTTTCATGCTTCATTGGAACTCAAATCATACACATTACTCATTCTGCACATCTTAATTGATTCTATTTACACCCTTAAAAAAACATCACACCTCAATGAGAGTTACTTAGGCTACTAAAAATGAGAAATTTATTTTTTAAAGTGCACTTCCAAAGTATGTGCTCAGAAAATCTGGAGACTTGTGCAGAATGAAGTGATTATTAAATAACTAACTGTTGTAATTATTAATACCTGGATTATAAATATCTCTATTAATATCAAGTGCTAATTATCCATCTCAATGACTCAAAAACCCTTGAAAATTATATCACTGGAAGAAATGTTAATTGTTGTCACAGTAGCTTTGAAGCACATGTCAGACAAATTGTTGATATAAATTCATTTTTTTCCTGGTGAAATATTTTAGGTTTTCATAGTGCTAAAAGCAAAAGTGTAAAACCTGGTGTTACCATCAATTAATCATGTTCTTTTTCTCTCCCTTTTTTTCCCTCTTTTCCTTCCTTCCTTTTTTCATTCTTCTTTTTGTAATCAGGAATATGTCAAAATGCTTTCTAAAGGAAACATTTTGGTATGTGAATTAAGCATACTTTAATGATCCAAATTCATGGACTATTAAGTGGATTGTGTATCTATGATTGTAATTGGAGAATTATTTTGTGTTATATTTGAAACCATGATTGTAATTGGAGAATATTTTGTGTTATATTTGAAACCATGAATAGCATTATTACTGTGTAAAATACCTTCTCGCTCTTCGTAGATATCAAGGATAGTCAAACTACTCCAGACTTTCAAGAAATAGTAAAAGAATTGGAGTAAGATTTTTCTTTTTTCCAGCATAATACCACAAAGGACTTGTAAAAGACTCAGAAGGACATTCAGAAAATTTCTGTTTGTGGCCATTGAATAGTCCAAAGCCTTTTCAGCTGTGTTTTATTGTGAGTTGACAGATATTGGCAAGAATGTGCAATGACTATAAATGCTCAAATGTACTCCTGACAAAGAAGATCATGATGAAAAGATGCTTTGACCTCAGTAAAACATTTAATGGGAAACATATTCTCAATCATGTTTTTCGTACATATGCTTATTCATATGTGAATTACTTATAAAAGGCAAGTGTGTACATATAGACTTGATTACTTTAGCAAACTCTTCTATATAAGCTAAGTTAAATCTTATTACTCATTGTAAGGCCTCCCTGAATAAAATACAGGAGAGTTAAAGCTCAAATTTCAGAGTTTGTGAGTTCTTGTATATCAAGGGATTGGCAACAGAGCTATGGCAGCACTCCACAGAGGTACAGCAAAAGATAAATGAGTTCTTTTGAGTTCAAGTTCTCTTTATATTTTGACTAATTTAAAAAAGGAGAGGGTACTTCATTTCTTAAATCTAGTACATACAGTTAAAGGAACATTTCATTATGATAAGGAATCCCAAGAAAAGTGAAGAAACCTCAAGGACAATCTTAAAAATATTTCAACATGTGCTTTTGAAAGCTAAGTAAAGCCACATTCAGCTTAGATAAGCAGAATCACAATAGTTCAGAAACTGGTACCAGATCTTCAACAGGCAACTTTCTTCTGTATTAATATTCATTATAATGAATATATATATATATATATATATATATATATATATTCATTATATATTCACCCATCAAAAACTTTCATTTAAAAAGTGCCCAAGACATATTCATTCTGAGTGCAGATAAGACTATCATATAGGTGCCTCAGAATGTTTTCTCAGATCAGTCAGGAATTACATTTTTAAAGAAATTTTCTAGACAGGTGTACACTTATACTTTATTAAAATGTCTTACACACCTTTTCAGTCATTCTGGTTTAGTGAATGCTAAAGACATATGGTCCAGTATCTTGCCAAATATCATTCTTGCAGAATTGGAAACCTATGAAATGAAATGTTCTTCATTGAGGAACACAGCAAGTTGAAATCTTGTTTTCACTTGGCACATCTAGTATATTCTTTTACAAAAGGTTTGTGTTTGTGTGTGTGTGTGTGTGTGTGTGTGTGTGTGTGTGTGTGTGTGTGTTGGGGGAGTGGGTTCTTTTCTTTGCCTTCTTATCTTGAGGATTCTATTGTCATTGATAGGTTGACCATATTATTATTCTAAACAGGTCACTTTTGAGGAGAGGAAATGCATTAAATAATTTTTCTGAGATAATAGGCATAAACTGAGGTAAGGAAACAGGAAGGAATACTTACCCCAATCACATAGGATAACATCCACATCCTCTTATAGAATGCCCTATAGGTCATTATATGGAAGAGTCACAGAGATTCATTTCTGCTCAGAAAAATCTGTATTCTTTTCCTCTTGGACACATAGCTAAGCCACATTTTCCAGTCTTCTTTAACATTCTAGCCTATAGAATATGAGCAGGAATTAAAGGTGCCATTTCCACATCTATTCCTCTATATCCTTTATCCTTTCTGAGTGTCCGATATGGCCATAGCATCCAGGATGTTTTGGTAAACTATGTTTTGCATATGGTCGAGCTTTTATCAATCCGGATCTTGAATGACTGCTGGCAGGATGACTGTCAATCTATTTACATAGCTAGTGTGTTACCTTAGCAAAAAATAAATTTCTTAGTGTTTGTGATGAGTTTAATTATGTCCCCCACAAAATATGTTGAAATTTTAACTCCCAGTAGCTCAGAATATGACCTGTTTGGAAATAGGGTGGTTACAGATTTAATTAGTTAAGATGAGGTTACACTGGAATTTGGCAGGCCCTTAATCGAATATGATGGCTGTCCTTAATCGAATATTTAGGCACAGGCACAAACTCACAGAGAGGAAGTCATGTGAAGACAGAGACAGGCAAGCACAGAAGGAAGATGGCCATTTGAATGTGGAGGCAGAAACGAGAATTATGCTGCCCCAAACTGAGAAATATCTGGAGCTACCAAAAGCTGGAAGAGTCAGGAAAGGATTTTCCCCTAGAAGCTTCAGAGGACTATGGTCCTCCTGCTAACAACTTGATTTTGAAATTCTAGCCTCCAGAACTATGAGAGAATAAATTTCTTTGTTTTCAAACACTCAGTTTGTGGCACTTTGTTACAAGCAGCCCTGTAGAATATTTAAATCATTGTAGACTTTTTTGGATATGTTTGGCATAGTGGTTAGCATCACCTCATATAAAAGGAAGGACCATGGTTCTGACACAGTAGGATTTTAAAAAATTATTATTATTCATAGACAGGATGGGCAAGCCATAAAATTGGAACAGGAGTCACAGGGGGCCTAGTTCAATCCCCTAGTTTCAGAGTTAAAGTAATTCTTCCGTATAGTTGTTTTTACGTATTTCCAAGGAATGGATAATTTGTGATTAGCTGTTTCCTCTCACAATCAAATAGCTTTCCCAAGAAAGGGAGTTATTTGTTAAACAATCTGCATGAATGGATAGCAAATCTCCTTCTCTGTATGGGAAAAGTCTTGTTTATAAGCATCTATGCTTAAATGTAAAAATTAAATCTAATCACTTTGAAATCTCTTTGCTCTCCCAAACATAAGAAACACAAGATTTATGTAGTCTCTAAAATTAGTTAGTAACTTTTTTCTATGCAAACATTTATTGCATGCATAAACTAATTTTCCCTACTGCTACTTAGTCTACACCTTAACCAAATAAATTCAGAAAGCAAGACCCATGTCTTGAGTATTAAAATCTGCTAATTATAAAATAGGTTAAATAATTCACTCATTTAGTAGGAAAATAATCCCAAATACATTTGAGTACCAATCCACTAATGAAAAATATGTTTGTAAACAATAGCCTGCTTATAAACAATAGCATGTTTATAAACAATATCTATGAAAAAGCTTGTGGCTGAAATGGGTTTGCATTGTTATGTAGGGAACTCAAATGTATAGAGTACATTTTAGAAAGGATGGAGAACAAAGCGTTGTGATCACATTTAGTATTCAAAGAGGAGCAAACCATCAACTGTAACTAAGTACCTCACATGGACCACCCGAAGTTGTAAGACGTATTTATTTACCACCAAGAAATATAACAAAAGCATCTATGATATACTAAGTAAATCAACAATAAAACATCCCTGAAACAAATGAGATTCAAGTCGATTACCACATAGGAAATGTATAAAGAACTGTAATACTTGATACAGAAGATAGAGCACCCTTGAACTACATTCAGGAATTGCTAACACATGGCAGCCAACAGTAAATGCTTAGCCAGCTCCCAGCCAGAGAAACATGCCTTATCCACAGGTTATAGAATAAACACAGATGCAGCAAAATGAGTCACCAGAGGGAAACAAAAATCTAAATTGAAGGTAAGTGAGGCTTTGTGCACATGCATGACAAGAAATCCATTGAGCAAAACTAATTTTATATCTGTGCCAGAATGGCTGTCTTATATGTTGGAAATAGGGAACAGGAGAGAAAGAAAATTGTCACATAATAGTAGACCTTGAAGGGCACTAAAATAGAGAATGCCTTTTGTATTGGAAAAAAAGAAAGAAAGAAAAAATATATTCTAAGAGGTAAAATTCATTCACAGTGTTATCCAAATGGAATGAAGAAATATTGATACATAAAATAAGAGAAAGGTGTATGAAAGAAAATGTTGAGAATAAGAAAAATGTTCAGTGCAAAATATGTAAGAAAAAATAGATAAGAGCCTAGAAAATTACTTCCTTTGAAATGCACATAAAATGATGACATGAAAATCAATCATTTTCAGAATATATTTTATAAAGTTACCATATACTTTGTATTTTCGCAAAAGTTACCATAAAACTGTCTTATTTTAATCAATTAATACTACAAGAAGAGAATTAATTTCTGAATTATATACTAACATAGGTTTTTCTATTCATTCAAAACAAAAAGTCCCATGTTATTTTTACCTAATTTAGCCTCTGCAGTATGTCTGTGTATTTGTGGGTGTCTAGGATAATAGTGGCAGGAATTTCTTGAGGCAGAAGGCTACAGGTTAGCTGTAGATGGAAAGTTAGGGCTAAAAGTTAACATTAAATGTTTTCCAGTGTTAGCCTAAAAATTAAAGGCCAAAGTGAAAGGCAACAAGAGTTTGAGATCACATAGAACAGCTATTGGGAGAGCACTGATTCAAGCATAAACCCAAATAGTGTTCTGATATGGTGAAGGCAAGGAGTTTTTATGAGAAAGGGAAGGGAAATAATTACATGAATAGAACAAGAGGATTTCTATTGGTGCTAGTAAAGTAAGAAAGAAAATTCTATTTGTGCAATTCTTTAGCTATGCATGGTGGTGCTAATTCTTAAGAATATCCTTAATTCTTCAATTCTGTAGTCAGGAAGTCTGCTTTTCTATTAGCTTTACAAACAGTTGTTTGGGAGACAGCATTGCTCTAGCTCAGTCCAAAGGTGATTTGTCCAGTCTAAATAGTTCATAGGTTCAAGGAATAAGCCATGCAATGCAGTCACTCTGTAATCGAAGCCCTGACTCCATTTAAAAATGGCTCCACTTATGTCAACTTTTCACACTAGGATCTATAATATTTTTTACTTAATAATATTAATTGCAGAATTCTTTCAGCTCAAATTACTTTTTAGAAAAAGGAAGTTGGATTGTCATGTCTCATTATGAGTTAAATTTAATTAGTGACCTTGATGTCAATATACCTTTGCTGCCTTGTCTTTTTAGTAAGAGAGTAGATTAAACAAACTTAAGTATTTCAAATCTCTTTTCCAATAGCATGTGTCAATAGCATGAAGTGACCTTGGAAAGAATCTTGGCTCACCCATAATAGTGTCCTCCTAGAAAGCCATTTGTCCCTAATGGGAGCAGCAGGTCAACTCATCCAGCCCATTTGGCACAGACCTGCTGTCTTGGGCACATGCTGCTCAGCTGAATCATCCTAATTTAGCTCCAAATGTTGGCTGTTATATGGCAAGAAGAAAAGAAATCATTCTCTTTCCCTGTGCTGATTCTCTCTGAGGCAAACCCATCTCTGTTTCATTTATTTAGAAATCTATACATGTTAAAGACTCAGATTATTCAGTGAAGCAAACTAAACTGGATTTAGGCTAAAATAAAAAACCTGCAATGGAGACCTTACTGGAAATTAAGAAGGGACAAGAATGCATTTGCTGGTTGGTCTCCTTAGGAATGGAGATAAATTTGGATTTTGTAGTATAAGCCTTCACAGTTGGCTTTTCTTTTTGTAATGCAAGTGCCTGACTTAAGTTTGGTTGCCCAGGCATCCATTTCAAAAAGGCTTCCATTCCAAGGAAGGATATCTTAAATAAACACATTTTCAGCCATGTCAGTAGGTAAAGACACAGGCCACTGATTAGAGATCTTGTTTGATTTTATTAACTGACTTTTTGAGCTACTTTTTTTTCTTCTCATGCTCTAAGTTCCTACTCTTATGTTTTAAATTCACCAGTAAAGAGTGAACCCATAAAATCCTAGGCCAAAAAACAACTAGTGTTAGCAAGGATGCGGAGAAAAGGGAACCCTCATACATTGCTGGTGGGATTGCAAATTGGTACAGCCACTATGGAAAACAATATGGAGGTTTGTCAAAAAATTAAAAATGGATATGCCTTTTGACCGAGCAATTGCACTTCTGGGTATTTATCCAAAGAAAACCCAAACAATAATTCATAAAGATCTATACACCCCAATATTCATGGTAGCACAATTTACAATAACCAAGATATGGAAGCAAACTAAATGCCCATCAACAGATGATTGGATAAAGAAATTGTGTTTTATATATACAATGGAATATTACTCAGCCATTAAAAAAAGGAAATCCTACCATTTGCAATGACATGGATGGACCTAGAGGTTATTATGCTGAGTGAAATAAGTCAGACAGAGAAAGATAAATACCATATGATTTCACTTATAAGTGAAATATAAGGAGCTAAAAGAACAAACTTATCAAAACCAGACTCACAAATATAGTGGACAATTTGGTAACGGACAGAGGGGAGGTTTGGGAGGCTGGGAGAATGGGGTGAAGTGTTAAAGAAGTACGAATTAGTAGTTGATAGTTGGTCACAGGGGTGGGGAGCACGACATAGGGAATGCAGTTAGCTTTAATGTCATAGCTAGGTGGAGAGCCAGAGGAGGGAGGGAGAAATTAGGGGAATTATTTTATGAACTATATAGATCTCTAACCAATGTACTGTATACTTGAAACTAATTTAAATAAATAACATTTTTAAAAATACTAAAATCTAAAAAATGAAAAAATCCTAGACTCTGACCCTAGAACCCAATAAAAGCAGAGCCCCAGGCTGGCTAGCTCACATGTTCTCTCTTCTCTCTCTCTCTCCACTCCCCGCACCCCGCCTCCCCCCCTTTCCTCGTCTCCCTTGCTCTCTCCCTCTCTCCTTCCCTTACTCCATCCCTCCTTCCCTCCTTCCCTCACTCCATCCCTCCCTCCCTCTACCTGAGACCTAGCTATGTGCCCTCTGGCATACCTTGTATGCTCCAGGAATTGTAAGTAATAAACTATTTTTTCTTCAAAGTTTCCTGATGGTTACTGCTGATGGTTTTTGCAATTACAGAGGTCGGTCCACTGGTAACATTGGTTTGGAAAAGGGAGATGCTTGTGGGAAGCTCGCTTAGACCCAGGTGAGTGCCCTCAGGTATTTCTAGCAGGTAGCATTACTATGGATAGACTGAGACTGGCACAAAACAGATTCTTATGAGGGAAAAGTATGATAAAGTTAGATCAAATTAATGAAGACTATATAGTAGAATGGTCCTGTAGTTTTTCCCCCTTCTACTTATTTTTATTTGCTATTTGCTTTATAAAAAGAAATAAAAACAATTAGGCACCAATCAGAAAACAACAAAAAGAAGGTAGTGGTTCTTGCATAATATCCAAAGGAAATGCAAAAGGCTAAGGATAGTATACCTATTATTTAATATATTTAATAAATGGGCTTCTCTGCTTTTTAATTTTTTTTCTCATAAAAACACTAGCAAAATCATCTGTTTGTATTTTGATTTGAAAAAAAAAAGAAGAAAAGGGGCTTTTTGGTAATGACTGCAGTTAATAAGAAATATTGAATTTCTCACTTGGTGATGCTGAACCTCTAAGAGCCGATGAAAACCTTTGAACTTATGATCAAAGCTACTAGTAATCCTATCAGCTATTTTAACCTAGAGTTGTTATCTATACCTCATGATAGGTTCCAATTCTGTAAGAAAGAAATCAGGCAGGATAAGGCATAAAGACTTTTAAGGTGAAAGTTTATTCAGAGAGTTGCAACTCTTGTTGAGATTTTTATTTTGTCAGTGTGGTGGCTTTCTAATGTGTCAGTCTGACTAAGGAAAACCATGTTTCCCCAGAATTCCCTTCTTTGAATATTTCTGGTAAAGGTTGGTCACAAGACAAATATGTGCAAAATTTGGAAAACATAAGTGAAGCAGTGGCCATGTTTATATTGGGAAATTTGAGAGAGCTACAAATCCCACTTGTTCCTTGAGGTCTTCAGGTATCATTGCTCTCTCTCACATTCCCTTCTGATTTCCCTATCCATGGACTTTACACTCAACACCAGAAGAAGAAACAGCAGAACTGAGACTATTTTACCAGCTCCTGCAATCATGTAAGGTTGCATCACTCTATACTTCTTCTATTCTACATCATTCCTAGAGATTCTGAGTGAATACTTACTGATATGAACTATTTCTCTACATACTTTGATGTAGTCCTAATTCTGGTTTATTTAGATCTGTTCTTATAAACTATCATGCTATATTTTATGACTTACAGCTAAAATTTCCTTATTAAGATAACAGTTACTTAAGATTTTTAGATTTTTCATCAAAAAAGAATAAAAATGATTTGTATAATAAATTATTCAGTAGTGCTTTCAACATCTAATAATTATCTATATCCTTTATTCAAATTAAACTCAGTTCTCCATTTCCTCATCTTTTTCAAGACTAAATGAGACATCAGAATTATCTCATATATGCTTTTTCTTTTTTTTAAGTCCATTCAGAGACGTGAGCACCTTTTGCTGTTGATTAAATTGCTTATTTTAATCAGGGTGATGGCTTATAATATGTGAGATTGTAATTAACATCATTCTTTAGGAAATGCGCTCAAAATATAACTAATTTCTGCCACTTAAGAAATTTACAAGCTAATGACATATAACATCTTTGATTTAGTCTAAGGTGACTATTCATTTCTTTTTTCACTACAAGTTCTGTTGTCTAAAATTAATTAATGATGGCATTCCCTTTTCATTTATCTAAATTATATAAAACACACTAGAACTCTGATAATTAAAAAAAAAAAAAATACCCCCCTCTTTCTGTCTCAAACTTTCCTGGTTTAGTTGTGACCAGAGTGGAATAAGGTGGTATGTTTGAAGATCTGTAGATCCTTTCCTATCTTCATGTTTCAATTCTGGTTTTACTTAGTTGCTTATAGTGATAACAGAGGCTGTTTAAACAAACTAAGTAGTTTATCAAAGTAACAACTAATGCTCTTTCACAGGGAATTAGATAGTTTGTCATATTTGAAATAAATTTCAAGTGGAAGAAAAATGAAAACAAATACTCAACCATAACCAGTGTGTAATTTATGGGCAACAGTCATAAACAGAAAACTACCAGCATTAAATTTCTTCTTCTCATTTTTGCAATAAAAGGATGTTAACAGCTGACAATCTGTATTTGCTGGAAATTAAATATTACTGAATAAAGTTAAAGAAAAAAACCTGTCTCTGCATGATTAGATTCTTTTTTTAGCTCATGCTGTTTAATTTGGAAGGTTCTGGACCTACAATAAGCCCAGCTGGTTTCTTATGTGTTAGCTGTGTTTAAAAATACATTAGAGGTTAAAATCTAATTTTCTAATTTCAATAGTGCATGCATATGGCATTTTTGGCTGCCAAAGCGATGCTAGGTGTTCAGTTGCATTTGCTTTTAGTATATGTGTATATATATATATATATATATATATATATATATATATATATATATATATATATATGTATGTGTATATATATATATATATATACTGTTCTCCTTAGCTATATATATATATATGTGTATATATATACACTAAAAAATATATATACTATATATATATATATACACTAAATATATAAGTGATAAATATATATATTTCTGTGTTAAAATGCTTGTGGAAATATGGATAGATCCCTATCTGAGAATGGTAATACAATTTTTTTGTGTGTGTGTGTGAATGGACACTCAGATTATATGATTAGAACAAAAAATACTTTATAAAACGTTACATAGCATTTTCTTAATCTTTATGAGTCATACTGAATATTAGCCTTGTTCAAACCACTAGATAGAATTAATCACTCTTAGAAAAATATCTCTCAAGATGGAATAACAACAGTACAGGTGGTGATTATTGCTTTTCAAAGATGTAGCTGAATAAAAAATTTCCTCTCTACTATGTGCCATTATAGATTTTATGGAACATCTATTATAAAGGTTAAAGGCTGACTCCTCCATAACTACAAATTTGACAGTGCAGGTTTGTGACCTTCAAAAGATAAATTTTAATGACCTTGAAATCTCTCTTAGATAAGTTGAAATATATCCAGAGCATAAGAACTAAGGATGAAATAAAGATCCCAACAAGCTAAATAGAATAGAGAAGAAAACAAGTAGTTTTAGCACAACTACCTAATTCTTTCGTTTTCTCTAGGAGGTGATTTGATGCCAGCTAACTACATGGGCTTAGGAGAAGCTACTGTGGGCAGGAATATCAATATGAGCTTGATTTTCCTCACCTAGGGAAGTGGAGCAGATTTTATGCACCTACAGAAATCACGTCTTTGTAAGAAAGTGGCCCCCATTCTCTTACCCTAGAGCACTGGAGAAGCAAGAGTTGACTCCTCTGCCTGTGCAGATCTCTGGCTTCACATATGGAAACTCTACCACCAATGGAGGCAACTGCTGCCATACTCCCTGGGAAATATTTTTGGCCAAACAGAAATAATCCTTTTTTGAGTCACTACATTCTCTAGTATGTCTGATGCTATCAGCACTGCTCCAGCTTTGTTGAAACAAGTTTAAATTTGGCAGATAGATAATAGGGATTCTTGGTTTCAACATAAACCAACATTTCTCCATGGTTTTCCTTTGCTTTCTCAACAGCAGAACTATGTTCTCCTTAGCTATATGGTCAGGCAAATGTTTCATCAAACAGAAAAGTTTTGCAACTAAACTGCAGCCCAGCAACCACCGCACAGCTCTACAACAGGAGTCCCAAACATCCTAAGAGAAACCTGATAGGGTTGCCACAGGATTTTTCAGCCTTCTGTATTTTAGGAACATTTTGCAATGCATAATTTAAAAAAGAGATTTTAGGACAAGGGGATGGAATATGATGCCCTTCAGAATTAGCATGTTGGAGCTTAGGAAATGAAAGAACACTAAAGGGAGAGAAAACTCAAGCCCCTGGTGTTTGCTCTTCTCTGCACTGTTCCTTTCTCTATCTGATTATTCATTGTAGGTTCCTGCCAAAAATATTGAGAAATCAGTGTTTCTTTGAGTGTGGTGGGGATAGGCCAGGAAGAAGGGAGGTGAAGTATTCATGTGATTTGCAAAAGATAAATAATTTGCCTGTGGTATTAAAGCTAAGATTGATATTTGGGGGAGAAGATCACTGATTTAAGTATTCCTCATATTTCCTTGCATTTGGCAGTTCAATTTAGTAAAACAAATCAAAACAAATTAAAACAAATAGAACCTCTCCTCGTGAATTAATATGGGGCTCATAGCATTTGAGGTTGGGACTAATCTCTCCACAGACGAATATATCTGCTCATTTAATAAATATTTGTTGAGTGAGCTAAGTACTAATCTAGGCACTATTCTTCCATGAACAAAGCAAAGACCCTGTCTTCAATGGAGCTTCTATTTCAGTGTGGGCAGTGCAGGGAAGAGAGAAAATAAATTTAAAAATGATTATCAAATGGCGATGTATGCTACTGGGCAAAATAAGAAGGAAGCACGAGCAGAACAGGCATGAGGAAAATGGGTTCTAATTTAACCATATTTCTCAAAAAAGGCCTTGCTGAGATGGTGACATCAAAACAAAGATCTGAAAGTGCTAAGAAGGCAAATCATAGACATATGTCTTGAGTAGTCAAGTGGAGAGACAGTGAGAACTGAAGCACAAGGCTTAAAGGTAGGAATGTGCTCAGGGTGATCGAGGACAAGAACGAGGTACATCGCCGAAGTAAGCAATGGTAAGGATGGAAAAGATGGGTTGCAAATAACCACCTGATTGCATGATTGATCTGAGATAGGAATTATTTCAGCATAAGTTATATGAGCAGAAGAAAAATATAATGTCTTATTTTTTAAAGTGTTGCCGTATTATTCTATTAAAAGTAGTATATTGGGAGCAGAGACAGAAATAGGTAGAAACATTAAGAGGCAAATAAATTCTTAAATGAGATGAGAGATGATGCAATTTTAACCAGGGTGGCAGTGAAGGTGGTAAAATCTGAAATTTTGCTCATAATTGAAAGATTAAACCAAGAAATTTTCTGATGGATTAGATGTGGGATATGAGAAAAAGAGAGATATTAAAGACAACCCGACATTTTTAGTTTGAGCAGTTGGACAGATAGAGTGGCATTTACTGACCTAGGGATGGCTTCAGGACAACGGATTGGGGACAGATATCAGTTTTGGACATGTGAAATTTGAAATGACAATTAGACATTCAGTAGAAGATGCTGAGTGGGGAAAAAGACATGCAAGTCAAGAGTTTAGCATTGTTTATGTTGGAGGTACTGATTGGGCATCTTACTCATAGATAATATTTAAAGCTATGAGTTTTGGCTTAAAGAAGCAAAAACTAACACTTTACCCCACTTCCATTATAATTAAGTATTTCATATACTGTAGTTGTAAAATCAAACAAAAATACTTTATAATCCGAGATTAAACCAAAACCAAGATTGCCTTGATTGCTTCTCATCTTCACAATAAGAAAACTTTAAATATTGCTCATAAATGTGTACTTCATAACAAAAAAGAAATCATCCTTGAATTATGATATATTGATATATTAAGATATGTTGGATGTTTGTGAATATAATAATTTGAGAAAATTTTCTTCCTGCTATGAGCTTCATAATTTTGTTAATTTTTTCTTCCTTCAAATATGTGTTGTGTTTTTTATTTGGTAAATCAATGTTCCTGATCTGACTCCCTGGTACACTTAAATAAAATTTTTTTTCTTTTTCAAAATGGTATCACCCAGGAGTGAATCTAGATGAAGTGGTTTAAACTGAGGCTGGACAGTGGTTCTTAATCTTGGCTACATGTTAGAAATCCCTGGGAGATGGAAAAAAACACCACCATTCCCCAGGTCTCACGCCAAACAAATTATATTTGATTCCCTGAAGATAAGGTACACAGTTAAAAAAAATCTTTAGGTAATTCTAGTGTGTAACCAATGTTGAGAATCGTTGATTTGTAGGTTACAGAGATGAGAATGAACCAGAAAGGAACACCAAGAAGGAATAGCTAAAAGAAGGGAGAAAGAGAGTGGGGTAAAGGGAGGTAGAGAGAGAGAGAAAAACAGGAAAAAAGGAACGTTGTTCCCAGAAGCCAAGTGAAGAAATCGAAGGAGGTAATTATTATATGATGTTCTACCGATAGGCCAAGTAAAATAACTATTACATCTTGGAGAGTGGATTTAGCAATGTAGCTTTCCTTTGAAAATGTATAAAGATGATTTGGTGGGTTAAAGAAAAGAGTGAGAAGAGAATTAGAAAAAGAGTATATGAACAACTGTTCAAGGAGTTTTTTCTAAAGGGGAGAGAGGAGGAATGGGTAGTCACTGGTGAGTCTGCGGGATTAAGAAATGGACTTTCATCAAATGGGATGAACTACCTCATGTTTACTATGCAACTGAGAATGGATTTGGCCTTAAAAATAGTAGCATAAAGCTTAATTCCAAAGAAGAGGCAACATGTGAGTACAGATGCACGTAAAATGGTAGTTTTTGAGAAGTGAGCTTTAGAAAGTTCTGATTCTCATTGAAATATGAATGAGTCAGCATGTTAAAATGATAAGAAGGAAGAGGTACTAAGGGTTTGAAAGAAAGAAATTGTCCTGGAAAGCCTCTCAGGGTTGGAGCCCCAAGTGGCAGTATATTCATTACCTAAAATGTAGAATTTCAGGTCTCATTCTAGACCTACTGAATCAAAATCTGTGTTTTTAGCAGGATCTTCAGGTGATTTATATGCAAGTTTCAAGTTTGAGAAGCACAAATTTAGAAAAAAGAGTGGGAGAATTAAAGGATTAAGGAGATATCATAGGTTAGCTGGTGAGTACTAAGGGCCCACTTGAGATATTTAAGGATCATGAATTTAAGATAAGACCAATTAGCATAGTTATGGGTTTTCATCCAAACAGTTGACCTACGTGGGAAAGGTAAAGGAGTAACAGAGAGTTGCTTTAAGCAGAGTTGATTTTTTCAGGAGAGGACAGTGATAAATAAGAGTGTTTACGGTAATTTCAAAGGACTGATGATTATGATGATGAGGAATTTAAAGTTGAGTAATATAGGAAATGAGGACAAGAAGTTTATGAGGAACAGTGAAATGGGAATTCAAGGCTTTGTTGTTCCTAGCTTGGGGGTTAAACTACTATTGGAGTTGGAGTTGCAGTACTAAATGGAGTGAATTATAAGATTTTTCTTCATCTCTTGATAATTATCACTGATTACTAAGATGACAGTTTACATAACTGCTTACTTTTCTTTTTGCCATTAAAATTGTCTCTCCCTTCTGGACATTAGTCATTTTCTTACCACACTGAGCATCCCTTCCCTTTGTAGTAGGATTATATCTCAAAGTATTATCTCTCTTAGCAGCTTCCATGGCTTTTTCACATGTACCCCATGGAAGTGTTGTATCTTCAATTTGACTCCAAAAGGGATGATTCAGTCTCTTGAAAAGCAATAAGGAAAAATTTACTTACCAAAGAAAGGTCAGAGAGAATTGAGATGTATACTTTATACGATTATGGTAAATTTCCTGAAGCTAGACCAGATATTGGCTGGGGACAAAAGAAGAAAATGCTGAGTGACTTCTTAGAATGGAGACATTTTAAAGAAGAACGTTTAGTTACATAACAGGCTGCTGTGTGGAGAATGTCTCAGCTTTAAGCTCTGCCTCTGATTACAGTTCAGAAAAAAACACCAATTACCAACTATCACACTTATAAAACAGGGAGTTTAAAATGTAGACCATCAGTGCTTTCGAGACTGGGTAACCTGTATAAGACAATTGCACCAGACTAAATAGGAAAGGAAGATTTTATTCAAAACTACTGAAGCAGTAGGAGTGAAGACGATTGCAACAGGGAGAGGTCGAACTCAACTTTGCTGAAACAAAAGGAAGGAGAATTTTAAGCACTGAAATGAGCTGATGGAAAGGTACTGGAGGAAATTAGCAGGGAAACTGGCCAATGTATTGGTACTTATTGAAGTTAGATTCCTTCCTCCCCCAGACACTGGGAGATGAGAACTCTAGTATTCTTCATAATTATGTTTCAAAGGAATGACTTCTAGGTCCTTGAAAAAAACTCTGTGTTGTAAAAGGGGCAAGTGGCTGGGAGATCTATATGTCCAAGGGACAGAGGAAGAATTTATAATTACAAGTTTTCTAAGAAAAAGTTAGGAGTCTGTATACAGGAAGAAACAGTCTAAACTTCAGACTGTCTTGAGAATAGGGCTATTTTGGTTAAATCTTTACCTTCAAAGCCCACTACTTGTAGATAACCTACTATCTCACACTAATTAAACATTCATAAGCCATCTAATAGAAAACAGGGAACTTGAACATCTTGGGTGTTGGTGGCATAAAGCAAAAGATTTGCCTCTAGATTGAAGAACTCAGCAATAGGCATAGCACTTTTATATTGACCTCTACTTCCTTTTATAATCTACGCATCATCTTATAGATACTTTCAGTGTTTCCATTATTTCATACAACATAAGTGTGATATGTTCAATATTAACAAATATATTAGCACTAAGTACAAAAAAGAACAAATATCAATACAATGGACATGGCTAAATTGTTCTGTTATAATTTCTGACACCTGTTGGCAACATGGCAAAGGGTTTTGCTCTGGCGCACTGTTAATATTTATGAAAGTTAAACTGTAATAAAGAATAAAAAGCATTTATTTGAGCAAAAAGAAAGACAACCTGGAGTCACAGGTTCAAATATCAACCATTATTGTGTTTCACCCAGATAAAGGGGAGACCATTTCTTATAGCAAAAGTCCTCCCTAACCCAAGGTTCCCAGTTAGGTCTACTTTATATAAATGAGGTATCCAAACTGTGCAGTTCTAATTGAATGGAGAAGGTCTAAGTCCATTGGTAGAAATGCTAAACCAGGGTTTCTCTGCAGTGGTTGACTCAAACACTGACATGAGCAGGTCATAGCACGAGAAGCCAAGAGTTCAGTCTGAGGATCTTCTTAGTATGCAGGGTATGTGAGAAGCCCCTGTCAGCAAATGGTCACTAGGCTCTTATTATTTATAAAATTTGGGCCCTTGGTTGACCATGCAGATAAATTCCTTACGAGGGTTCGCAACAAATGAATCTTCTTGGGGTCCACAGTTCTTAATATTAAGTTTGTAAGATAAGAAATTTCTGTTCTATATTTTTGACACTACACTTGAAGAGATTAAAAATTGAAATTAAAGCCCCAATTCAGCCTTAAATCACAACTCGATCACTACCATATTCTATAGCAATATCTATTCACAGTTATTAATGATTTAATAGGTTATTCTCAGCACTGTGTTGCCTTGACCATGTACTTCCGTGTACTCTTTGAGCAATGATGTTGCCATGTAAGGAATTTCTTTGGCCTTGGCCTGGCATCATGCTAGGACATTGACTTGTTGAAGCAGATGTACTCTATTTGGTGTACTACAGCCTGCTCCTACCTAACATCAGGGAAGGAACAGGGATGCCTCATGTACTGTGAATTTAAGTTCATGAACCTAATACGACTCCTGATGCCGTGCATGGCCCAAATTACAGACATATATATTTAGATTCAGATATAACAAGAAAATATGGGCTGATCTCCAACAAATTAATGATATCAGCACATAATGTTATATAATTAGTATTTCTCTCAGAAGTTGCCAGTTAGAATCTTGGTTGTGTCCTTAGACAAAATTTGTTTTTGATGTTTGCTATACAAGTGTTGTAATTGTTTTCATTGAAAATATTTTTAGGTGCTAATAGCAACTTGTAATGAAATGTATGTAGAAAAATGTTGAAGAAGAGTGCTAGAAACCAAAAGTGCTATATTTATGTTGGTTAAAAGCTTGGTTTCAAAATATTGAGCACTTTCTAATTTTTCCTGTATCTTTAGAAGTTACCTTTTCAACTAACATCATCTTTGGTATGGGTTGATTAAATCAGTATATATTTTGATTATAGTGCTAAAGTATTAAAAAAGATAGAGAAAAGGAAATTAAGAGAAAGAAAAAAATAATAGAATTGCAAAGCAAAGTCACTATATACTGTTTAACTCCTCGGATAAAAATTAACCATTTCAAATATGAACAGACAAAGATGGCGTATGAGGGAAAACACCTTACATCTAATATTGCAAAGCATCTCTAATCTTAGTTTTAAAAGATGAAACATAATTTGAAAAGAGGGTTAAACAAAAACTGGGCAGAGAATGGTGTAAGTAACTTGAAAGCCTGGCATAGATTAATGTTATTAGGAAGACAAAAAAATGCCAGAAGGGGATTCGTAAAGTCAAAACCAAAGTACCTTTCAAGGTCAATTACAAAAGGAAACTGTTTCGGGGTCTGTGCCAAAATGAATGCCATTCCAAGCACATACTCTACCTTAGAAATTTTAATGATGCCACTTTAAAATGAAAATTCAGAGGTATGTTGACATGAAGCAAATTACTATGAGTTTTTAAACGCTTGAAGTTCTAACATAGGCTAAAATCTTCATTAGTAAATAAAAAGGAACCAAATATTGAAATGCTGGTTGGAATAAAAAACACGCACAGAAAACGGAAATAAAACAGACAATAAAATGTAGATTCTTCATTTATCTGGCATTATAAGAGAAAGAGCTCTTTCACCTACATGAAATATTTAGATAATTGACATTTACCCCATTAAATTTTGAAATTATTTTCAGTTTTAACTTTTTTGATAGCTAGCATGCTAAAATGGATTGCATACCTCTATGCCTTATTAAAGAGGAGGTGTTGAGTGTACTCTAACTGTTCTTTGTATGCCTGGGTTCAGGCACATAAATGTAATGGATAAAGTACAGGCCTGATGTTTAGATTGAACAACAGGCTCTTCTAATTGTTGACTTTGTGACCTGGGATAAATTACTCATTGGACTCTCATCTATTTCTATAATAGATGATAAAAATATATACTTTGTAAGATTATTGTGTGGATTAAAATATTAAGATATTTATAGATTACTGGAACATGGCAGGCATTTAAAAATGTTAGTAATCATTTTACCATGACATAATATAATAATTAATGTCTTTACAAGTTACTGAAATTATTGCTAAGACTATTAAAAGAGAATGAATAGAGAAAAATCTGGAGTAAATGGCCCATGTTTAAAGGAACTCACTATTTGCATATTATGAAGGAGAATCTGAGGCAGAGAATACTGCTAACTTTACTAAGAAAATAATTAATAAATTGAGGAAAAACAGAGAGCAAGCATGAAGCTATAAAGGTAAATAAAAGATGTTTCATCCAGGAATACAGTTTAAAAACCATAAAGATGTTTGTATTTTAAAAAGTGAATCTCTCTTCATACCTCAGTGAAATTTGCCATAAACATAAATACCATGCATGAATATTACAGAGTATGTTTTGTTTTGTGTGGTATGTATGTGCAAACACCTAATGTGTTCCCAGATGTTGATCTTGTCACTCTAGATTTTTAAAAACTATAGCATCTGTGAAAAAAAAAAGCATCTATTTTCTATAATTGCATGAGAAAATTTTGCCTTTTCTTGGCAGGCCCCTTGTTTTTGTTCATATTTAAATTATTTGGCAGCTAATGTCAGATTCTGGTTTATGTGTTATGACCACTTAACTGTTTCAACAAAGAGTTTTATCTCCATTTTTCATATTTTGGCTACTTCTGGTGATTTTTAGAGAATAAAAGCAAAATAAAATGGGTATTAATTGCAGTCTGACACTATTAATTTCCACGAACTACAGCAGTAGTAATAGAAAAACTATCTTATTTTTTTTGAAGTTGCATAGCTAATTTCATTCAAGATTTTTTTTTCCCTATAAAGAATAAATAAATAAGTTAATATTAAAATTGAGGGGGAAAAAGCAAGAGATCCCAAAATTCGAAATCATATCCAATAATATCTATAGGGAAAAAGGATATTCTGCAACTGTTATTTTTTTATCAATGATCTAATTTTTTATTAGTAGTCACAAAGATATCATATTCCCTCAGTACAGTAATCTCACTGCAAATTGTACGCTGTATATGTATATAAAACAAATATAGGAATAGAGTGACCAAAACCTGTACATAGCAAACTTATAGATAAGTAAAGAAAAAAATTCAGATCTAATGTCCAATAGAACCCTAGAAAATTTTAAAAGAAAACTGAACATTAGAAAAACATAAAAAGTAACAAATTAGTAAACATATACTTTTGGGGAAATGATTTTAAGAGAAGAACAAATGCCATTGATTATATGTACAAGTTTTATTTCATGTGTTGGCTGATTTCAAAGGGAAGTTCCAAAATTTAAATGAGTCTTATTAGGCTGCTAAATCCATGGAGGATAAAATTAATGACATTTTAAGTTTTCTTAATTACTTTATAATTATGGTTTCAATAAAGCACAAATTAATCAAGATATACGGTAATTGGATGGGAAAAAAGGGACTGCAACCATTTCTAACTGATCCATATAATAATCAAACCATGCTTAAAATTTGTATTGTATGATGCCCTTTTTAATCACTTTATTTAACAAGCATTTTTATACATTATAAATGAAGCACTCTATTTATTTGATTGAAAGAGGTTAAACTTCTCTTACTAGGCATGATATGGTAATTCGAGTTGATTTTTAGAAATCTTCTGTTAATTGTGGCGTGTTAAAGAGTGTACACTGTATCTAAGTGGCAATATGTTATTTGAAGAGATACACATTTCAAAAGTACATTGTGAAAGCTGTAATTAGAATGAGAACATTAGAATGTTATGGGAAGGAACCAATGAAATAAAGCCTTCAAAATCAATCCAGGGCAAATTATAAATTGATATTAACTAATCAAGTCAAGGCAATATGTTTCCACTGTTGGCATTTTAGAGATACCAGTAGGATCATGGCATCAGAATTTAGGTCCTAGTTAAAAAGTCTATCTGTTAATGAAGTTTACATATGCTATAAAAAAACAATATATTGTACTATTATTGCCTTAAATACTCAGTACATTTTAGAGCTATTTCAATAAGAAAAAGATTATGTTTTTTAGTTATTCATTCAATTTTTGATGCTCTTTATTTTTTTGTGTATGTTTATGACTTTATTCGATTACTTCTATTACTTCTGCCTGAACAACTTACAAACTATTTTTTTTCTTGAAAAAGTTTTTATTTCTCCTTTACCCTTAAGGATAATTTTTTTGATATAGAAGATTCTGCGCTGACAGTTTTTTTTTTTTCCTTTAAAAAGCTCTCACTCACTCCATTGTTTACTTTCTTGCATAATTCTTCCTATAATTCCTATTTTTTTCCTTTGTATGTAAGGGCACTCCCTTAACCCCAACTCACTCCTGTTTGCCTTCAAGATATTCTTTTTTTCTTTGGTTTTTGAAGTTTGAATATGATATACCCAGTTCGTTTGCTGTGTTGATATTTATTCTCCTTGGTGTTCTCTGTATTTTGGTGTGTGTAGGTGTCTTGGGTCTGTGCTTTGGTGTCTGTCACTAATTTTGGAAATTTTAAAGTCCTTATTTTTTCAAATATTTCTTCCGCTCTGTTCTCACTTTTTTTTCTTCTGGTATTCCAATTAGACATGCTAAACCATTTGATAGTATGCCGCAGGTCATGTATGTTTTCATTTATTTATTTTTTTAACTCTTTTTCTCTTTGCATCTCAATTTGTGTAATTTCTATTGCCCTATTTTCAGGTATGCTTATACTTTCTTTGGCTGTTTGAGTCTCTTGATGAGTCCATCAGAGGCATTTTTCATTTCTGTTACTGCATTTTCATTTTTTAGTATTTCCATTGGATTATTTCTGATAGATTTCATCTTTGTGTTAAATTACCAAACTGATCTAGCATGTATGACTATCTTTTCCATTAGAGCCTTCAACATATTAATTACAGTTATTTTAAAATCTGATAATATCAATATCTGTGTCATATCTGAGTCTGGTTCTGATAATTTCCTTGTGTTTTCAGACTTTTTCTCTTTGCCTGTAGGCATCCTTTTTAAGTGTTTGCTAAAAGTTGAGCATGCTAAATAGAAAAAAGATACTGAGGTAATAGGCTTGTAAGGTGAGGATTTTTTTTAATCTGGTCCGAATTTATGTTGCATTTGAAGGATGATGTTGCTGTAGGCACTATAAGGCTCAAATTCCCCTAGTGACTTTTTTCTCCAATCTTGGCTTTGGGTCTTTTTTTAATAAGGTGCTCCTCAGAGAGAATCTCTCTCTTGCAGATCTCCCAGGTGAAATTCACTGATATTAGTACTAGAAGCTTGTCAGTGTGATGGTAGGGTATAGAGCAGGGAAGCATATGCTAATATACTGAGAAAGTATTAGCCTTTGGAGTGCACAGTGAGCCTGTGTCTTGGGAGTATGACCTTCACAAATGTGTCTGTCTTCCTCCATAGGTATAGTTTCTTCTTCTTAGCTTCAGTGAGTGTCCTTCAGTGTTCCCAGTCTATTCCTTGAAGTTCCCGTCTCTGCAGATTAAAACTTTTATTTTTTTCTCTCTTAATTGAGACAGATATGAGCTAAATTGTGCCCCCTGACCACATCCAAAATTCATATGTTGAAGCCCTAAACTCCAGTATCTCAAAATGTGACCGGACATAGAATCTTAAAATAAGTAATTAAGTTAAAACGAGGGCTGGGTAGAGTTCCCTTCCTACAACTGATGAAATTTTCCATGTGTCTTCAGACTTTATTCTACCCCCTGTGGACTGAGCCTTGCTTGGGCAGTGAAACGAATTTTCATCTCCATTCTCACTTGATGAGCTTTCTCAAAATTCTTCCTGATCTTCCATGTGAGAGTCTGGTAGAGTTCCTGGAGGAAAATAGGTAAGTATTCCCCTATTATTATATCCTCCAAGAGATTTTTATTCTCTTACTAGCTTACATTTATCCTCTAGAAAGTTGTCAAAACTTTGAGCTTAATGTTTCTATCAAATCATATGTTGTCCAGTGGTTTCTTCCTCAGGTAAGCAAATGCTCAGCTCCTGTCTCTCCCTGCAGGTGTCTCTCTCTTTAGGATGGCCATTTGTCTTGCTTCATCTGTTATTTGATGGTTTCACAAAAAGTTATTAATTTGCTGCACGTCCAGCATACTTTTATAAGGATGAAAGCTTTTCATTTTAAGCTCACATCTGTAAGCTTAAACTGGAAGTCATGTTAAGATATTTAAAAACCTCATAAATATTACTTAAGTAATTAAGCATCACTTATTTTCACAGAAAATAGAATCTTTATTTGCCTGAGTGGAGTGTAATACTGAAAATAGAAATATACATTGTATGTGGTAAATATTTAATATTTTTTCAATGTCAAAAATCCACTTTTTTTACTTACCATATCCAATTTCATTTGGAGAAATTTCTTTTTTCCCTTATGTCCACTAACCAATGGGATGTTTCCTAGGCTAGACTAATATATTGTCACTTCCTAAGTACTGGATCATGAGTATAATGACGATGGGACTGAAGATCATTGGTTTTCTAGTCATCCCAAGTGTATAACTCTGATTATAAGTATTCTGCTATTTTGTTTCTATTTTCTGGACTATAGACATATCTTAGTTCCTATAATTTTAATTCTGATTTTTGAGCATCCCTTTTATTCTGTTTCAAATATCTTTCTAATATAATTTATTTTGATTGATTTGGATAGAATGAGTTTCTGCTGCTTGCAATCAAATAATCCCAACTGATAATCCTAATAGAAGATGCTGCTTTCTGGTTTAGCTGATTATAAACGAAAATTTAGTTTTTTCAGTACATTTGTTTATATATTTTAGTTACCTCACTATAACATTTGAATCTGTGTAAGTTTTCATTGTCCTGAAAGCTTGTTTTTGGAGACAAAACATTAAGGAATTGCAATAATTAATCTGTGAAGTCAAGCAGGGGCACACTCAGCAGGGGTGACTGAAACTGGGACAGGTGTTGAGTGGTTCAGCCAAATGTACAGTTGGTTGGAGCACAACATTCAGCTGAGTTGATTGTGAGATTTAGGTACACATAAGCTGTTAACTTTCCCTGTAGGAGTTCTCCAATTTTCTTAACATGTCCTGAATATTTGACTCTATGAGTCACTATTATATCTAGAGTAGCACTGGTCAATATGTTTGCAATAACTTATGCATGTAGCTAGTGAATATTTAAATGAGAGTCAGAGATAAATTTTATGCTAGGGTAAATAAATAGTTCCTATTATTTACATGTTATTTTCATAAAAAGATAAATTCTCTATAATAAACATTTAAACAAATATTAGTAAATGGCTTAATAAATGGCTTAATAAAAACAAATATTCAAAATGAAAAGAAAGAAACAAAAACATGAATAATAGGCTAAGAATTAACTTTTTTACAGTATTAATTGTGCTACCACATAACTTTGGTGTATAGAACTACATTCTTTATTTGATTATGTATGTCTGAATGCAGTAATATATATCCTTATATTTGCATTATCAGTCCTAGCACTGAATCTGACATATAATACTTCATAGTATGGTTTAAGGAATAGATAATTGAATAATGCTACAAACTAAAGAAAAAGTACTCAACAAGTTGCCTCCCTTGAACTTTATTTTTCATACGAGCAAGTTTGCTGGTACAAAGAGCTAAGAATGAGGAGCAGTGAATAATTGCATCATTAGACCTTCTCTTCATATCTGGTCTGGGTCTCTGTGTGTCAGCCTCTAAAAATTATAGAGATAGGAATGTAAAAGAATATATAGACAATTTAGCTTAAGTAGAATTCACCTAAATTAGCTAACTTAAATGTAGTTAAACAAAGAAATTATGGTAGACCAAAGAATGCCCCCCTTCCAGATGTCCGAGTCCTAACCTTGGCCTGTGAATATGCTACTTTACATGACAAACGAGATTTTGCAGATATTAAATTAAAGATCTTGAGGTGGGAAGATTATCCTGAATTATCCCGGTAAGACCAATGGAATCACAAAAGTCCTTATTAAATGGAGTCAGGAAGGTTAGAGAAGACAAAAAAAGAAGTGAAGAGGGAGGCAGAATTTGGAATGATGCACTTTGCAGATAGCAGAAAGGGCCATGAGCCAAGGAATTCTAGTTTCCAGGAAAGGTAAGGAAATAAATTTTCCTCTTTGTGTCCAAAAGAAAGTAGCTCTTCTAACACTTTGATTTTAGCTCCATAAGATTATTTTGGGGTATCTGAACTCTAGAACTGTAAGATAATAAATATGACTTGTTTTAAGTTACTAAGCCAATATAATTTGTTACAGCAGCAATACAAAACTAATACAGAAATAATCTATGATATCAATACTGTTTTTAATACCCTGGACTGTGTAAAACAGTACCAATATTAACTTTAGAATATTGGAATAAAACCATTTTTTAGTTGTAATTTTATAATTATTGTCTTTTTTCAATAGTAGACATGCCAATCTTACTTAAATAAGTTCTGATCACTGGAATGAAAAAAGATCTTAGAATTTTCTCAAGGAAATATTGCTAATGCTATCAAAATAAGTTATATATTAAATAACCTGTGGAAATTACATTGTTTTCAGTTTTAATCTTTTATTCAATTCACAATTATGTAAAAAACTCAGATATAATGTTTTCAGAAACTCATACAAAAGTGAAATAACTACAGAAAATAATGTTCTGTTCTCATAAGAAATTTTAAATTTAATGATACCTGAACAAATAACTGCCTTATATGATGTCTTCACTCTTAGACATGTAAATAAGTTGAATGGGAGAAGAGAAAATATTTATATCTACTTAAAAGCACCCAAAATGATTTCCTGGAGATGATATCCTTGTCCCTATACTGATGAGGCTTAACTAGTTCATATTTTTTCTCCCTATTTTTATCCAACTTTGAGACATATGCACTTGGATGTCATAAAGGACCTCAAATTCACCTAGCTTAAAATTGACATCATGCTCTGTTGAAAGAAAACTGCTTCTTCAACTGTACTCACTTTCTTTTTGAATGAAACTCACATTCAGCCATTCTTCCAGGCACTAAGTCTGGGAATCACACTTGTTTTCTAAGGCATCATATATATCATAGTCTATTTGGGCTGCTATAACCACGAGATACATAGACTGAATGGTGTGTAAACAACAGAAATTTATTTCTTACAGTACTGGAGGCTGAGAAGCCAAAGAGGCACGACAATTTCAGTATTTGCTGAGAGCTTACTTCCTGGTTCATAGACAGCCCTCTTGTTTCCTTGCAATGTCCTCACTTGGCAGTAAAGGCAAGAAAGTCTCTGGGGTCACTTATATAAGGGCACTAATCTCATTCATAAGGGTTCCACCTTTATGATCTAATTGCCTTCCAAAAGCCTCACCTCTGTACATCATCACATTGATCATTAGAATTTAATATATGAATTTGAAGGCAGGGGACAAAACCATTCAGCCTATAGCAATGTATCATCTATGTTTATGCCTCCAGAAATCTGTATTCCGACCCAGAATTTTATTTAAGCTCTAGGTACATATATCATGTCTCCTCTAAATAGCTAGACACCAACCACTCAACTTCAGTAATGCAGCTATCTCTCTGCAAAACTTTGTGTTTCATTTTTATAGGGTTTTACTAGGTGTTACTATGAAATGTTTTAATGATTTTAGGGTAATAGAGTCAGAGGCTGAGAATGTTTCTAGAAATTAGTTCTACCAGATTCCCCTGTTAAGAAAGTTATATACCAAGAACACAATTACTGTTCTCAGTAATTGGGATACATCACTGAAAAAAACAAAGATGTCTGACTTCATGGTGCTTATATTTCAGCAAAGAAATTCAGAATATAAAAGCACATTTGGGAAAATACCAAGAAAACATAATGATAGCATACAAATCTATTGGAATATGATATAGAAATGATAAGAAAATTAGAGGCTCAGTCTAGGAGTTTCAATATCTATTTAAAAGAAATTCCAGTAAAAAGCAAACAAATAATATGGATGTAGAAAAAATATTACTCCCTTTGTACTTCACTATGTTCCCATGCCACCAGTTGCTGATCACCTGCTCCTGCCTCACTCTGGCCGGAGTAATGTGTTGCTTGTCCAGTGACTGCAGACCAAGACCAGCCTGGTCAAATCTACAAACTTCTTGGCTATCTAGTGTGCTGAACTATACATTCTCTAGTGAAATCTGTCCTTCATAGAGACTTTCCCTTGTTCTTATCGTACCATATACAATTTATTATATCTTGTAGTTACACTTTTATTAGTTACAAATTTTCTACATTTAACTTATGTGTAGTATCTCTCCTGATTAGACCTAAATTGCTGTTCTAGCTTAAACTAGCCATCAAGTGTGAGGGTAAAGGCATATTTAGCTCCTCAAAGTCTCCCAATGTCCTCAAATGCAAACTTTTATTCTGGGAGCTACTAGAATATGTAAATGAGGGAATAAACCAACAAGAGGGAAAACCTGAGCTTCAAGAAATAATGGAGCTAATGCAAGGGCAAAATGAAGAATATTTCCACGGTGATACTGAAAGAAAGACCTAAAATAAGTCTGTTAGAGCATGCCGAGAGAACAACAATCTAGAATAGAATAGCTGAACAAATATTTCCAAGAGGAATATTTGAACAACAGAAACAAAATCCATTATATTAAGAAGGGTGGTTACAGTTTGGTCCCATGGCTGAGGCAAGAATTAATGATAAGCACATAGAATATTAAAGGAAAAGATAATTGCTAACTTCAGGTAAAAGTAAAGAAATATATTAATAGCACATTCTGTGGCTGAGCTGTAAACAATATTTATGCATCATTTACAATGCAAATGCAAAATATTGATTCAATAAAAAATCATAAGTATTCATTGGGACATGGGGATGTTTGACTGTGTCAGAGTTGGGCAAAGTTCAGAGAGAGAACTAAACAGTCCTCCACAGTAGATGTCGCCTCCAATTTAAAAATCTAGAAATAGCAGTAAAAACACGATTATTAAAAATAGGGAAATAATAAGAGCTAAAAGTTTAAAAGACAGCTACAGGACTTGGAATTAGGTAAGGATGGATTGAAAAGAGCTATTATTTGCTGCACATCTTATATTTTAAGTTAGGTACAAAAATTGTTTAGTTGAGAAGGATATAATTCCAATTTTAGGAAATCTTTGAGATATTAGATATCCAGGCGAAGATATCCAGGTGTAGATCAATTCCATGCTACCTCATTCTCATCCTCATCCTTAAATATTAATCATTTAAGTATCAGTAATGTATTACATTTTATGTATAGTACTTTATAAAGTATTTTCATATGCAATATCAAATTTCATTCTAATAGACCTATGAAGTACAGAAAGCAAGGATCACTATGCTTAGACTAGGATTATGTATATTTATATATAATTTATATATATTGAATTTATTTAAGTTATATATAATTTATATATTTATGTATAAACAGTATTTATTAAATTATATATAATTTATATATTTATATATAAACTATATTGTATTTGTACACTAGGTATTTAAAATCTAGAAAAAACTACATATAGAAATCAAGTTTTATGAAAAACCTGAGGCCTTTCAAGTAATTAAATGAGTAATAAACAGCAGGATGTTGCACAATGTTATGTGAATATATGGAACAATGGTAGAAACAGTATAATGTTTAAGTAGGCATTATAAAGAAATTGCTCTATGCTACCAGTCAAATGAACCTAAATTATTTTGATTTTCATAAAAAAATTGAGTATTTAGTAAATTCAAGTTAGTGTCTCAAAAATGAGCTATAAAGAGGAATATAAACTCATCATTAACTTCAAAGAGTTTATAGTGAAATGTAGAGTTTAGAAAAGTAATGATAATAATCGAGTGTTTTTTATGTTCCAAGCAGAGTACTAAATACTTTACGTTTATTGCCTCCCTCAACATAGAATCTACCATAGAGTTGGGCCCTATTATCTTCAGTTTACAGAGGATTGAACTGAGACTTAGAGTGATTAGGTAATATGCCCAAGGCAGCACAGATCAGATTAGCACTAGTGGAGATATTCAAACCATGGTAGCTCAAAACAATGTTTATAATAATTTTACTCTATTTTTTCAAATATATATATATATATACACACACACACATATATATAATAGCAATAAAAATGCATCATGAAAGTAAAGATTCAAAGAAAATAGATAACATCATGAAGGATTTTGTTTGGTAGATAAATTATATATTATTTCGAGCCCTTATAAATAACTGCATTTAGAGAAATCGTATAGCCTCACTTTAAGAAAGGTAAAGGTAATCACAATAGAGATTCAAAGAAGCAGAACCATATTGGAGAAGTCTCCTAGCAAAGAAAAAATATCATCAGACTCTTATCAGTGAGGTGGTTACATTAGCATTAAGAGCACAGACTTTGGACCCAGATAGCCTGTGTTTGAAACCTGGCTTTACTGTTTACTGGCTCTGTGACTTTGGGCTGGTTGCTTAACATCTTTGTTCTTCATTTTTTTCAGTAGTTAAATGGAGATATTAATAGTATCCATTTCATGGACTCGTAATGAAGATTAAATCATTGCTTTATATAACATGCTGAGAACAGTGTCTGGAACAGAATAAGCACAATTATAGGTATTAGATTCTATCATCATTATCATACTTATTATATTTATATTATTACATAACAATTAATCCATTAGTGGAAAAAGCATACTTTAAAGGGTTTTGATTGTGAAAGACAAAGTATCAGGGAAACATTCATTAATGAGGAACATCTCAAATGAAAGGAAGGGGACCTGGGATTTTATAAAGGCAAGTAAACAAATAAGTCATCTGAGCTTATGAGGGCCATCATTTAAGTTCATCACATCAGTCTTCCCTTTTGTTTAAGGACAAATGTTGTTCATTGATGTACAACTCTGAGTTTATCTTAAACCTCCTAAGTGAGGTGAAGCAGCATGTAAGAAATAGTCTCTGGAGTATTCATTCTTATTGATGTTTTTTTTTCTGTAAAACTAGTTCAACCATCTGTTGGGTGGGTTAAAGTTGAGAATGTTTTTGGTGATAAGGGTTTGTTGTCCTGGAGATCAGGTATCTTATAAGAGAGATGCCAAAAATCAAAAAGAAAAACATTAGTATAAGACTATATTTAAGAGTCTAGTGTTGAAGTCTAAGATTAACCAGTCTAGTGAATTCCAAGAGATTGTTAGAGGTTGTGCAGTACTGGTAATTGAGTTTTGGAAGCACTTGAGCTAGGAAATCGGTGTTCTCAGTGATGTTAACCACAGCCTTGATTACCTCTTGCATGCATGACCTGAATACTTGGCCTGACTTCCTCAATGGTCCAGACAGCAATTTGTCCAGAAGAAATTCTGACCCATATATGGTCTGTTGCAGTGTTGAGTCCTTCAAATTTATATCAAGTAGCCAGCCTTCAGCTTGCAGAACTTCTTCAGATCCTAAGGAACTAGCCCCAAGGCAATCCAAAGTCACTGTAGAGAACTAGACAGTCATGTTTTACTTCTCTGTGACACAGAAAGGAGGAAGAAAGGTTAGAAAAGTAAATTTGGAGGACTATAATATCTAGACAGATATTAGAAAAAATTGGTAAAATTGAAAATTTGTTAGGGATTGATAATTTGAATGATGTAATTGGATCCAGTCCAATTTACCAGGTACCAAAACTGATTGAAGTCATTTGAATTTCCACCAGGCATGACAGTTTGTGTATCCATCAGTTACCTGCAATTTATATGGAAGTGCAAAACCTCTCAAAAGACAATGAAGAGGGCTAGAATGTGATAACCCAGAATGCTGTGATATAGATGATACATTGTTTATCACTGAAACACAAAATTGTTCTCTAGAGTAACTGCTCTTTTGACCAAAAGTAATCTCAAAGAAAGATTATTCCTGATCAGAAAATAAGACATGTCTCAATTAGATGTGGCTTGATTATTTACATAAGGGAGGAAAGGACAGTAATTTACCAAAAAGGCCATTTTAAATTTACTTTGCCAGATTTTTCGGAAAAAAGAAATCTCAAATTGGACTTTTAAAAGCCTCGTAAGATTAAAAGTGGAGCCCAAAACTAGTATGGTAGTCCGAATAATGTCCTTCCCTCACTTCCCCAGATATCTACATCATAATCCCTGGAATGTGTGACTCTGTTGCCTTACATGAGAAAGGGGAATATGATTTCAGATGGCATAAAAGTTGCAAATCAATCTGAGATCCAAGAACCCTACAGCTGCTTGTGTGTCCAGACACCGATTCTTGTCAGGGGCCTTCACCACTGCACAGGCTTGCTGCTAGCCCCTGAAGCCACGCACATCACTGGCTCCGACTCAAGTAAACACTGACGGCCTGTGTCCCAGCAGCTGCTCATGTGCCTGTGGTTGGCCCTGGTCCCTGCTGCTGGCCTCAGCCCTCACCACTGCAGCTGGCCACATCCACTATCAGGCAGTCATCTACAACCAACACCCCAATCCCTCCAGCTAAGTATTCACAACTTAGCTCTGGCCACCATTGGGGCCTATTCTGATGTCTTCCTGATGGATATGAAAAGGCACTGCTGAGGACCCCAATAGCTCTTGTGTCCCTACACACCCCTTGCATATACGCACATATACACATACACCAGACAAAGACAAATACTGTATGATCCCATTTATATTGGAATCTAAAAACGTCAAGCTCAGAATAGAATGGTGATTGCCAGGGGCTGAAGGGCAGGGGAAGTGCAGCCATGTTGGTTCAAAGGTGTGATCTTCCAGTTATGAGTTCTGAAGATCTAAAGTACAGTACAGTGATTATAGGTCACGATATTCTATTATATACTTGAAAGTTGCTATGAGAGTAGAGCTTTAATATTTCACTATAACAACAACAACAACAACAGAAATGAGACTTATTTGAGGTGAAGGATGTGTTAAATAACCTTATTGTGGTAAACACTTTACAACACAATTTTCAGTTATGAGAAGAATAAGTTCTGAGGATCTAATGGACAGCATGGTGACCATAGGTGATACTAGATTATACACTTTAAATTTGCTAGGAGGGTAGATCTCAAGCATTCTCACTATACACACACACAAAAGGTAACTATGTGAGGTGGTGGACATGATAATTAACTCGATTGCGGTAAACACTTCACAATGTATATGCATATCACATCAGCACAGTGTACACTTTAAATATATACAATATTATTTTGTCAATTATACCTCTATAAACCCAGAAAACAAAAACAAAAACAAAAATTCCCACAAGCCATGAATTAGAAGAAATTTGTTGAATACAAAAAACTTAGAATACAAAAACATTATTGAAATACTAAGGAAAAAGCCTACCAATAATAGTTTTTATACTCTTTTGGCTTTAAAACCATGTATTGTTCTGCGGTTTGGCAGCACAAAAATGTGAACATACTTAACACTACTGAACTGTACACTGGAAAATGGTAATTTGTAAATTTTATGTTATGTATATTTTACTACAATTGTTTTTAATTAAAAAAAATAAAAACAAAGAAAGACTCAACCTACTTTGCTGACTTTGTGGATGTAGGAAAGTGGTCACCAGCCAAGGAATGAAGGAAAGTGTGTGGCTTCGAGAAGCTTGAAAAGATAAGGAAATGGATTTTCTCCTAGAGCCTTCAGAAAAGGATGTGGACCTGCTGATACCTTGATTTTAGCACAAGAAAACCCATGTTAGACTTCTGAACTACAGAACCGTAAGGCAATAAATTTGTGTTGTTTTAACCCCCCAAATCCATAGTAATTTGTTGTAACAGCAATAACAACTACCCGAACTGGCCCTTACCTGAAATATCTAAATTTGGGTGAGTGCCTCTCTTCTTATAGTCCCCCAGTGTACCAAGTTTCCTGGGCTTGACAGGAGGTGACCAGGTATGAAGGCAGAATTTCCAAGACAGGTTTGTGACCACTGGCTCCATAAAGTCAAACTTAGTTCCTTAAAATTGTCTGGACACATCTGATTGAGCATATAAAATGCTATGATACCCTGGGCAAAACCTTGGTCATATATACTTTCAATTATATCTTATTAACAAAGAAGACAGATTTTTATTGAATTTATTCAAATAATCATATTTCTTCAAAAACATATTCGAAATGATATTCTAAATTGTGGAAGGTCAGGCAGGGAGAATAGGATATTTTTTGCAAATGTCTTATTTCAGTTTACAAAAGTATAATTTACTAAATTCTTATAAATTATAGATAGCTTAAAGGAAACGATAAAGAGATTCTTTATATGTCCAGAAAATTAGCACATTAAACCATCAAAAACATTTCAAACATAATGTACAATCAGCCCTCATCAATTCACTGTCTTTTGTAAGCAGTTCTCTTTGTGGTCTGTCTTGGGTTAGCATCTCATGAACTCATCTGTTTCTTACTCAAGAGTTCTAGAAATCTGATCAATCCAGTGGACTGATCCAATAGCTCTTTAGACACTGCTATCAGAAGCCTGTTCCAAAATTTATGTTGCATAGTACTTTTCCAAAGATTTCTGACATAGTCTTTTATTTAAGATAAAGCATTCTTGGCTTGTAGCTGATTGCATTTTTAGGGGGCAATATTAAAATAAAACAAAAACTATCTGTAGATGACAAAAGACTTAGAAAAGCTGTGGTTAACTTAATACTGATAATTTTTAAAACTAAAATATCTGATGAGGATTCATTAAAGAATAATGCAACAGAAAAAGAAATTTGGTTATTTTTGTGGCATCAAAAGAAGATAAAAGTCAATCCTTAAATTTTTTAGATAAAATATTTATAAATATGGTAATTAAGACTATTTTCAAAAATAGTACATATTACGTTTAATTTATAAATATGAAAAAATATTTACAGGAAAGAACTTGATATAACATATGAAATACTGACATAATGTACCATGAATGTACCAAACATATAGTTAGAATATACCAAGAATATATGAAGACTATAGAGTAAAGAAATTCTCTAAGTCTGGAGAGGTTACTAAACGTTGTATAGTAGTAAAACTCCACAGTGAAGTGATGTAAATCTTCATTTAAAAGCCAGTGGTCTAGGATGGGCTATGTAAAGTTACAACCAAGTTAACCTTTTAAAATAAACTGAATTTATGACTGAAAACATTATATAAGAGTCAAAGCATCCACAAGACTGGTAAATAGAAACATATCACGAACAGTAAGGACACTAACAGATCTCTAGGAAATTTCCATGCAAATACATTTTCTATAATAAATATGTTAATAACACTTTATCAATACAAATTTAATACAAGGAAATTCAAGTATCTCTCCTGATTTAATACCTCTTTCCATGCAAATCATAAATAATATATTAGATAATACTTATTATTTCTAGTACCCTTCTTTTTACAAAAGGAAAGAACAAATCCTTTGTGATTTTCCAGAAGTCCTCTGGGAAATCACAAAGTTAACTTTAAGTGCAAAAAAAAAAAAAAAATAGTATTTATTTTTTTTTAAAACATAATGGACTTCTTTAGAGCAGGTTCAGAGTTACAGAAAAATTGAACAGAAAGTACAGAGTTCCCATATACTTCCTCTCCCCATTCCTCTGTTTCCCCTATAATTAACATTTTTATGGGAGGGGTATATTTGTTACAATTGATGAATTAATATTAATACATTATTATTGAATAACATCATAGTTTACACAGAGGTTCACTCTTTGTGTTGTATAGTTCTATTGGTTTTGCCAAATGCTTGTCATGTATCCACCATTACAGTATCATACAGGATAGTTTTGCTGCCTCATAAATGCCTTGCATTTCACCTATTCATCCCTCCTCACCACTGCCCCATAGACTGTGACAAGAACTGATTTTTTTATTGTCCTTATATTTTGCCTTTTCCAGAACATAGTAATATAGCTGGAATTAATTCAGTATATAGTCTTTTAGCCTGGCTCCTTTCACTTCACAATATGCATTTAAGTTTAAGGTTCCTCCATGTCTTTTTGTGGCTTGATGACAAAAAATCTTGGTTTCTTCCAATTTTAGTCAATTATGAAAAAACCTGCTATAAACTTATGTGTGCATGTGTTTGTGTGAAATGTTTTCACCTCCTTTGAGTAAATACCAAGGAATGATTACTGCTAAGTGTATGCTTAGTTTTGTAAGAAACTTACAAATTATTTCCAAAAAGGCTCTACTATTATACTTTCCCACCAGCAATGATAAGATTTTCTGTTTCTCCACATGCTTGTCAGCATTTGGTCTTGTCCATGTTTTGGATTTTAACCATTCTAATTAGTGTGTAGTGATACTTCGTCTTTATTTTAATTATTAATTCATAATTTACATATAATGTTGAACATCTTTTTATATGGTTATTTGCCATTGTATATCTTCTTCATTGAGGTGTCTGCTCAGATCTCTCCAGTTTTTCATTAGAGTGCTTGTTTTCTTAATGTTCGGAGTTCTTTGTATATTTAGGATACAAGTCTTTTGATCAGATATGTGTTTTACAGATATTTTCTCCACTCTGTGGTTTATCCTTTCATTCTCTTAACTGTATTTTTTGCAGAAGAAAAAGTTTAATGAACTCCAATTTATCATTATTTTCTTTCAGAAACCATGCTTTTGGTGTTTTATCTAAAAAACTCATGATCAAACTCAGTCATCTGGATTTTCTACTATATTATCTTATAGAAGTTTTATAATTTTACATTTTATATTTAGATCTGTGATTCATTTTGAGTTAGTTTTGTGGAAGTATCAAGATTAATTTTTTTGACTATCTTTTTTTAAAATTAATTAATTAACTTTTTTTATGGTGACATTGGTTAATGAAATCCATTAAGTTTCAGCTATACATTTAACAGTAAAGCATATATATATTTACACTGTGTGTTCATGTCCCATAGTTAGATTTCTTTCTGTCACCACATATTTGACCCCCTTTACCCTATCTACTTCCTCTCTTTTCCTTCCCTCCACCCTCTGGTAACCACTAGTCTATTGTCCATGTCCATGAGTCTCTGTTATTTTGTTCTGTTCATTTGCTGCTTTTAGGTTTATATCCTACATATAAGTGCTATGTGATTTTCAGCTTTTTCTGTCTGGCTTATTTTGCTTAGCATGATTATCTCAAAGTCCATCTACGTTGTCACAAATGGCAGTATTTCATCTCTTCTTATGGCTGAATAATATTCTATTATATATATGTACCACAGCTTCTTTAGCCAATCATCTATCATAGGACACTTCGGTTGCTTCCATGTCCTGGCCACTGTATAGATTAATTTCTTTGTAACTAAATGTCCAGTGTTTCAACTAGATGTCAGTTTTCGATTAGTTGCACACACAGACACACACATACACACACACACACCACATAACTTTCTCCATTTGATTTTTTTGCTCCTTCGTTAAAGATCGGTTGACTGTATTTGTTTTTGGTCTGTTTCTGGTTCTCTGTTCTGTTCATTGATTTATTTTGTCTATTCTTTTTTTTTTTTAAATATTAGTTCCAGGTATACAGTATAATGGTTAGACATTTATATAAGTTACAAAGTGTTCCCCCTGATTACTCTAGCACCCATCTGGCACTACACAGCCACCAAAAAATATTGACTATATTCTTTATGCTGTACTTTACATCCTTGTGACTGTTTTGTCACTACTAATTTGTACTTCTTCATCCCTTCATCTTTTTCAACCAGCCCTCCAACCTCCCTCCCCTCCGGCAATTACCAGTTTTTTTGTGTATCTGTGAGTATATTTTCATTTAATTTGTTCTTTTGTTCCTTAGATTCTGCATATAAGTGAAATCATATAGTATTTGTCTTTTCCTGTTTGACTTATTTTGTTCAGCATAATAGCCTCTAGGTCCATCCATGTCATTGCAAATAGTAGGATTTCATTTTTTTTTTTTTAATATAGCTGAGTAATATTCCATTGTATATATGAACCATAACTTCTTTATCCAATTGTCTGTTGATGGGCATTTAGGTAGCTTCCATATCTTGACTATTGTAAACAGTGCTGCTGTGAACATAGGAGTGCATAGATCTTTACAAATTAGTGTTTTGGTTTCCCTTAGGCAAATATCCAGAAGTGCAATGGCTGGGTCAAAGGTAGTTCTATTTTTAATGTTTTGAGGATCCTTCAAATTGTTTTCCACAGTGGCTGTATCAATTAGCAATCCCACCAACAGTGTATCAGAGTTCGCTTTTTTCCACATCCTTGCCAACACTTGTTTTTTGATTTATTGGTGATAGCCAATTTGACAGGTATAACGTGATATCTCATTGTAGTTTTAATTTGCATTTCTCTGATGATTAGTGACCTTGCACACCTTTTCATATGTCTATTGGCCATCTGTATTTCCTCTTTGGAGAAATACCTATTCAGGTCTTCTGCTCATCTTTTAATTGGAGTGTTTGTTTTTTGTTGTTGAGTTGTATGAGTTCTTTATGAATTTTTGATACTAACCCCTTGTTAGATGTATCATAGACAAGTATCTTCTCCCATTCAGTAGGTTGTATTTTCACTTTATTGATGGTTTTCTTTGCTGTGCAAAAATTTTTTAGTTTGATTTAGTCCCATTTGTTTATTTTTTTCTTTTCTTCCCCTTTCCCAAAGAGATATATCAGAAAAACAACGACAGAGAATTTATTGCCTTTTTTTTCCCTAGGAGTTTTATGGTTTTGGGTCTTGAATTTAATTTTTTAATCTATTTTAAAGTTATTTTTGTATATGGTATAAGAAGGTGGTCTTGTTTAATTTTTTTGTATGTATCAATCCAGTTTTCCCAACACCATTTGTTGAAGAGATCGTCTTTACC
Source organism: Pteropus medius (assembly GCF_902729225.1). NCBI lineage: Eukaryota > Metazoa > Chordata > Mammalia > Chiroptera > Pteropodidae > Pteropus > Pteropus medius. The sequence continues at coordinate 36,438,234 of NW_024351730.1, read as the reverse complement.
CATTGTATATTCTTGCATCCTTTGTCATATATTAAATGAGTGTATACATGTGGATTTATTTCTGGGCTCTCTATTCTGTTCCAATGATCTATATGTCTGTTTTTATGCTAGGACCATGCTGTTTTGATTACTATAGCCTTGTAGTATAGTTTGATATCAGGTAGTATGATACTTCTAATTTTGTTCTTTCTCAAGATTGCCATGGTTATTTGCGATCTTTTATGATTCTGTATACATTTTTGGATTATTTGTTCTAGTTCTCTGAGAAATATCATTGGTATTTTGATAGAGATCTGGCACCCAGGGTGAATCTGTGAGTGAGTCTGTGTGCAGGCCTTTTATGGAGGATGTCTGGGTTTTCAGGTTCCTTCTGTCTCACCCAAAAGGCTGTAATCACCACTCACTTTTTACAGTCAGATCTTGTAGGAACTCCTCTTCCCAGGACTGGAACCCTAGGCTTGGGAGCCCCTGTGTGAGGCAAGGCCCCTCATTCCTTCACGGGTCCTCTACAGATGCACTATCCCAGTGCTCAACCACCACACACTGCGAAGAACCATCTCGTTTCGTCTTTTCACCCTCTTACCAGTCTCATGTCACTTTTTCTGTACATCCTAAGATGTATGTGTTATAATCAGCTAGACTTCAGGTGGTTCTCTAAGTTGTTTGTTTTGCACTTTGGTTGTAATTTTAATGCAGTCATGGGAGGAGGTGAACCCTGCTTTTACCTAGCCTGCCATATTGACTGGAAGCCCCATTTGTCTATTCTTTTGCTAATATCATGTTGTCTCGATTACCATAGCTTTTTAAAAAAACTAATTTGTCTTTACTATGCTAAAATGCCTTTTTGATAACTAAAAAAGTAAGATTGCCTAGAGAACTAAGAATAACATGTATGTGACAAAATAGATATTATGTAAACTTGATTGACACTTGTGAAGTGCTGCATGAGTACAGATTTTCTTTAGAAATTACAGTAAAAAGATAGACTCTATAAAAATGGAGATATTGAACAAGGAAAACTTCAATTGAATCTATTGCATTCATTTAACTTCAGCATCAGATAATTCTTGAATTCACAGAGTGAATTTTAAAAGAAACTTAACACATGAATCTTTTAGACACCCTGAAGTTCTGGGGTATCTTCTATATCAGTGTGAAGAGCCAAACATTAAATACATAACATTAATAAATTGGTTAGGTAAATAGAAAATGTTTAGTCCATGAAATATTAAGCTAATATTTTATATTAACAAACTTTCCTCAGGTAGAAAAATACTTACTGTATAGTCTGTAGTGTAAAATTAGAATACAAAATTAACCCAATGTGACTATAAATAAAATATGAAGGAAAGGAAAGATATAAATATTTAAACATATTAATAGTGCTATATTGAGTAAGGGGCTATATAAGGGACTCTTTTTTCCTTTAATTGTTTTTGTAATTGCTTTATTTTTTGGAATGTTCTTAAACATGCTGTTTGTGTATCAATACTTCATTTCTTTTTTTTTGCAGTCAAATAATATTCCACATTTTATTTACTCATTCATTAGTTCGCAGGCACTGAGTCTGCCATTCAAGAAGAGCTACTCCCTTACATTTACTTTAAAAAAAAATTTAATATTTTTTTTTCATCTTGCCAGGAAAAAATGCTACATTCACATTTTTACACATGGGTGTGTCTTCGTGTGTATAGGGAGAGGGGAGTCCATTGATGGGCTTCTCTGGCTTAGATACTAGGATTAGGAGAGAAGAAAAGCTATGTATGGAAGAATGATCATGTGGTTTGTACTTATTCCAGAGTCTTCATATTGTATCTGTAAACTGAAAATTTCTGATAAAAATGATAATCAACTTTACTGATAAACTGCTCCTTTCAGTAAAAGTAACTCAGTTTATGAAGTCTTAAAAACTTATTAATGAGAAAATCAATATTTTCGGTGCTGTTTTTGTGCACAACATACGTGAGCAAGTATAATATATGAGTATATTTTATAATTATGCTATATTAATATTACATAGTCTGTAATTAAATTGGTAAACATTAAGAAAAATGCATAAAATAATAGATACTTTAAAATCAGCAAAATCCAAAAACCCAGGTACTATATAAAATAAAAAAATTTCTTCAAAATTTTAATATATGTAAATTCATTGAAATTTTCAGAAGTATCAGAAGAAATATTTTAGAAATATCTCAAAAAGCACAACAAAAGACAAAAAGATATAAAATTAGAGGATATGTCCGGGAAGTCCTATAAAAGTAATTACAACAGGAAAAAAACTGAAAAGAGGTGAAAGACTTATTGAATGAATAGTACAAGAAAATAAGTTTCCAGTTTGAAAGGTCTCATGAAATGATGAGCATAGTTAATGAAAAAAATATTTATGTAAAGTTATACTTATCATGAAATTTCAGAGAAGTGGATATAAGAGATTGTTTTAATAATTGAAAAATAAAAGCATGTCACAAAAAAGATTACTTCCCTATAGTGACACAGACACTGGCATTTAGTCTTCAGATTTTATAGCTCCAAATTTCTAATCTAGAATTCTACAATCAGTTAAAATATGAGTTTGAGGGCTAGGATAATGATATTTTCAGATATGAAGTATTTTTAATATTCACTCGATTCCCCATTTCCCTAGGAGGTACTAGAGGATAAGCTCTACAAAATGATGATGAAACTAAGAAATAGGATAATACAGGAAATAGAGAATAAGACATACCTTATAGATAAAGGTGATACTCTAGAAAAACATGAAGAAAAACTCCAGAATGATGGCTAATCTTAGAGAGTTACCAGCCAGATTGGGACAATGGGGCAGGAGGAAAACTAGTCTAGGAGAGATTTTCTTAGGGAAAAATAAACAATAAATAAAGTTGTCATGTTTATGTGTATATTATATATATATGTATCTCAACATATAAATAAATTGACATATATGTATATATGATCTCAGCACAGAGAGAAGAGCTATGTTCCTATTGGTGCTTAATGGAAAAATGGAAAATCAAGCAAACCAAAAAAAAAAAATTATTAAGTGAAATTAAAAATTACATAGACATTGATAGTTTTTAATTGAACATGAAATCCTCAGTGGTGACAAGACTCAATATTAAGTGCCCTGAATATCAATCCTTGAAATTCAAATGCTTCTGTATTTGAAGGGACTGAAGAAGAGAGGTATAAGTATGAGTAGAGATTATAGATGAGATCTTTAAATCCAATTGTGGAAATGTTATATTCAAAATTTAAACATCAGGAAATGGCAGCAAATATATGTTGGCCACAAATGCAGAACCGTAAGAAGAAATCAGCTTAAAAAACTGCAAATTATTGTTTCCTGAGATTGATAACCAAGGAATGCGAAGGAGATCTGGGCACATATATAACTACTGTGTCTGTTTTATTAAGATTATAAAACTATTGGAATTTTGAGACTGACATATATTTAATTTAAAAAGAAATAAATTTTAAAATAACTATAGTAAAATATACAGTTCATTTACATCTATCACCTAAAAGAAAGTGGGGAAGGGAGCAAAGAGGGATGAGGTATTTTGCCCAGTTACTCCTTTCTGTTCCTCAGCAAGGAACTCTAAAGTAAGTAAAAGACCAAAACTAAGGGCAATTTGATTATAGGAATATCATTGTAGAAATTTTATGAAAACATTCTTTCATTTTGTTTTCCATAATCAAGTGACGATGCCCTGGTTACATAATGAGTGACTGAGAGCTCCGTTAAAGAGTAAGCAAAGATGCCTTTCTGAAGTCCACATTCTATTTCCAACACAGCCAGCATCCTCTAATATAACCCCATCTACCTGCTTCATACAGATATTTTCTATTAATATTTTCCTATTTAGTGCTTTGCAAAAATTAATTGCTATATGAATAATAAAGATATACATAGGGTACTCAGCATGCATGCAGCTATTTCTATCATTATACTCCTGGCAGTTGTCTGCTTGCACTAAAAGGAACTACATTTCATCGTATCTTTACTCCACAAATTTAAATGTTTTAGGTGACATTTTTTTCCTTAAAGACACTTTTAGGATACAGAGAGAGGCACAAATTACCAGTGTCAATTATAGTTATGTTTTCACATAATAGGTATAAGTGGTGGGTCAGGAGAACCACTAGTCTCCTTCCTATTACTAATTACATGATGCCAATCAAATTATGTATATGTGGGTAGTGGCTTGTGAGGGAGGAATAAAACTGAACACATTATTCCTATTAAAAGCACACCTTGCACACACAAAACAATGTATATTAGGCCATGTTCCAAACAAGTGAGAGGAGGAAGCCAATAGTGATCGTTTCTCTTCCCAGACTTTTAAAAAGATACTATAAATAGAGTGTGGCATTGTTTACAGAGAACAGGTAGCTCGTGGGAGTATTTGGATATTAATTTGCAGAGTAATACCAGATAATGCTCAAATTACTGTGAACTTCCAAACAAGACTATGCAATGTAGTTCTTTAAAGTGATAGTTTATGCTTCTCTCATAAGAGAAGAATTCTTAACTTGAGTCTATGGACTCCCAAGGGCCTGTGGATAGGATTCAGGGGTCCATACATAGAGATTTGTGTACTCTGAGAGGGAAAAAATTATATATATGTAAAATTATATATAAAACACTTATTTCAGATATTTTGAAATATAGCTCATGGTTATTAATACTTCAAAATATTGTAGTTTTAGACATGCTAATGGAACTTAATTATCTTAGGCATTAATAAGAAAACAATGTGTTTTTAATATTTTTTAAAACTATGGTTAAAATAATTGGCTTATATTTAATTCTATGCACTTTATTCATTTAAAAACATTATTCTGTAAAGGAATCCAGGTTTTACAGACTACCAATGATCCATGGATCAAAAATGGTTACGAATCTTTGGTTGAATTTAGAGGTAAAAATGTTCTGCTGTGAATCTGAGGTCATTTCAGGACTGAGTATTCAGGCAAACACCAGAAAGTTAGATGTTATTTGATAATGGCTTTGACTTTTTTTATTTGTTTGTTTGTTTGTTTTTTGCTTTTGATAGAAGAAAGGAGGAGTATTGGATCATTTTAGAGGTCTTCTAGAACAGAGTGGCTTGTTAGAAACTGGGCTGTGAAGAGGTAAATGGCAGGAGGCGAGCAGCAGGCAAGTGAGAAAAGCTTCATTTGTATTTTCAGCCTCTCCCCAGCACTACCATCACTGCCTCAACTCCACCTCAGATCATCAGGCATTAGATTCTCATAGGAGCACCAGTCCCTGGTACCAAAAAGTTAGAGTTCTGTACAGGTCTAGAACTCTGGTCTAGAGTTCTGTACAGGTCTAATGTAGGAATATGAGCCATAAAACTTTTGTAGTCCTTTAGACATTTAAAAATACTGTATTGTATAACTAAGTAAGAGGGGAGAAAACGAGAGATTCCCTGAAGTGATGGAAATAATGGATAGGGATTCCAAGTGGTTTGGGGGACATTCTAAAACGGCAAGAGTGTGATTTAGCAGTCCATTTACACTTCATTGATTTTTCACTGGTGGTTGAATTGAACTTCTTTGTTCATCAGAAATTGCTCTGGCACCTGATTTTTGGTTCCTCTTTTTTTCATCTGAATCATGTCATATTAATCCTTTCTGTCATTAGCAACAGACTGTGGCAATCTTGAGAGAGGAAAGGATTTGGGGATTCCGGGTCTTCTTCAGCCTTAGCTGCTCAGACCACAGAGAGCCAATAAGAAATCAGTGCTTCCTATTTTTTAGTTAATTTAGTTTCTTTTTCTTAATTATAAGTTTTATTTTTAACAATATATGGATTGAACGTTAAAAATATCAGATAATAGATTGGGGAGTATCCTTTTTTCCCATTCTTAATTTGGTACCTAGTCAAACATACTCAAAGATGCTTACTGAGTTTTTAAACCATACTTTATTACTGGGAAAAAGCAATCTAAAAGGTATCTCCAGCCCTATCAGTAGTAACCATTCTTCAGAAATCCTTTATGAGTGTATCTCAGTGCTGCTCTGACTCACTTGAAACATCTGTGACATTTGTAAATTTGATCTTTCTTCCCGTTGTAATTTCTAAACCAGTAGAAAAAGGGACCAAATATCATGTATTTTATGCAAACATGCATAGATACAGCCAAGTGCACTGTCATTGGTCAACAAATTTCAATTAAATAATACTGGGGAAATTTTCATTAAAAAAGAGATGGTAGCATAATATAGAGGTTTATTTTTCCCAGGTCTTTCTATTGTGCTATTTTTTAGTATTCCACAACAAGAGATGTTATTTTGCATCCTGTTTAGAGTCATCATGAATGTAGCTACTACATTTGAAAAAGAAAAGTGATGATTTCATAATAATGTGCCTTTATACAATATTCACTTTAAGAGTCATTCTCTGGATAAAATTCTGACTACTAAGTTATTTGAAAGTAAATCTTTTTTTCCTGTTATATTTAATCTTTCTATATACCATGTTCTCACTAAAAACAACTCTACTTCATTATATTCATTGACTCTCAAATTTTGTGGATAGTTATTATATTATCCTTCTCCTGTTCTCCTTTATTTCAGTTCTCATATATTACATTTCCCCTAGTGGTTTCTCTGTAGTATTTAGATGACTTCTAATCTAGTTCAGGCCATTTGGTTATCTTGTGCTAACTCTTCATGTTTGTCAGTTTTTGTCAGATTTACCAGTATTGTTCAATTACCAGTATTGGAATCCATTTATAGAATCCACAAGTTCTTACCATAGAGAATAGTAGCAAATCAATCATAAAAGACTTTGAAAATCTCATCCTTGCTTGATTGTGATGATAATATTTAAATAACTTTTGAATTAGACTTGAAAAATGCACAGTTGCACAGTTTTTCCTTTGCTGAAGCTTTCTTTTTTATTTCTTATTGGAAATTGTTATCATCCAGTTTAGATGTTGTCTATTATTATTCGGTCTCTTAACATCAATATAATATGTTTATTTCAATCTCTTAACATCAATATAATATGTTTATTTAAAGCATGAACTTTGGACCTACAATGCCAGGGATTAAATGCTTGTTCTGCAGCTTACTGGCCATGTAACCTTGGGCAAGTTACTTAACCTCCTTTTCTTCCTCGTCTCTAAAATGGGCACATTCTATTGGTAAAAGCAAGTGCTGAAGGCAATCTACTTTGAAGGTGTAAGAGAAATAGACTCCGCCTTTGCAATGTGACATCACATTGCAAAGGAATCATTATACTGGGATTAATTCATCGGAGACCATTACCATCATGATATACCACTTGTTAACTAACTAAATGAAAAATTTATCTTCCTCTAGGATAACTGATCCAGGTTAAAGTGAGAATATCCTTGGCCTACAATATTCCTTTTATTTTATTTATTTTGCTCACCAGGTTAAACTTGGACTCTCCGAGGGCCAAAGTGAATGTTTCTTATAAACATGTTCTTCTCAAATCTCTTTTTAACTTAAGAGAAAACCTTAGACTTTTAAGTTCTTTTCTTCCATCAATGATTTAAGATAAGTTTTAAGAAATGTTTTTGTTGAAATATATTCATCAGAATTGCCTATAAAATTTCTTTAAAAAAAATATTTCTAACTCTAATTTGACAATCTTTGTTAGATGAGAACAAGACATCTTTCTTTCTCTCTTTTTTCAGCTTTATTGAGGTATAATTGACAAGTAACATTATATAAATTTAAGCCATGTAATGTGATGACTTGATACACATGCATATTGCAAAATTATTACCACATTAAAGTTGGTTAACACATCTTCACCTTACACTATTACCCTTTTGTTTTTGTTGTTGTGGGAGAACACTTAAGATATACTCAGCAACTTTTAAATATACGATATCATATTTTTAGCTCTAGTCATCATGTCGTATATTAATAGCCTCAGAACTTGTTCATCCTATAACTGGAAATATGAACCTTTTGACCAATATCTCACCATTTTCCCCATCTCCAGCCCTGGCAACCACCAATCTACTCTTTGTTTCTGTGAGTTAAGCTTTTTTAGATTCCACATATAAGTGAGATCATTCAGTATTTGTGTTTTACTGTCTGACTTATTTCAGTTACCATGATGCCTTTCCAGTCTATCATGTCACAAATGGCAGGATTTCTTCTCTTTATCGGATGAGTAATAGTCCATGTGTATATATATCATGTCTTCTTTATCCATTTATTCATGAATGGACACATGTTATTTCCATATCTCAGCTATTGTGAATATTGCTGCTGTGAATGTGGGTGTGCAGGTATACTGACAGAGCTTAATGGCCAGATGGGATCACCAGTTTGGCCCTGCTGATGAAGACAGCCACTTGTTCGGATCTCTGCTCCTCTTTCACTGCCAGCAGGAATGCAGGCTTCCAGGATCTGTGCACTCTTTGCTATGAGCCCTGCCCTCCTCTTCTGTCTCTAGCTTATTCTCCCAGTGATTTATGTGAGGCAGTACCCAAGTCAGCCTCCTGAAAGAATCCTTTAATCCTGAGGAAGCTGGATTTCCACCTGGAGTCTCTTTTTCCCACTGGAGAAATGGTAAGTTCTCAGTGTGGTGCAGCACCAGCCTGGGGAAGAAGTGGTACAGTCACAGTGAACTTACTCTTTTTACCCTTCTAATGCAGTTTTCCACAACTTTTATGGTCCAAGAGGATGCGTTAGCCTCAAATCCAGATTCTGCGATCATCACAAAGGTGTCTTATCTGTGGATAGTTGCCTTTCTGTGAGGAGAACTAATTTCAGGAACCATCTATTTTGCCATCTTGCTGATGTCACTCCATTTTTATTTCTAATACATATTTTGGTGATTTTTATGCCTAGTAATAATATTAGAGAACCATTGTTTTATTAGATTTTGGATTCCTGCATTGACTGCATAAAGAAAATGTATATGATCTCCCATAGCACTCAGGAGCCTTTATCTTTTTCTATAGTATGACAGAAGTTGTAATAGTTATGTTTAAATTTTATTTCACCATCATTTACAACATTACAACTAAGATAATATGTCTTCTGTATTCTAACTCAGAAGACCAGGTATATAGACACTCCTACCCTTATCCTGGTTTAGAGAGAATTCTTTGACACAGTGATAAGAATAACTTTTGTGCCTGAGAATAAAGGTTTTAATCAAGACGTATGGGGGGAAACTCTTGGAATACAGTATATTAAGTTCCTGAGGAATGCACATAAATAAAGGCAGGGGATTGAAATGGAGACGAATTCTTGCATACACATAGATACAGGTTAAAAGTCGGGGGATTGAAATGGAGACGAATAAAGGCAGGGGATTGAAATGGAGACGAATTCTTGCATACACATAGATACAGGTTAAAAGTCACCAGGATTTAGGCATATAGTTAACCTTCATTTTATTCACAGGCTATATGAGTCGAAGTCTTGCTAGCAAAATATTTCAGACAAGAAGGAGTTTAATTTGGCAACTGCCATGCCCTTGGGGGGGGTGAAGTAACAAATGTCAGAGAAAGCTCATGATGATCTCAGGAACTTTTTAAGTGCAAAAATGTTAGAAAACCAGCACTACTAATTTCAGCTACCTGCACTACCTGATCAATCAATTCAAGGAGAATATCTGGAAGATATAGTATTACCTTGCTTTCAGCCAATATCCACGTGTCTGCTCACTGTTAAACAAAAATGAATTCTAATTCTGGTCTATCTAAAATCTTGTGAAAGTGCCTTTTTTGGGGGCAGAAAGTAAACTAGAACTTATATAGAAAGTTAGTCTGAAAAATGGCATAAAGTACAAAATAATATTATAAGAAGTTTTCTATATTATTCATAAGAAGTTATAATTCTTTTCGTGTTTCTATAAGGGAACAATTATATATCTATTCTACAGCAATTTTAATGATTCTAAATATGAATGGCTACAATATTTTAAAGAAAGCTACCTTTTATTTTTAAGGTAGGTTAAATTATATTTTAACTATTATCTTACAATGTATTCATCATATAATTATCTTCATAAAGTAACTGTCTCAGTGGAAATAATGTCTAAAATGTGGAGGCAGTACTTATTATTCTCAAGTCCCTTTATCATTTAAAATTTGCGAATCTCTGATATTTTTGGTTGATTTAGCAGAAAGAATCAGACAACATTCAGTTAAATTTTCTTAATATTCAAGTGACTTCAGACCAAGTTAGATCTGTCCTGAAGGAACTATGTCTCCAAGGAAACTTAACCTTATTCTCTTTCTAAATCTATAAATAGTTTCTGGGGGTTGCCTCCCTTACTCTCAGAGGCTTCTCGTGATTTTATAGCAACTGGTGGAAAATTTAACAAAAGCATCTTAGGTTCCGTTATTTTCAGTTCAAAACTTCCAGTACAGCATGAACTTTTTATGAAGTTACTTTTCTCCTTTTAACCCCTTTTCCCACCCCCATCGACATCATTTACCCGATTATTTCCTCTTCTGCTGCACTAGCCTATAATCAGAAGGATGCTTCCTTGATCTGTTTGTTCAGTGTTCCAGCCTCCCATAGGGCAGTGCCACCTTGGTCTTTCATAATTTTCTATAACTGCAAGCAGCAGGACTAACTTTTTTTCTTTAGCGTGGAGATATAAGATTGATAACCTGGCAAAGCAATTACAGTAAAACTCTTATTACAAAGCACTTCGCTATTTCACAGATTCGATTATACCTTGGGTCAAACTCTGACCACTGTGTGCATTGTGTATTTCTCTTAATATAACATGAAAAGAACCTACAAGGTAGGTGTTATCTTATCCTCCGACATCAGCCTTATTACAGTGGTCTCTTTTATTGCACTGATTCATGTTGCTACATAGAAAAAATTACTTTCTATGCAATTTTCAAGGACTAGTAGATAAACAATGTCAAAAAATAATATCAGGCATCATTTTGTCTTGTAATATAAACTTATCCCACTACATTTCATCCCAGTTATAAAATATAGCTGGTGATTTAGAATAGTAGGCCAAATATTTTAGAAATGATTTTCTATGAAAGATGTTGTAAGAAGATATATTTAACTTAAGTAAAAATATTTATTCATGTGACTGCTGATAGCAGATGCCTCTGATGCCTGCCTGTCACATTTTTTCATCCCGCATTTCTGTGCACCAGGACTCGCCTTGTGTTAAGACTCCCATTCCGTGCACTGATCTCACATCTTCAGGACTGACTTACCCATTAGGCACAGTGTCTAGGCCCATGCTACTTTTAGGAGCCCACAAACATGTTTTAATTTCTTTTAGAATCAGAAGAAAAAAATAAACTTTCAAGTTAATGAAAATGTTTTAATATATAATAGTAATATATTTGTCTTTATACAAATGCAGTATTAAATGAAAAATTTAATTATTTCTGTGGTGGAAGAGGCCCACCACAGTCATAACGTGGCCTTGCATGTCTGTCCACAGTCTCCATGGTTGCCTGTTTGGCCATGTGTAAGAGTAGCCAGGAAGTACAGGGGAGATAATGTCCCTGGGGGCAACGAGGTAGACATAGGAGCCAGGTGAACTATTTTGAGAAAATTTTTTTTATGATTTTCTTAGAAGAATCAAATCCCTGTTGTCCCTCTGTTGCATCCTCACTATATCACACACCTACATACACCATACACCCTCCCCCATAGACATCATCTATATATATATATAGTGATATATATATAGTGATGTATATATATATATATATATATATATATATATATATATAAAATTCTGCATCCCTCTGTTGAAGTATAGAGTCAATTTCCTACTTTCTAAGGAACACAAACTAAGATTTTAACTCTGCGCATTTAAAATATAAAAATATTCTTACAGATTTCTTGTTCCTAATTATATTTTCTTATAATAACAGATTAAGGTATGATTCACATACCATAAAATTCACCATTATAAAGTATACAATTTAGTGTTTTTTAGTATATTCACAGAGATGTACACTTATCACCGTTACCTAATTTTAGAACATTTTATTACCCTGAAAGAAACTTTGTACCCATTGGTAGTCACTTCCTCTTTTTTTTCCTCAGCTTCTGGAAACTATTAATCTACTTCCTGTCTATATGGATTTGCTTCTTCTGGACACTTTATATAAATTGGACCATATAATATGTAGTCTTTTATGATTGATTGCTTTCACTTAGCATAGTGTTCTCAAGGTTTATTCATGTTATAGCATGTATTAGTATTTTGTTTTTTCTTATAGTCAAATAATATTCCATTGTATAAGTATATAACTTTTGTTGATCCTTTCATTGGTTGACAGACATTTGTATGGGTTCTGCTTTTTAGCTATTAGGAATAATGTTACTCTGGATTTGTGTACAGGTTATTGTGTGGACATATATTTTTAGTTCTCTTAGGTTTTTATCTAGGATTGAAATTTTTGAGTCAGATGCTAACTCTATGTTTAATTTTTTTTGGAACTTCCAAATTGTTTTCAACTGTGCTTTACATTTTCACATTTCTACTAGCAATTTTGAGTATTTTAATTCTCCACATTTTCACTAACACTTGTTTTTGCCTGTTTCTTGCACTTTAATTATTCTTATGTGGGTGAAGTGGAATCACATTGTTGTTTTGATGAGCGTTTCCCTAATGACTACTTGTGTTGAGCATCTTTTCATGTGCTTATTGGCTATTTATATATTTTCTTTAGAGAAATAATCCTTCAAATATTTTGCCCATTTTTAATTGGGTCATTTGTCATTTTATTTTTGAGTTCTAAAAGCTCTTTGTATATTGTGCATGCAATGCCATTATAGATAAATGATTGCAAATATTTTCTCCCATATCGTGAGTTATCTTTTCATTTTGATACTATTCCTCAAATCATATGTTTTTTCATTTTATGAAGTTTATTTTAACTAATTTTTTCTTTTATCACTTGTACTCTTGACATAAGATACACATACACACATATGTGAAGCTATTGCTTTGTGAACCCAAGTTCACAAAGATTTATTTCTATATTTTCTTCTGAGTTTTATTTTTTTAGTTCTTATATTTAGGTCTATGATCCATTCTGAGTTAACTTTGGTACATGGTGTGAAGAGTATCTACATTCTTCATGTAGATATTCAGTCTATCCGGCACAATTTGTTGAAATGGCTATTACTTCCCCATTGAATTGTCTTGGTAAACTTGTCAAAAATCAATTGACCATAATGTAAGAGTTTATGTCTGTACTCTCAATTCTATTCCATTGATCCATATCTCTATCGTTGCGCCAGAACTACATGTCTTGATTAATATATGTTTTTACTAAGTTTTGAAATCAGGAAGTGTGAATCCCTCAACTTTGTTCTTCTTTCTCCATGGTTGTTTTAATTATTTGTGTCACTTTATTTTCATAGGAATTGTGTCAAATCTGCAGGTAAATCTGGGGTATATTTCCTCAATGTACTAATATTCAATCCATTAATATGGGTATTTATTTAAGACCTCTTTCTTTTGACCATATTTTATAGTTTTAGAGTTTTAAGTGTACAAGTCTTGTACTTCTTTTATTATATTTATTCCCATTTTATTGTCGTTAGTGCTATTATAAATGGACTTGTTTCCTTAATTTCATTTTCAGATTGTTCATTGCTAGTGTATTGAAAAACAGTTGATTTTTGTTTATCGATCTTGTATACAGCAACTCTCCTGAGCTCATTATTGAAAAAAAAGATTTCCTTATGATTTTCTATATATAAGACCATGTCATCTGCAAATACAGTTTTACTTCTTTTCCAATCTTGATTCCCATTCCAATGTTCAAGAAAAGTAGAGAAAGTGCTTATTTTTGTCTTGTTCCTGATCTTAGGTGAAAAGCTTCACTACTAAATATAATATTAACTGGAGATTTTTCATAGATATCATTATCATTTGAGGAAGTTCTTTTTTGCTACTAGTTTATTGGGTGTTTTGATAATGAAAGGGTATTTGATTTTGTTAAATGCTTTATCTATATCTATTAAGATGATCATGAGGTTTTGGTCATCTATATAATATAGTGTATACAAGGATCGTTTTTGTATTTTGAACCAACCTTGCTTTACTGAGCTAAATCCTACTTGGGCATGGTGTATAAATTTTTTAAAAAATCATTGCTAGATTCAATTTGTTAGTATTTGGTTGGGTAGTTTTACATCTATATTAATAGGGATATTAGTCTAATATATATTTTTTTCTTATTATATCTTTGCCTGGTTTGGGTAGAAGGGTGGTATTGGCCTCATTGAATGATTTGGGAAATATTCACTCTTATATTTTTTAGAAGAATTTCTGATGATTTAGTTTTAAATCTTTAAACATTTGTTAGAATACAACAGCAAAGTGAGCTATGCATGAATTTTTTTTGACTTTTAAATACTAGTTGAATCTCTCTACTTTTATAAGTCTTTTCGTATTTTTATTTATTTAGTCAATTTAAGTTCTTTGTGTCTTCCTGAGAATTTGTCCATTTCATATAACCTAATATAACCTAACCTAATATGACCATCTTATAATTCTTTTTTATTCTGTAAACATGATAGTGTTATCTTTTTTTTCCATTCTGATTTTAGTAATTTGAATATTGCCTTTTCTTTCTTAATTATTTTAACTAATGTTTTGCCAAATTTATTTAAATCTTTTCAAAGAAACAACTTTTGATTTTGTTGTTTTTCTCTGTTTTTATATTTATATATAATTTATTTCTGCTCTATTCTTTATTATATATTTCCTTCTGTTTGCTTTAGATTAATTACTCTTTATTTGGTTTCTTCAGGTAGAAAGTTAGGGTATCCTTTTGAAATGTTTTTTTTTTTTTAAAGATAGTATTATTTTATTTTTTTGAGTCTTTTAAAATTTTATATTAGTTTCAGATATACAGTACAATAGCTAGACATTTATATAATTTATGAAGTGATCCCCTCAATTACTCTAACACCCATCTGGCACTACACATAACCATTACAGTAATATTGACTATATTTTCTATGCTGTACTTTAAATCCTTGTGACTTTTGTGTAACTACTAATTTGTGCTTCTTCATCTCTTTACCTTTTTCACCCAGCTCCCCAATCCCCACTTCCCTCTGACAATCACCAATTTGTTCTCTGTATCTATGAGTCTATTTTTGTTTATTTGTTTTTGTTTCTTAGATTCCGCCTATAGGTGAAATCCTATGGAATTTATCTTTCTCGGTCTGACTTATTTGAGATAAAAATTTCTCTCTAAGTGCTGTTTTAATTGATCCCATAAGTTTGATATTTTGTGCTTTTACTTATCTCAAAGCATTTTCAGATTTCCTTTGTAAATTTTTTGAGCCATTGGTTATTTAAGAGTGGTTATTTAATTTCTACAAATTTGTGAAATCTCTAAATTTATTGACTTTATTGATATCTAGTTTAATTTCATTATGGTTGGAATTATACTTTTTATAATTTAAGTCATTTAAAATTTACTGAGGCTTATTTAGAGGTATAACAAATGGTCTATCCTGGTGAATGTCTCACATACACTTAAGAATAATACTCTGAAGTATGTACTTAGTAATTGTTGAATAGTTCTATAGATGTCTAGGTCTACTTCATTTTTTAATGTTAAATCTTCTATTTTTAAATTCATCTTCTGCCCGGTTTTCCTATCCATTATCTAAAATGGGATTTTAAAGTCTCTAGTGATCATTGTTGAATTGATATTTGCCCTTAAATTCTGTCAGTTTTTTGCTTCATGTATTTTAGGGTATTATCTTAAGCACATATGTAATTATAATTATTGTACCTTCTGAAAAATTGACCTTTTATCATTATACTATGTTCTTCTTTGTCTCTAGTTACAATTTTTGTCTTTAAGTCTATTTTTTCTGTTGATAATGTAGCTGCTGGAACTCTTGGTATCTATTTCCTTTCTTTTACTTTCAACCTATTTGTGTCTTTAAATCTAACATGTATCACTTGCAAACAGTTGTTAATTCACATTTTTTAATCTATTCCGCTTGTCCACTTTTTTTTTTTGAAGCATTAAATCCACTTAGGTTTAATGGAATTACTGATAAGGTGACATTTGAGTCAGGCATTTTTTGCTATTTGTTTTCCATATATCTTAAGTCTTTTTGCATGGTTCCTTTTGTAACTACTTTTTTTTTAAAATTATCTTTTGTTCCTTTTATCATACATGTTTTACTTACTTTCTCAGTAGTTCTCCTAGGTATTATAATTAACATCTTAACTAAATAATTTAGTTTGTATGAAGGTAAACTTAATTTATATAGTGTACAGAATTTTACTCCAAAATAGTTCCAGTCTCCTTTTCTTTGTCCTATTTTCACATTAATAAACATTTTATATGTTATAAGTCCATCAACACAATCTTGTAATTATTTCTTTATACAGAAGTGAAGCATTACAAAGAAAAAGACATTTATAATATCTTTTATATTTACCTATGTCATTACTTTAATCATTGCTCTTAATTTCTTCTCATGGATTTAAGTTATTTTCTAGTGTCTTTTTCTGAATGGCTCACTCTAATATTTCTTATGAGGTAGACCCACTAGTGAAGAAATTTTTCAGTTTTTGTTTATCTAGATATGTCTTAATTTATCCTTCAAATCTGAAAAATAATGTTGCCAAATATAGAATTCTTGGATGACATTCACTTTCTTTCATCATTTTGAATATGTCATCCCACTAATATCTGACATCCATTATCTGTCTCTTGATTAATATCTATCTGGTGAGGCTTTATTCCTAGAGTCTCTTTAAATCTTCATTCATGGTTTCCTTTAGCTCTTTGAACATATTTATAGCAGTTTACTTAAACTCTTTGGATATTAAGACCAATGTCTAGACTTTCTTAGGGAGAGTTTCTATTGGCTGCTTTTCTCCCCGTGTACACGGGTCATGGTCATACTTTCTTGTTTTTCTGTATGTGTCTCATTATATTTTATTAAAACCAAATATTTTTAAATAGTATAATGTGGGCTTTGGCGAAACAGTTACACCTCACCCACCCTCAGGATGTGGTGTTATTGCTGATTGTATTATTTTTGTTGTAGTTGTTGCTATTTGTTCAGTTTGTGTCTTTCCTGGACTGATTTTATAAGGTCTATATTCTTTGCCTTGTGTGGCCACTGAAATCTTACTTGGTTAGCTTTATTGCCAGCTAATAATTGAGAAAAGTTTCCTTAAATGCCATGCAAGCATAAATTTCCCAGTCTTAGCAGAAGAGCACTGTTTGTGCTGGTGTTTGCTTTTAGTGCTCTAGGAGGCAGTTTACACTCTGCCTTAGCTTTATTTCCTCCTCGTCAGGGCTTCAAGATAAGATAAAGCTGAGAGATTAGGTCTTATTTTGTTTTTCTTAGCATGAATACAACCCTGCAGTGGACATTATCTTTTTATTTCCAGGAATTGCTTAAACCTTTCAAAGTCCCCTAATGATCTCGTTCTCCACTTTTTCTTTTAAGTTTTTGGTCACACTCTTCTTAGTCCCAACTTTTATTGGGAAAAATGGAACAAATAGGAGAGGAGAAAAGAGAGACGAGCAGAGATGGGTGCACAGAAACAGCCCAGAGCGCACTGTGGGACTCAGGGAAAAGGGAGGTACCAGGCTGCTGTGTGCATTCTCTGTAGCCCCAACCATTCCTGACTGAGTGATTAGCATATAATTCAGCCAAACCCAGTGATCTATCAGGGCAGAGACCAGAATACAGAAGCACAACAACTGTGTTCTAGTGGCCGCCACTGTCGGGCAGAAACCAAAGTTATGGAATCTGGCCACCACCCCGAACCCTCCCAGAGCTAGCAGTGGACCCCAGAAGAAACTGTAACAGCGGAACTCAAGCTACAAAGCAGAATATCTACAGCCCTGAGAACTGGAGAGACACCTCCTGAGTGACAGACGCACGCTACGGCTAATCCTAGTGAAGAGTAGAGATACAAAAGCAAGGCCAGAGAGGTCTGGCAGTCATTACTGGAAGGAGAACAAAGCTACAAATACACTAGTAGCCTCTTTCATCTCCTTCTGCCTCCACCCATTAAGGCTGATACCATCAGGGGTACCTGGGACACCTTAAGCAGAACAATACTGGTTGCTAGGGCAGCACCTAGACTTCAGGGGCTTGGAACCCTATTGCCCAGACACATTCTCCCATGGGGAGTGGAGCCTTGAGATCGTGGTGACCTGGTCACAGAGGAGACATCCACCTCTCTAGGGAACAGAAGACATAGAGATCCAGGAGGCCTGGGCAGTGCAGGAGGTGTGTGCTCCCTTCAAGCACCACCTACTGGAAAACAAAAGAAAAACTACTTTTTATTAACCCACTAAAGAGATATCATTCTTAATAATAATAATGAAAATATTTTAAAAAAGCAGAGTTCATTCCCGTATATGCCTAGGAGGATAAATAATTCATCAGATACCATGAATGAACAAGGTAACAAGGCACTTAGAAAGAAAATAAAATATCACTAAGAAAATAAACTTAAAGACACGAAAATATGTGATTTAAATGGCAGAGAATTCAAGATTGCAGTTCTGAAAAAACTCAACAAGATGCAAGAAAACTCAGATGGGCAGTTTAATGAACTCAGAAATACAATCAATGAAAAAAAAAAGGAAAACTTTACCAAAGAGACTGAAACTTTAAAAAGAACCAAATAGAATTTCTGGAGCCAAAGAACTCAATAAAAGAAATGAAGAATGAGATAGTGAGTTTATCTAGAGGAAAGAATTAATGATATCGAAGACAGAAATCTGTAAGTGACGCAGGTGGAAGAAGAGACTTGAAAGTGAAAAAAAATTGAGAGAACTTTACAAGAACTGATGCCATCAGAAAAAACAGTATAAGAAAAATAGGCATACCAGAAGGAGAAGAGCGGGTGAAAGGAACAGAGAGCCTATTCGAACAAGTAGTCGACAAGAATTTCCCAAACCTATTGAAGGAACTAGATCCTTGAATCCAAGAAGCAAACAGAACACCTAATTATCTCAACCCTTAAAGGCCTTCTCCAGTGCACATTATATTACAACTTTCAAAACTTAATGACAAAGAAGGAATTCTCAAGGCAGCCAAGGAAAAGAAGATGGTATCTTATAAAAGAAATCCCATTAGATTATCATAGGATTCTTCAGCAGAAATTCTACAAGCTAAATGGGAGTGGAAACTATTGAAAGGGAGAAAATATTAACCAAGAAAAATAGATTTAGCAAAGTTCTTTTTGAGATATGAAGGAGAAATAAAGACCTTTGAAGACATATGGAAGCTGAGGGAATTTTCCACCACCAGGCCTGTGTTACAGGAAATACTGAAGTGGGTTATCCTACCTGAAGCAAAAAGACAAAAAGATACAAAATTGTGAGTTAAAGGACTAACAGACACACAGAAGCAGGAAATCGTAACTCTTATTCAGAGAATGGTATTTTATACTTAAGTATTATGTAATGGTTTAAGGAGATAAAACATTTAAAAAGAGAAGAAGACAATAGCTACTGCAACTTGGAAATGAACTCATAGCATAAATAAGGATAATTTGTGACCAAAAAAAAGGGAAGGAGTAAAGCTAGAAGATATATGCAGAAGAAAAAGGTCTACCGTATATGTAAAACTTTCTTTTGCATAAGCTTAATGGTAACCACACACAAAAAAATCGAGAACTGAGATATGTAACTTAGAAAAACAGAGAACAAAAGAAAAAATAATAGAATACCACCAAACTAAAATAACAGACAGAAACACAAGGGCAAAAAAACAATGAAGACACTGAGCTACCAGAACACGAAAGATAAAATGGCTATCAGAAAACCTCATATATCAATAATTACCCTAAATGTAAATGGACCAAACTCACCAATAAAAAGCCACACTATAGCAGATTAGAAAACAAATCCCAACCATATGCCACCTTCAAGAAATACATCTCAGTTCCAAGGACAAAGATAGACTCAAAGCGAAAGGGTGGAAAACAATACTCTATGCAAATGGCATACAGAGTAAAGTGGTGTAGCTGTACTTATATCTGACGAGATAGACTTCAAGATAAAAAAAGGTAACAAGAGGCAAAGATGAACATTTCATAGTGATAAAGGAGACGATACATCAAGAAATAACATTTATCAATATATATGCTCCCAATCAGGGAGCACCAAAATATATAAAGCAACCACTGACAGAACAAAAGGGAGAAACTGACAAAAATACAATTATAATAAGATACCTAAATACCCCACTGTCGGATATAGACAGGTCATCCAAACGGAAAATCAGTAAGGAAATAACATCCTTAAACGACACATTAGACCAACCGGATAACCGGACATAATTGACACTTATAGGGCATTTTATACCAAAGCATCAGATTATACATTCTTCTCTAGGGCACATGAAACATTCTCAAGGATAGACCATACGTTGGAACACAAAACTAGCCTCAACAAATTTAAGAATATTGAAATCATACCAAGCATATTCTCTGACAATAATGCATTGAAACTGGAGATCGATTGTAAACAAAATCAGGAAGAACCACAAATACCTGGAGATTAAACAACATGCTACCAAAGAACAAATGGGTCAAAGAAGGAATAAGAGGACAGATTAAATGATACATAGAAACAAGTGAGAATGAAAATCCAACTTATCAAAATTTTTGGGATACAACAAAAGTAGTAATAAGAGGAAAGTTCATATCATTACAGGCCTATCTCAAAAAACAAGAATGAGCCCAAGTAAACAATCTAACATTGCATCATCAAGAACTAGAAAAAGAATAAATGAAGCCCAAAGTCGGCAGAAGGAAGGAAATAACAAAAAATTTGCAGAATTAAATGAAATCGATAACAAGACAATAGAAAAAATTAATGCAACAAAGAGCTGGTTCTTTGAAAAGATCAATCAAAATGACAAATCCTTGGCTAGACTCACTAAGGAAAAAGAAAAAACTCAAACAAACAAAATCAGAAATGAACGAGAAGTTACGACAATACCACAAAAATACAAAGGGTCATACGAGAATACCATGAAAGATTATATGCCAACAAATTCAATAACCTAGAATAAACGGACAAGTTCTTAGAAATATAAACTTCCTAAACTGACATGAAGAACTGGAAAATCTAAATAGATCAATCAATAGTAAGGAAATTGAAACATTTGTCAAAAAACCTCCCCAGATGTAAAAGTCCAGGACCAGAAGGCTTCACTAGTGAATTCTACCAAGCATTCAAAGATAACTTAATACTTGTTCTTCTCAAACTCTTCCAAAAATCGAAGAAGAGACAATGCTACCTAACTCATTTTTGTGAAGCCAGTGTTACCCTGGTACCAAAATCTGGTAAAAATAATACAAAAAAGAAAATAAAACTGCAGACCAATATCTCTGATGAATATAGATGCAAAAATCTTTAAAAAAAAAAACTAGCAAATTGAATAAAACAATACATTAACAAAGTTATACATTGTGATCAAGTGGGGTTTATTCCAGTAGCACAATCACAGTTCAATATACACAAATCAATCAATGTGATACACCACATAAATAACAAATAAAGAATAAAAGTCATATGATCATATCAATAGATGCAGAAAAAGCATTTTACAGATAAGTATCCATTTATGATTAAAATACTTAATAAAATGGACATAGAAAGAATATACCTCAACATAATAAAGGCCGTATACAACAAACCCTCAGTTAATATAGTTAATGGTGAAACACTAAAAATTTTCCCTCTAACATCAGGAACAAGAGAAGGTTGACCACTCTCACCACTCTTATTCAATACAGTATTGGAAGTCCTAGGTAGAGCAATCAGACAAGAGAAAGGAATAAAACACATCCAAATTGGGAATAAAGAAGTCAAATCATTGTTTTTTGCAGAAGACATGATTCTTTATGTAGAAAACCATAAAGACTCCACCAAAAACCTATTAAAAACAATAAACAAATACAATAAAGTTGCAGGATACAAAATTAGTGTATGCAAATCCATTGCATTCTTTTATAATACCAATGAAATTTCAGAAATAAGAAATGAAAGAGACATTTCATTTTGCAATTGCAACAAAAAGAGTAAAATAGGTATAAACTTAAAGCATGTGAAGGACCTATACACTGAAAACTACAAGACATTATTAAAATAAATTGAGAAGACAAAAAGAAATGGAAAGATATTCTATATATGTGGGTTGGAAGAATTAACATAGTTAAAATGGACATATTACCTAAAGCAAAATATAGATTTAATGCAATCTCCATCAAAATCCCAGTGGCATTTTTTAAAGGAATAGAACAAAAAAGCATCAGATTTGTATGGAATCATAAAATAGCTAAAGCAATCCTGAAAAAAAAGAACAAGGCCAGAGGCATCACATTGCCTGATTTACGTTACACAGTGACAATAATCAAGACAGCATGGTACTGGGAGAAAAACAGTCACAGAGACCAATGGAACAGAATTGAGAGCCCAGAAATACACTCCCTGTATGTACGGGAAAATATTTTTTGACAAAGAAGCCAAAAACAATGGATAAAAGAAAGCCTCTTCAATAAATGGTGCTGAAATATTTGGAAAGACACATGCAAAAGAATGAAACTAGACTGCTGCTATCTGTTACCACACACCAAAACCAACTCAATATGGGACAAGATCTAAATATAAGACCTGAAACAATAAATTGCATTGAAGAGAACATGCATACTAAACTCATGAACCTTGGTTTCAGAGTGGATTTTATAATTTCAACCTAAAGCCAAGAGAAGTAAAAGCAAAAATAAATGAATGGGACTATATCAAAATAAAAAGCTTCTGCACAACAAAAAGAATCCATCAACAGAACAGAAGCAACCTATCGAATAGGAGAAGATATTTGTAAACAATGCCTTTGATAAGGGGCTAATATCCAAAATATACAAAGAACTTATACAACTCAACAACCACAAAACAAACGATCCAATTAAAAAATGGACAGAACTTAAACACTTCTCCCAAGAAGACATAAAAATGGTCAACAGACATATGAAAAAATGCTCAACTTAAATAGCATTAGGGAAATGCAAATCAAAACCACAATGAAATACCACCTCACACCTATAAGAATGGGTATTATCAACAAGAGAAGTAATAACAAGTGTTGGAGAGGTTATGGGGGAAAAGGAACCTTCATACACTGCTGGTGGCGATGTAAATTTGAACAGCCACTATAGAAAATAGTATGGAGGTTCATCAAAAATTTAAGAATAGAATTACCATATGACCCAGCAATCCCTCTTCTAGGTACCTATTCAAAAAAACTGAAAACATTTATTCATAAAGATATATGCACCCTGATGTTTATTGCAGCATTATCCATGGTAGCCAAAACATGGAAACAACCAAAATGTCCTTCAATAGATGACTGCATAAATATGTGGTTCATATATGCATTGGAATACTACTACTAATAATAAGCCATAAGAAAAGATGAAATACTGCCATTTCCAACAACATGGATGGATATTGAGATAAGCAGGCTAAGCAAAATAAATCAGACAGAAAGTTAAGAACCATATGATTTCATGGCATACAAAACTGAAAGGAACAGACAAAGAAAAACTCATGGACACAGACAAGTTTAGTGGTTCCCAGAGGGAGAGGAAGTAGAGAGGTAGATGACTTATTGAATTGTATACTTGAAATATACATAATTTTATTAACTAATGTCACTCTCAGTAAATTTAATTAAAAAATATAGTATAACATATATAATGAAAGTCCCTAATTTATCACTGTACTGCTTAATGAATTTTCACAAAGTGAACACATCCATGTAAACATCATCCACATTATGAAACTGAAGGCCATCGGCACCTCAAAATTCTTCTTATGAAACTAGTCACTACCTGTATCTCTAAGGGGAACCACAGTCCTAACTTCTAACACTCTATAGAGTATTTCTTCCTGTCTTTTAATTCTATATAAATTAATCATATAGCATATTAAAAAAAGTAAACTATTATAATGTCTCATAACCAAGATGTACTGTTATATATCTCTGCCACATTTTTAAAAATTTATATTTTTCTTGTGCCAAATTAAGAGAAAAAACCCTATGTGGTTTACTAAGGAAGATATAAAATTTTACTCTCTGAAATTATGTGACCCTAGTAATAATGAGGTAATAATATACTGAAGTAATGATTATCACTATTATTATTAACAAAGCATTTCTTAGTAATCTCCAAGCAATAAATGCCTGCTTTACCCACTTGTTATGATCTTCTTTTTCATTTTCAGTATTTTATTTATTCCTCTTCTGCTCAGTGTTAGCCACTTGCATTCTGAATATATTCATTGGTCTATATCTTGATTTATTTATTTCATACCAAGTTATTATCTGTAAGCTTTTTAAGAGAAAGAACTAAATCTACTCATTCATTTTTGTCTGCCTAATTTCTATCACACTAGCTATATAGGAAAACAGATATAAAAATATAATATAATGTACTATTATAGTATTTTACATATATCTTTGAGTTTATAAAGTGGTCGTTCCATATAAAATTGTTAATATTTGATTATTTTGTCTTTCAAAAATGGAATTTCTTATGATCCTACTTAATATAATTATGCCTGAAATGTATAAAATCAGATGCCAGTTCATACAATTGGAATTTGACCCCACTTCTGGATTTATTTTGAAAACTGAATTTGATGATTCTTACATATAAATATCTGCACCCTCATGTTCATTGCAGCATTATTTACAATAGTCAAGACATGAAAACCACCTGTGTCCATAAACATGAATGGATAAGCAAAATATGATATATATATATATATTCTTCTCATATATATATATATGTATATATATATATATATATAATATTATCAGCATAGTTTACATACCTACACACATATATGTTCAAACATACACACACACTGGAATATTATTCAGTCATAAGAAAGAAGAAAACCACACCTTTGTAATAACACTGATGAATCTTGAGGGTATTTTTCAAAGTGAGATAAGTCAGACAGAGAAAAACATTGTATGATTTCACTTATATGTGGATTCTAATAAAGCTGAACTAATAGAAACAGAGGGTAGAACTGTGATTGTCAGAGGTGGGGGTGGGAGAAATTGGAGAGATGTCAATCAAAAGATACAAACTTCCAGTTACAATTTGAATAAGTTCTGGGCATCTAAAATACAGCTAGGTGAACATAGTAAATATGACTGTATTATATACTTGAAAGTTGCTAAGAGAATAAATCTTAAATGTTCTCACTATACACATACACATAAATGGTAATTGTGTGAGGTATTAACTAACCTTAACGGATCTGCTAACTCACTGTGGTAATCATCTCACAAAATATACATGTGTCAAACCATCATATATACCCTGCACAACACTGCGTGTCAATTATACCTCAGTTAAACTGGAAAATATGTAACAAAAGTAATTACTAGCTAATCTTAAATGCAATTCTATTCTCTTTTCTCCCTTAAATTAACTTATGATAGATAAAATTTGTTCAGCTCTGGACAGACAGCATTCAGTCATATTACAAATGCCAGTTAAAATTACTTCTGCTGGAAGAAAATAAAATTTTCTGAATTAAACTGGCCTAATGAATGAGGAATTTTTTTTTTTCTTGCAGCTAGTAATCCAGAGGAATATGTGTCTTGGGATCAGCATAGTTAGGTGATTACATTTTATTGTGATTTCATGTATCTTCTTTTGGTTTACTGGCTTCATGTCTCACACCATGATGTCCAAGGAACAGTGAAGGCCATCTTTTATATTTGATTTCACTTGAGTGTGATCCCTTCCCAGAAATCTCAGGAAAAAAAAAAAGTGAATATATATATGTGTGTGTGTGTATATATATATATATATACACACACACACATATATATATATACATACACACACACATATATTCCCATGGCTAGGATATCTGTTAATTGACTTAGGCCTCATTTCTGAACCAGTCTATGCTAAGAGGTTGATATTACCCTTAAACTCTTCAGACTACTACAGGAAACACTGTTTTTCTCTATTGCATGAGAAAATAATGGCATTGCCAGTTAAAATGAATGTACATTTGGATATTTTGTGTTCAGTGCAATGAAAGAAGCAATGCAACTTAAAACAATGAAAGAAGAAAACGAAAGGCACATTCAGCTAACTACTAATTCGAGGTACCTGGTGAAATGAAGAATTCTATGGGAGAATTTAAGAGACTCCTATCTCCTATGGCTGGAGGGAAACATTTGCTAAAAATTATGTCCAAGACCTGAATGAGAAAACATTGTAATGACTGGGTGCATGCTCACCTAATGTACAAAATTGGATATGACATCCTGTGAAATTGGGCTGCTATATTTCAAAATAAAATATATAATTTGAACCAATGGCCATTTTGTGGCATTATATTTCTGAAAGGCAGAATACACAGATCTGGAAACTGTATTGCATGGAATAAGATTTTCTCTTCTTGTTATAACTCCCCATGACCCACATCGGAGTTTGTGTTTCTATGTGTACAATTTTAGGCACTGCTGGAATAAAGAAACATATTCCTAAAGTGTAGGGAGTGGTGGTTTGGGAGCAAAGGTAGGGTGGAATTACGCTTTTATCAGGGAACACAGTAAGAGTCCACTAGTCCTGACCCTTTGGGTTGTAGCCTCTCTTTGACATTTTAGACACCTTTTGACACTAGACAAACAGGCAGGAAAAAGGAGTTTGTTAAGTCTTTATTCATTAATATTATCCTGAATGCCAACAGAAATATTCTGGAACAAGGTAGATTATTCTTACTTAAAAATAGTGTTAACTGCTTAGGCCTCTCTTTACCCCTATTTTTACCCCTGGAGTAATGTAAGAATCAAATATCATCTTGTATGTAGGTGAGGATCACAAAAAAATAAATTTGACATTTATAGAGAAGAAAGAGACAGGTGTCCCCTCTCTCCTTCTAAGAGTCTCTTTGGAATATAATGTAAAGGATCTTGGATTCTTACATTTTGGAATACACAGGGGAAGTACAATTGTGTATACAGCTTTATAACCACCTCAAGGGTTCTTTATCTTAGTATCTCAGG
This sequence comes from Pteropus medius, assembly GCF_902729225.1. Taxonomy (NCBI): domain Eukaryota; kingdom Metazoa; phylum Chordata; class Mammalia; order Chiroptera; family Pteropodidae; genus Pteropus; species Pteropus medius. The sequence continues at coordinate 36,411,156 of NW_024351730.1, read as the reverse complement.
GTATTTAGTGGATCTGAATGGTTTAAGAAGTTTTATGCAGCACATACTGGTGCCACATCAATATCCTGTCCATGAGCTCCAGGCCATTTCCAACTAACAGTACTTGCATCTCTTTGCCTAAAAGTTCTGTTTTGTTTGTTCATTTATTTTAACTAGACTTGGCAGTTATTTTGAACAGGTAATGGGTTTGAATATCAGGATAATTAATACTTTTTGAGAGTCTACCTATGCCATAATTAAAGAAATCCGAATGCAAAACCAGCTCTTCTGCCCTTGCTGAAAGAGGCATGTTTCACACCATTTCTAAAATTATTTCTATGGAATTACATTTAAAAATGTAATTATGCTAACTGAAAGCATTGTCAGAGTTACTTTTAGGTACCTTATCTTCCATGGACTTGTAGTGATGGTTAATAGACTATGCTTTTTTTTTGATAGTAAGGCTGCTGAATAGGATAGTAACTCAAGTAACCTTAAAAAAAAAAAAAAAAAAAGATAACTGACAAGCAGAAGTCTGGTATTATATCCCCAAATAGAAACTTTTTATTACTCACCCAATTTTCAGATCTGATTTACATCTCAAACTCTGAGCATATGGATTGAAGTAGAGACTGGCTCCCTTTGGTGAAGAATCTTAAATCACTTATTGTAAACTTCCTTGAGGAAATCTGCTGTCATTTAGTGGAGTAACTGTATACTCCACTAAAAAATATAGACAAAAAGTATACAAAAATATACAAAAAGGAAAAGAATATACAAAATTCTTTACTGTGTTATTAGATGCTAGCCCTTAACCGATTCCGATGTCGGAAGAACCGAAATAACAGCCATTATTTCTTGATTTCCAAGAATGCATACTTAGGATGCTATATGATACAAATGGCAGACTGTCTGTTATGGCTACTAAGAGTCTATGTCAAGAAGGGCCAAATAAAAGCTCCAGAAACTGCCCTAATTTCAGGCCAGTATGGTAAATCAGAAGCAATAATGGATCCTAGAATAATTTACAATGACTAATACCATCCTCAAACACTAAGAGAATATAGATGGAGTGAATTCCATCATATCCCAATTTAATTCACCTGTACATTCTTTGGGGAAAAACAGCAAATGTGTTGTGGCAAAATATGGCATTAAGTGGTAGCTACGATCTTAGCTGCTGTGCTGTATGTGGTGCCTTTACTGGAACTGATCAGAACAGTCTCTACTTCTCGGATTGTGGCTATTGATCTGGGAAATAATATAATTGCCTTCAGAAAAGGGGATCAAAAAAAAATATTGAAGAGCCAATCATTAAAAGGCAAAAGCTAGAGATTTGTATTTATATAGCAATTTTATATTTATTTCATTTATACAGCCTGAGATTTATCCTACTTCTTGTTGAGCAAAGCAGTCGAAGCTGAAGTATAAAGATGTAGTCTTTCTGGCTTGAAAAGTTAGAGGATAGAGTTAGAGCCTTCCAGAGTGGTAGCAGTGTGAGGGGACATACCCCTTAAATAGAGATCCATACATGGTTGAGGAAGTCCAAAAATATGTGTGTAAATTACAGGCAGATTCTTGGATAACCCAAGAAGTACACTTTCTAAAGGAAATTCTAAGGAGCTCAAAGTAAGGAACAAATGGAAGGTTGAGGGAACTGAGCAGAGATTTCAGTTGCTGCTTACACAGGAAAAATAGGATTTAGATATTGTGTCAGCCATCTTAACTCCTTGCTACAACAAAACTGTGGCTATTTAAAAGAAGATAAATGAAAAACATCCCCTACAATATGTCACCTACAATGTCTATTATGCAACAAAAAATTACTTGGCATGAGCAAAAACAAAGAAATATGACCTAGAGTCAAGAGAAAAAGTAACCAGTAGAAACTAATCTTGATATAATCTAAATGTTAGACTCAGCAGGCAATAATTTTAAAGCAAGTAGTATAAATATATTTTTCTACTTAATAGAAAATATGGTCATAACTATTCGAAATACGTACAACCTAAGCAGAGACAAAAACTTACAAAAAGCAAAATCTAGAATTTGAAAGCACAAAAACAAAAAAAATTCAATGAATGGACTTAAAATCACATTATAGACTGCATAAGAAATGGTCAGTGAGGTTGACAATTTATCAACAGAAATTGTTCAACTTGAATATCAGAGAAAAAATTTTAAGAAGAGAGAAAATAACATCATTGACAACTAAGACAATATCAATGGGTAATTGAAATTTCGGAAGCTGAGAAAAGAGAATATTTTTTAAAAAATTAAGTAAGTAATGACAAAAATTTCCCAAATATGGTGACAAATATGAACTCACAGATTGAAGAAATTCAAAAATCCTGAGTAGTATGAATACAAAGAAAAACACACCTAGTCAAACTATCGAAAACCAAAGATAAGAAGGAATCTTGAAAGTGGCATAGAAAAGTGATGCATTATCTACATGACGAAGATTATAAAATTACTGGTGACTTCCAATCAAAAACATTGAAAGCCAGGTGACGGTGGTAAGTATTGTTACAGTTGAAACAACACCCCCCCCACAAATAAAACCTGTCAATGCAGAATCAATATACAGTAAAAATATTATTCAAAATTTAAGGTGAAAAAGCATCCTTCAGTGAATCAAAAGCTGAGAAAAATTTCTTAGCAGAACTGTACTTTCAAAGGAAAAATCATTGGATTGGAATTAATAGTAACATACTGGGGTTGGTAAATGAAATTATACTGTTGCAAGTTTCTAGATTCTAGTTTCAATATAGTGCAATGCTAATCTTAAATCAACTGTAATATGTTATAACATAATATATATGGTAATCCCCAGAACAAATATTTAAAATAATGCAAGGAGGAATAGCTGAAAAAACAATGTAAAAAATAAAATGTAATATCACACCTATTTTATTAACATGCAAGTAGTGAGAAAAGAAATGATAGAGGGAAAAAAATAGATGAGATTTGTGGAAGAAATAGTAAAATGGTAGACAAATACAATCATTTAAAAATTATATATAAAATAAATGAACTGGCACTCCAACCAAATGCATAATTTGTCAGACTGGATCAAAATGCAAAATATATTCTGTCAACAAGAGATCGCCTTTAGATAAAAAGATATAAACAGATTTAAAAAAATTTAATAAAAATAAAATATTAGGTAAAAACTAACATAAGGATGTTAGAGTGGCTCTATTATCAGACAAAATAGACTTCAAGGCAAGGAATATGTTACTAAAGAAAAAGAGGCAGATCCCATTTAAAAAAATGTCAATTATTCAAGAAGATAAAACAGTAAGAAATGTATGTACCAAATAAAAGAACTTCAAATATGTGAACTAGTAGCTGACAAAATAGAGAAAAAAAGGAACAAAGTACAATAATATTGGAGATTTTAAAACTCCTCTCTTAGTAACAGATAGAATGGATTAGACCAAAACACATTTACTCAGAATATAGAATATTTGAATAACATTATAAATCACATTGGCCTAATTAAAATTATAGAAGATTATATACAATCACTGTAGAATATGCATTTTTCCAAGTGCCACTTTTCCAAGGAACATTCACTAAGATAGAACTTATGTTGGGACATAAAAGATAAATAAGTTTCACAATTCGAATTATTGGAATTATACAGAATATAATCACTGGCTGTGATGGATTAAATTAGAAATTTATACTAATTATGTAAAAGGACTAACTAGTTGGAAATTAAAGAACACATTTTCAAATCATGGATTGGTGAAGAGATCAATAATGAAGTTATAAAATATTTAGAGCTGAATGATAATGAAAATACAACATATAAAATTTTGTAATGTGTAACAAAAGCAATGTTTCATAGGAAAAGTTTTTAAATATTTATATTAGAAAATTAGTGTTTAAAGTGAATAATCTAAGCTTTCACTTTCAAAAGCTAGAAAAAGATAACAAAATTAAAAGCAAAATAAGTGGAAAGAAGGATATAATAATAACATTTATAAAAGAAATTGAAGAGGACACAAATAAATGGAAATATATTTTATGCTCATGGGCTAGAAGAATTAATATTGTTGAAATGTCCATACACTTAAAGCAATCTACAGACTCAATGCAATTCCTATCAAAATTTCAATGGCATTTTTTGCAGAAATAGATAAAACAATTTTAAAATTTATATGAAACTCCAAAGGACCACAGATAGTCAAAGCAATCTCAAGAAACAAAGAACAAAGATGGAGACATCACACTTTCTGATTTCAATCTGTACTACAAAGCTATAGTAATGGAAACAGTGGTATTGGCATAAAAAGCAAACACATAGACCAATGGAACAAAATAGAAATCCCAGATATAAACCCAGGCACATATGGTCAATTAATTTATGACAAAGGAACTGAAAACTTATAATGCTCTTGGAAAAATTGGATAGTCACAAGCAAAATAAAGAAACTGGATCCTCATCCTATACCATATATAAAAGTTAACTCAAAGAGAGACTCGAACATAAGACCTGAAATTGTAAAACTCTGAGAAGAAAAAAAAATGAGGTAACTTCTTTGATATCAGTCTTGGAATGATTTTTGGATTTGACAGCAAAAGCACAGCCAGCAAAAGCATAAATAAACAAATGGTCTACATAGAAATTAACAACAAAAAGAAGCTCTGCTTAGCAAAGAAACCATGAATATGGAATAAAAAGGCAACCTATGGAATGACAGAAAATATTTGCTAACCAAATATCTGATAACAGTTTAATATCCAAAATACATAAGGAAGTCATAAAACTCAATAACAAAACAAATAATCCAGTCTTAAAAAAAGGGCAGAGGAACTGAGTAGATATTTTTCCAAAGAAGACATATAAATGGCCAATAGGTATATAAAAAGATGTTCAACATCACTAATCATCAGGGGAATGGAAATTAAAATGATAAGATATTATCTCACACCTGTTAGAATGTCTGTCATCAAAAAGACAAAAGATAAGTGTGGTGAGGATGTGGAAAACAGACAACACTTGTGCACTGTAGTTGGCAATGTAAATTGGTACAGTCACTATGGAATAATGTTCCTCGAAAAATTAAAAATAGAACTACCATACAATCCCATAATCCTACTTCTGGGTATCCATCCAAAGGAAATGAAAAGAGGGTATCACATATCTGCACTTCCATGTTAATTGCACCATAATTCACAATAGCCAAGATATGGAAACCCAAATTGTCCAGTCAGTAACTATAGCTTAAAGTTTGGTGGGGCACTGCCTGTGTCCTCTGGTAGAAGCATTTCTTTCTCTAGGAACAAGGATTTCTAAACACCTAGAATCAAAAGTTGTGGGGATAAGAAGCACAAATTTCCTAAGCCATAGTGAGGAGGACCATTCCTACTTTTATCTCTACATTTCTAACCTATATAGTTTATTTATGAATGACAGTATCATATAATAGTTATTGATTTACAGTGTATATGTGTCCTGAAGTATAGTGCCCTGTGCTCACTGGCTGTTACCTCCAAACCAGTGTATGCGCAGTACTTCTGGAAGCCTCTTGCACTGCATTATCAGGCTGGCAGCTTAGGAATGGTGTAGTATGAGATGGAAACAGTGGATTCCATGGTCATATGCCAATTGCTGGACATTCGTTGCAATAAGGTGAGTTCCTTGGTCTGAGGCAATGTTATACATCATCCCGTGGCAGTTAGATCAGACATCTTTTGAGACTTCCCATAGTAGTGCAGGGTGAGACACTGTGCACAAGAAAGGCAAATCCATAACTGAAATACATGTAAATCCTAGTCAGGATAAATAATTTTCCTTTCCATGGTAGAAGATATTCCAAGAAATAACCAGCCATGAAATAGATGGTAGTCACTTCAATAAAGGTTCTGTTTGTCTCTGCTGTTTGAGGTTCAGACATTCAGCAGCAACATAGCTACTAATATCTGCAAAGATAGCCTTCATCTCTGCAACCACGGTTCTCAGTTCATGAGTTCGTTTTACAATCACTGAGGATAGAGGCTGTATTGCATCTACTGACCAAGTAATTCTGTGCACTGATTTTTTATTATCTTTTTTTTTTTTACCATAAATACTCTCTGATGTGTGTTTTAATACAAATACCCTCTCACTTTGTGCCAGCTGACCAGCCAGCTAAGCCATTTTATACTGTTTGTGAGTCTGTGTATATCTTTTAGTCAGGCCACACCTCTTTTCCATACCAAGTGTATCATTGCCCCAAGCTCTACCCTTTTAGGGCATCACTTAGTTAAGCTGTTTCCATTCTGAAACCCAATCAGCACTTCTATAAGCAGTTCACAGGAAACCCATACCAGTTTACAGATGTGAACTGAGGGATAATGTTTGGTATGAGACTGAGATGGAGGTCTTGGCCACCTGTTTGGGCAGTTTACGCAGGCCTTCCGGACTCGTTTAGGCCACTTGCAAATGTTCTATTTCCATTTTAAAGTGTTTTTTTTTTCTCCTTTTTTTTTTTTCTGCTGAGATCACCCGATTTTATAACTTGTTGGGTCTAGCAATATCCAGATCTTGATGGATAGTTCTGTTTACATATGTATGTAATATGCCATAGTCAGATGCTCAATCTCAGTAGTATTCAAGACACTTCTTTTTAAAAATTTTAATTTTAATTTTAATAAAATTTTAGATTTACAGAAAAATTGAGAATATAGCGCAGGGATTTCTCATATACCTAGTATCTAGTTTTCCTTATTATTATTATCTTACATTAGAATTGTGAATTTGTTATAATTAATAAAAACAGTATTGATACATTTTACTAAAGGAAGTGAGTAATTTATTCATATTTTCTTCAGCTTTTACCTAACATCTTTTTTTCTGTTCCAGGATCCTAACCAGGATACCATATTACCTTTAATTGTTGTGTCTCCTGAAGCTTACATTGGCTGAAACAGTGTTTCAGATTTCACTTGTTTCTGATGGCCTTGAGTGTTTTGATGAGTGCTGGGGAGATATTTTTAAAATGTCTCTCAATAGGGATTTTTCTGATTTTTTTTTCTCATGGAACTTATGTATTTTTGGAAAAGAGATCACAGAGGGCAAGTGCTATGTTCATCACATCATATGAAAGGTACATATTATCAATATGATTTTTTAATTTTATTTATTTTATGGTGGCATTGGTTAATGAAATCCAATGTTTCAGCTGTACACTTTAATAGTAATATATATATATATTTACACTGTGTGTTCACCTCCCATAGTTAGATTTCTTTCTGCCACCACATATTTGACCCCCTTTTCCCCATTCATCCATGTTGTTGCAAATGGCGGTATTTCATCTCTTCTTATAGCTGAGTAACATTCCACTGTATATATATATATATATATACCACAGCTTCTTTACCCAATCATCTATCGTAGGAGACTTCGCTTGCTTCCATGTCCTGGCCACTGTGAATAATGCTGCTATGAACATTGGTGTGAAAATATCTTTTCCGATATGGGTTTTCAAGTCTTTGGGGGTAAATATCCAGTAGAGGTATTGCTGGCTCATATGGTAGATCAATTCTTAGTTTTTTGAGGACACTCCATAATGTTTTCCATAGTGGCTGTACCAATTTGCAGTCCCACCGGCGGTGTATGAGGGTTCCTTTTTCTCCTCATCCTCTCCAACATCTGTTATTACTTATCTTGTTGATCACAGCTATTCTAACAGGTGCGAGATGGTATCTCATTGTGGCTTTGATTTGCATTTCCCTAATAGCTAGTGATGTTGAGCATCTTTTCATATAGTCATTGGCCATTTGTATTCTAGGGAGAAGTGTCTGCCCAGGTCCTCTGTCCATTTTTTGATTGGAACACTTATTTTTTTGTTGTTATTGAGTTGCATGAGTTCTTTGTATATTTTAGATATTAGGCCCTTATAGGAGGCATTGCTTGCAAATATATTTTCCCTTCAGATGGTTGTCTACTTGTTGACGATTTCTTTTGCTGAGCAGAAGCTTTTTAATTTGATGTAATTCCGTTCATTTATTTTAGCTTTTACTTCCCTTGCTTTTGAGGTCAAATACATAAAATCTTCTTTAAGTCCAAGGTCCTTGAGTTTAGTTCCTATGTTTTCTTTTATGCATTTTATTGTTTTAGGTTTTTTTTTTTAGCTTACAGCACCTGGTATTCCCAGATGGTCTCCCATCCAAGTACTAACCAAGCCTGACCCTGCTTAGCTTCTGAGATCAGGTGGGATCGGACGCATTCAGAGTAGCCATAGACTGCTTCAGGTCTTGTATTCAGGTCATTTATCCATTTTGAGTTAATTTTGGTGTGTGGTGATAGACAACACTCTAGTTTCATTCTTTTGCAGGTGGCTTTCCAGTTCTCCTAGCATCATTTATTGAACAGGCTTTCCTTTCTCCACTGCATGTTTTTGGCTATTTTGTCAAAAATTATTTGCCCATATAAATATGGGTTTACTTCTGGGCTCTCGATTCTGTTCCACTGGTCCGTGTGTCTGTTTTGCTGCCAATGCCATGCTGTTTTGATTACTGTCACTTTGTATTATCATTTGAAGTCGGGTAGAGTAATGCCTCCAGCCTCATTCTTTTTTCTCAGGATGGCTTTGGCAGTTCGGGGTGATTTCTGCTTCCATACAAATCTGATGATTTTTTGTTCTATTTATTTAAAAAATGCCGATGGGATTTTGATGGGGATTGCATTAAATCTGTATAATGCTTTAGATAATATGGTCACTTTAACTATGTTGATTCTTCCAATCCAAGAACACGGAATATCTTTCCATTTCTTTGTATCTTCTTTGATTTCTTTTAATAGGGTCTTGTGGTTTTCATTATTATAGGTCCTTCACATGTTTTGTTAGATTTATTCCTAGATATTTTAGTCTTTTTGTTGCTATTATAAAAAGAATTATTTTTCCACTTCTTTTTCTGACACTTTGTTATTAGAGTATAGGAATGCTGTGGATTTTTGAACATTGATTTTTTAATCCAGAAACTTTACCATATTTGCTTATTGTTTCTAGTAGTGTTCTTGTGGAGTCTTTAGGGTTTTCTATATAGAGAATCATGTCATCCGCAAACCGTGATAGTTTGACTTCTTCGTTTCCTATTTGGATGCCTTTTATATCTTTCTCTTGTCTGATTGCAGTCTCTAGGACCTCCAATGTTATATTGAATAACAGTGGTGATAGTGGAGAGCCTTGCCTTGTTCCTGATCTTAGAGGGAAGGTTTTTAGTTTTTCACCATTAAGTATAATGTTGGCTGACACCCGGGGCTGACCTATGGTAGCACTTATGTGCATATCCCACGCTCAGATGTGCTGGTGTGCAGTTTGTGTGTTTTTTGTTGAGTTTTAGATGTTCAGCTTATTGGTGTTTCAAGGGGAGGGATCTGGGGACATTTCTCACTCCACATGTTTCTCCAAACCTCCTCAATATAATTTTTTCTTGTCGATGTTAACCTTGATAATTTGGCTGATTTGTCAGGTTTCTCCACTGTAAACTTACTCTTTATTCCTCTTTTCATACTTTATTCTTTGGAAGGAATACACTATACACATTCCCTACTTAATGAGCAAGGAGATATTCCCTATCTTTGGAAAGGGGAAGTATCTACACAAATTATTTGAATTCTTCTGTGTGGGGAGTTTGCCTCTTCTCCTTTATTTATTTTTTATTTTTTTATTTTTTTATTCATTCATTCATTCATTTATTAAATCTTGTATTTATATCAGTATAAGTCATGTATCTGAATTTTACACTTTAGGTTATAGTTATTTTATTGCAAATATTATTGCAGCTTTGGCCACTAGTAGCTCTTTCACTTGGCCTCTGTGTCTGTTTGACATACTACTATCACATACAACAAGACACTCCAGAATCACATTGTGTATTTACAATTTTTGTTCCAGCCCTAGAATCAATCATTTCTTCAAAGAGCTCGAGTTCCTTTTATTGGAGAATGGTTTTAGAAACCAAGATCTGTACTCTATGTTTGCAGGTGCTACTGAAGTGTCATTGCTTCTAGGCCCTCTTGCTGACTGAACAAGGGGATATATATGTGCATTCCATCCAGAATATAAACGCACATCTAAATATATTTATATTTGTATCTCTATCCATACTAAGCTAAAGTCGAGTTTACTCTGATATCACTGACCCTCATGCATTATCATATGAATCACTCTAGCCTTCTCCCCTCAGAAAGTGGTTTTTGAAAGGTTTATAGTCCATTCTGGCAGATAGCATAAATAATTTATCCAGAACCTTAGGTGTTTTTGTTCCGATTTGCAACATTCACATCAAATCTTTCCAGATGTTTCATATGGCATTGTGGCATGTTTTTCTCTACCAAACATTGCACCCTTAGTATAGTGTGATCTGCCATGTCCTGTTGTCCTAGTGTCAGCGCTGCTAGTTCACAGCCTGAACTTGTTATAGAATGCCTTTGTTTTCCCCCTTTGGGGCCCAATCAAAGCTAGCATTTTAGCATCACTTGATAAATAGGTTGGAGCAATAGTCCAAAGTGTAGAATACACTAACTCCAAAATCTGAAGATAACTATGAAGTATTGATTCTTTTAAGTGGCAGGAGGTATAAGATGCAAGATCTCATTCTTTGTATTAGATGGGATGCCCTACTGAAGCCTCAGAACACTAGATTCCCTAAAAATTTCTCTTATTTGATAGACCTCAGCCTCAGAATCTTATCAGTGTTCATTTCCCATTCTTCTGTGCCCATATTGGCTTAACAAGTAATCCAGAGCATTTGCCGATATTTGCCATTTGGGTCCAATTAACATGACATCATCAACATTTTGGGCTAATATGATACTCTGTAGAATGTCCAGAAATAATGGAAACAAGAGAAAGAGTACAGCCCGAGGCCATGATAGTAAATGTATAGTTTTGCCCATCCTTAGTGGATATGACCTGCTTTTGTTCCTACTTTCTTAAGCCAGTTGGGGGTAAGAAGGCATTTGGTAAATCAATTGCTGCCTCTGAGGTCTGGGGTGCCACTGGCTAGATTGACATTTTGATGGGTCTGTTGGATGGGCTCTGTATTCAAGAGGGGCCACTGTGTGGTCTCCCTGATTACACTGGGCCACTGGCTGTGGTCCTTGGTCAGATAAGGCCAGTAGCTCTGCAGTCACTTTTGGTCAGGCAGGGTCACAGGTCATGTTTTCTTGCAAGGTGGTGCCACTTGTTGGTCTCCAATATTGGGCAGGACTATAAGTTGGGCTCCAGAATCGATCCTGGTGAGCTGGAGTCTTAGGTTGCTCTACAACCAGATGGCACCACTGACTGGACTCTGTGTTCAGGTGGGGCCACAGGCAGTGCTCCAAGGCTGGATAAGACCTCGAGCTGTTCTTTATGATCAGGAGAGGTTGCAGACTGTGGCCCGAAGTTGGGAGAGGCTGCAGAGTGGGCTTCATGGCCAAGCAGATCTCTCTGGTTGTGTTGCACTTTTGGGCAAGATTGCTGGCTGGACTCTTTGGTTGGGAGCTGCCTGCCTCAGTCTGTATTCTGCAGCTGGGAGGTGCTAGAGACTGAGCTCCATGGTCAGATGGGGTAATTGGCTAGGCTTCCTAGTCAGGTGGGGCTCCAAGCTACGCTTCATGTTGTGGTGGGGTCACTAGCTGGGCTTCCTTCCTGGACAAGACCACAAGCTGCTTTCAGTAATGTATCAAAGCCTGGCTTTGTGGCTGGATGGTACCATAGTCTGGATTCTGAAGTTGTTCAGGGTTGCTCTTCAGCTCCTTGATTATGTGGAGCCAGAGGCTATACTTAACATTTGGGCAGCTTCCTGCCCAATGCCAGCTGTGAAATGGACTCTAGGGTTCCCTGGATTCCCTGGTCAGGCTTCCTAGGGTAGCAGACTATATTCAGAAGTTGAACAGGGCTTCATATTTGCTTTCTGCATGTGTGGAAAGTAGAATGGACTCCAGACCTAGTAAGGTTTGTTGACTGGGGTCCCGAATAAGGCAGAATTGCCAACTGAGCTCCCTAGCCAGATGGGGACACAAGTTCAGCTCTGGAGGTGGGCAGAGCTATTTGCTGAGATCTTTGCTCAAACTCCACTGCAAGAAGGAATGCAGTCTGAGATGTGAGCACTGTTTGCTATAAACCTAGATCCCTTCTTCATCTTTTTCTGATCTCCAGTTGTAAAGCCCTACAGAGTCCCCTAGTGATCCTTGTTAGATAAGATCTGAGTGGGCCTCCAGGTAAGTGTGCCATAATCAGAGAAAGCTGAATGTCAGCCTTGGACTCTCTTTTTCCCACTGGAGAAACTGTAGAACAGAGAAAGAGGACCTTTTGGTGTGGTGCTGTGTCAGCCTGGGGGAGTGCAATGTGGTCAGAGTGTAGCTGCTCCTCATCCCTTTAATGTCCTTCTCCATCTCTGCGGTCCAGTGGAGTACTTCAGCCTTAACCCCTAGGTTCTGGAATTTTCTCAGTGGTGTCTTGTCTATGGACAGTTGCTAGTTGATCTTATGAGGGGGACTGAAGTCAGGAACAACCTATGTTGACATCATAATGATATATTCCCTAGAAACATACTATGTTCATGATAATAAACTTTATTACTATTGTGAAGGAGACTGTTTATTGTTTATATGTCAGAGAGATCACCTAAATATGGAAATGAAAAATTGTAGCCACTATCCATTGGAGGCTCAGAGCTAATTTGTTTATAGCATCCTTATTAGCAAGATTAATCCTATATTGTATATTAGATGACTATGTGCCAAGTAATGTGTTAGTTAGTTAGAATATTCATTTTGACCTCCTTACCATTTTTGCTGAGAGATTTTCATTTTTTAATTTAATATATAAAATTGTACTTAATATGGGAATTTACAGATGTGATTCCTTGAAATCTGCCATGTAAGAACATTGAGATAATCATGAAAAATAAAGTTAGTATGCATGTCTTTGAAACTTGTTTCTATTTATTCTTTATGTAGATTAAGTTAGTCATGAGACTGGCTACCTCTCCGAATTTGTTTTCTTTTTAAGATGTATGTCATATACAAGTTAATATGTCTGAATGGCCCTTTTTCTAATTTTCCTGATTTTTGATTCATGTGCAAAGTTGTGAATCAGATTGAATTGCCTAAACGAATCCTCACTCTCCCCCAAACTTCCTGTGTGTTTGCAGCCTGTCTGTTTGAACATTTATATTTAGAATTCTCAAACATGCCCAGGGAGTAAGAAATATACAACAGAAACATCTGTTCTTCTTGGCAAACTATTTCATGCTTTTTTACTTTTGCAAGGTCAGGGAAAATACCTGTGGATATTTTCATATCTGAGGGGTTTAACATTTCTTCTTTGTAATGTTAGCCTTATTGCAATGATTTAAACACACACACACACACACACACACACACACGACACACACACACACACACTGAAAAGACAGAAAAATGTACCCAATAGTGAGATCGATAGAAGCAACTGTTTTCTTTTTTCTATATGTGTTTTTCATTAGCAGTTTTACCAGCTTAAGAGAAAAGAAACCACCCGTTACTTATCCAGTCTATCTTTCTGCTATACCATCAGCACTCTCATTCAACCTACCTTTAAATTTTACGAGCATGAAAGAAATGTTTTTAAAATAAAAGCAAATATTCTTTGATGTCAGTTTATCTGGTTGCTCCACAGTTAGCTAAGGTCAAAACTGTAAAGTTTATTTAGACCTTTTGGCAGGGCAGGAGGCCGAATTCACTTTTTAGAAATATACGGTAAAGGTCACAGCTGAATGTGGTAGAGTTCTTGATAGTTCCTACTGAGCAAGGCCTCAAGCACACATTTTCCTTTCTGAGTGGGCTTTGAGGGGGGTGCCTTAGGAAAAGAAGATATAATAATTTTAATGCCCTCCTCCCTGTCTAATTCCCTCTTCAAAACTTTAAAATTTATCTAAGCCTGTGGGGCCAATTAATTTTTTCAAAGGCTAAGGATAGCCCTAAAACAAGGTAGAGCCTTTAACATTATTTATTTTACAGCGAATATCTCTAACATATTATTGTATTTTGCTTGATAGAAATAATATTGCCAATTCTGCTGGGAAATCATAAAGGTCTTGCTAATGGGAAGTGGCTTTAAAAGATAGGGGTGTGAATACTAAGTTAATTATAGTGTGAACGGGAACCTCAGATTTCTAGATCTAAAACTGCCAAATGTGAGAACAATTACTCTGATATTTATCTCAGGTGTATGGTGCTAAGCAACTGTAAGAGGGTGTACTGATACCAACTTTTATCATCAAAGTGAGATGAGTCTGTCACTTGCTCAGGGGGAACATTGTTAGAATACACCTTACTATTAATGAATTTAGATAACCTGTGTAAAACAGCTAATACTTGCCACCTTATAAGCACTCAGTGAATAGTAGTGGTTTTTATTGGTTTAGTGGCTACAATTCTTAGGCAATAACTCTTGTATAAGGATTATGATTTTTTCTATGATTAAATTTAATTTTAATTTTGAGGCTTCATTCTACCAGGTGCCAAATATTAAATTTAGAAAATTGGTCTAACTTATGGGGTTGTTTCTCTTGGAGATTTAATTAAGGCCAAGGCCTTTTCTTGGGAGGTAAAATATGTCTAATAAAGGTCATGGTCATGTATTTATGATTGTTTTTATCATGGTATCCTCAATCACTTCTTATTGATGGTGGGTCCACAAAGATCATTGGTTTATTTTGACACATTGTTTCATGTTGGCACAGTGGCCTTCCAGGTGTACCAGATTGAGGTGCCATATTTGTCTGTTCCTGGCTTCAGAGAAAAACATTTCTAGATGTCTGATTCTCTTGTAGGGAATCACCAGATTTAAATTCTTGTTTTATTTCTTCATCTTTAACTTTTCTGGACTTACTTTATCCAGTCACAGGGATGTTAGTTGAAAGTGAAGTAGCAGAAGATATCAATCAATCAATCAATCAATCTGAATATTTAGGTTTCTAAACCACTTATGGCATAAGTTTTAATTTCTAAATGACAGGATTTAGGATTTTGAAACTAAAGTTTTGGTTGCTGAAATGAAAGCTTTTTTTTTTTTTGCTCTTTTGCTGTGACTAAATTGATAAATATAGCCTCAAGGTGAATAGAAAAATGTAAAAGCCAAATCAACACCTCAGAATATCACCTTATTACATTTGTATTATATTAATGACACCTACCTTTTATTGGTTGCCAATCACCTGGTGGTCAATGAACCAATATTTTAAAAACCAATATTTCCAATTTCAAAGAAAAGTAAAGGTAGACTTTTTATCTTTAATTTTTGTGTTAAAGAAATGTCAAAAATGTTTTAAATTTTATTTTATTCTTAGTTTTAAGTATATAGTACATTGGTTAGACACATATAGTTTATAAAATGATCCCCCTAATTGTACTTTCTTTCCTTTGGCTCTCCACTTAGCCATTACTACTAATTTGTAGTTCTTTAACCCTTTACCTTATTCTCCCAACCCCGCAACTCCCCTCTGGTCGTCACCAGATTGTCCTCTATATTTGTGAGTCTGTTTTGATTAGTTTTTTCTTTTCCTTAGATTCTGCATATAAGTGAAATCATACGGTATTTATCTTTCTTTGTCTGACTTATTTCACTCAGCATAACCTCCAGCTCTATCCATGTTGTTGCAAATGGTAGGATTTCATTTTTTTTTAATGGCTGAGTAATATTCCATTGTAAATATCCATATATGAACCATAACTTCTTTATCCAATCATCTGTTGACAGGCATTTAGGTTTCTTCCATATGTTGGCTATTGTAAATTGTTCTGCCATGAACATAGGGATGCATAGAACTTTACAAACTATTGTTTTGGTTTTCTTTGAATAAATACCAAGAAGTGCAATTGCTGGGTCAAAAGGTATATCCATTTTTTAATTTTTTGAGAAACCTCCAGACTGTTTTCCATAGTGGCTGTACCAATTTACAATCCCACTAACAGTGAATGAGAGTTCCCTTTTCTCCACATCCTCGCCAACACTTGTTGTTCTTTGATTTATTGATGATAGCCATTCTGACAAGCCAGGTTGTGATCAGGTTGATAAGTTCAACTCCTAACAAGAGTTTTAATAATATCTCGATAAATCTAAGAAAATATTCAAATATCATAATCTAGTTTATAAGGCTATGATCTTCTCCAGCCTCATTTGTCACTTCTCTCACCTCCATCTATCAGCCCCTAATAAACACTCTAGATACTAAGTTTCTTCAATTTTTTTCATTTGCTAAACTTCTCATCACTCCTTAATTCTAGAACCTACTGTTTTTCTTCCTGGAATATATATACATATATTCCTCTTTATGTTATCTTCCGTGCAGAAATCTACTTATGCCCTATCCTCAACTATCTAGTCCAACCTAATATTCATGTTACCATGTAGATGTCATTTCCTCTAGGGAGCCTGCTGATTATCAAGTGTCTACGTAATACTATCTATTTCCACATTTAGAACATGTTTCATTCTATGACACTCACTTTTAAAAAAATATATTTTAAAACACCTTTATTGAGATATGTTTGCATGCCATACAGTCTACCCACTTAAAGCATACAACTGATTGGCTTTTAGTGTATTCACAGAATCATGCAGCCATCATCACTATCAATTTTAAAATGTTTTCATCATCATAAAAAGAAACACTGTACCCTTTAGTTACCACCCTGTAATCCCCCTAATCCCTGCCAACTCTAGGCAACTGCTAATTTACTTTCTATTCCATAGACTTGCCTATTTTAGAAATTTCATATAAATTTGATTACATAAAATACAGTCTTTTGTGACTTTTTAAAAAATTTAGAGTAGTGTTTTCAAGGTTCAGTCACACTATAGCATGTTATAGTACTCCATGCTTTTTATGGCTAAATAATATTTCATTCTATGACTAACACTATATTTTGTATATCCATTCATCAGTGGATGGACATTTAGGTTGTTTCCTATTTTTGTTTGTTACAAATAATCAAATAATTCTGCTGTGTACATTCACATAGAAGGTTTTTTTTTTTTTAACATGTTTTCATTTCATTCTCTTAGATAATTACCTAGGAATGAAATTGTTAGATTATATGGCACTTCAATATTTAACTAGTTGAGGAACTGCTAAACTGTTTTCCAAACTGGTCACATTATTTTACAATACCACCAGCAATAGTACTGTAAAATCCTTCCACATCCTCACCAACACTTGTTACTGTTAGTTTTGTTTATTTAGTCATCCTAGTGTGTGTGAAGAGGTATCTCATTGTGATTTTGACTTGCATTTCCCTAATAGCTAATAATTTTGAGCATCTTTTCATGCCTTATTGGCTATTGGGACATCTTTTTTTGAAGATGTATCTACTCAAATTTTTTGCCCATATTTTAATTAAATTATGTGTCTATTTTTGAGTTGTGATGTTCTTCAGATGTTTTGGATATATGACTCTTATCAAATGTGTCATTTATATGGACACAACTATATTATGTTCATCCATTCATTAGATGATAGACATTTGGGTTATTTATACATTTTAGTCATTATTAATAATACTGCTATGAATATTCATGCATAAGTTTTGTATGGGATATATTTTCATTCCTCTTGGGAATATAATACCTGGGAGTAGAATTGCTGAGTTAAATGGTAATTCTATGTTTAACATTTTGAGGAACTGCCTGGGTATTTTGCAAGTGGCTGTGGCATTCTACATTCTCACCAGTAGTGAACAAAGGTTCTGAGTTTTCCATATCCTTGCAAACACTTGCTTTTGTCTTCTTGATTAGAGCTTTCCTTGTGTGAAGTAATATGTCATTATGGTTTTGATTAGCACGTCTCTGTGGCAAATGATGTTGAGCATCTTTTCATGTGTTTATTGCCTATTAGTATATTTCATGTGTTTATCGGCTATTAGTATATTAGTATAGTATATTAGTATATATACTAATTCATATAGCATTTTCTTTTATAATAGTTGTCCTACCCAAAATGAATGATACCTCTCATTACTAGTTTCATTTTAGATTTACCACCTCAAACCACAAATGGGCACTCAACATTGATTTATAAATTCAACAAAATCATAATCAAAATCTCTTTAAACTTTTTGCATAGATATTGACAAGATAATTGTAAAATTCATGTGTAAATGCAAAGGTAAATAGTCAAAGTAATTTCAGAAAAGAATTAATTTGGTAGACTAAAATTACCTGATTTCAGCAGTTATTATAATTTGTCGGTTATTAAGAAATTATGTTATTGGCTAAAATATACACAAATAAATTAATATAAAAGAACAGAGTATCTAGAAATAGACCTATACATATATGGACTACTGATTTTTGACAAAAGTGTAAAGACAATTTAGTGAGAAAGAATAAACTTTTCAGCAAAGATGGCTGGAGTAATTGGGTATCCACATCTTCCCCAAATATTTATACTTTGTAAAAAATACAAAAATTAACTCAAAGTGTATCATCAATTTAAATGTAAAACCTAAAACTATAAAACATCTAGAAGAAAACTTAGGAGAAAATATTTATGATATTTTTGTTGGGTTAGGCAACAAATTTTTAGTTATGATACCAAAGGCATGATTCAAAAAGAAAAATTGATAAATTTGACTTCACCAAAATTAAAAAGAAAAATTATGCTCCTCGAAAGAGCTTATGAAAGGAATGAAAATAAAGCCATAAACAGGGACAAAATATTTAGAAGTTATATAATACATGAGGCTTGTATCATATAGAAATATTTAAGGAACTCTAAAAATGTAATAAAAAACAGAAGCTAAACTTTTTTAAATGGTGAAATAATTTCAATGACACTTTACCCAAGAAGTCTATGAAATGATACTTACATCATTAGTCATTGGGGAAATGCAAATTCAAATCACACTGATATACCATTATAAACCTATTCGAATGGTTAAATTTAAAAATACTATGTTAAGTATTGGTGAGAACATGAAAAATAGAAATTTCATACATTGCTTATGGAAATGTAAAGTGGTACAAAAATGGTACAATCACTTTGGAAAACAGATAGTAGTTAACTTTTAAAAATTAAAAAGCAGTTAACTTTTTCTAAAGTTAAACCTACTCCTACCATATTAGTCAGCCATTCCACTGAAGAGCATATTTCCTTAGAAAGATGTACATATGTGTATTAATAGCAGCTTTATTTGTAATGGCTTGAAACTGAAAAAAGCCCAAATGTCTATCAACAAGTGAATGGATACACAAATCATGATATATTTAAATAATTGATTTATATTCAGCAATAAAGACAGATAAACTATTGATACACAAAAAAATAGATGCATAAGTTCAAAGTAATTATGCAGAGTGACAGAAGGAAGGTCCCCCAAAATATATCTGTATAATTTCATTTCTATAAATTCTATTTAATGCTAATTAATCTTTAGAGAGAGAGAAAGGATAGCATAATATTTGCTCAAAAGTTGGCAACTATTTAGTGCTTCTCTTCCCTCCAAAATTTTAAATATATAACCACATAAATCTGAATAACTATACATTCAATGAAAACTTACAACTTTATTTAGCCAATATCACAAAAATTCTGTCGAGCTATCTGGCAAAATACATATTTTTTTGAAATATAGGTCTCAGTAGTTTTTGGATGGTGTCATCCTAGAACATTTCAGAGCTTTTATACCTCTTTGATGCCTCTCCTAAAGTTTTTGGTAAGTTCAAAAGACATTAAGGGAGACCATATTGGAGCATTAAAATGATGGAGCAAGAGTTTGAGCTCTTTGAAGATTTATAACAGGTGGAGAAAAGAATGAATGAAAATACATTCACAAATATATTCTCCAGTCAAAAGAAGTCAGCCAGTCCAAAAAGTATGCATGAAACCCTATGTGATTTCTAATAATCTTAGCATCTGCTGTAACTACTGGTTGAAACAGGCAAACATTTTTATTTCCATAATGATGATTATTGGATGTGGGCATGACCATAAGGCAAGGTATTGGATCAATGAACAGGTACGCACAAGAGACATAATTTAAAGATTACTTCCCTGTAACATACAACCAATTTATAGGCTTTAAGCTACAAAAGACTTGTTCAGTGTCCACTAATACTCAGCCCATAAAACATCAGAAACAACATGTGGTTGTCAAAAGCAGCCATTTAAAGTAGCAGGGAGTGAATGAGTGAGAGATATTTACTTTTTATGAATATAGTAATGCTTATACATTTGTCATATTTTTCATTGAATTTAATGCTGCTCTATTTAGATCCTAGTTTTTTTTTTATATTTTGTGCAGTGAATGTTCGAAGCACACTTAATGACTCTTTAGAGAAATAAGTAAGTAAAAATAACAAAAATTAGATAACTAACAAAGAGAACATAAACTTTAAAAGATGGCTACAATAGGAAAAAACATATACATGGACAAAAACATACCAATAATTATGTAATAAACAATAAATATTAAAGAATCCTTAGATTTTTCTTTTTCAATAGCAGTGATTCTTCTATCTTGGAATTTCATACACAGGAGACAAAGAAAAATATCTTAATTGCATTAAAAGTGATATTAGGAAATTATGCATTTGATATTAAGCAATTATTAATACCAGAGAAGATATTTTCACCTAGCCATTTAAGCATTATTTGTTCTCATCACAAATATACATTGTACTTTTTATAATGCTGCTTATGTACTAGGGACTCTATAAGTCTAGTTCTTTCTTCTTCCTTCTAATTCTTTCTCCATGATTTAACAATATGGCCTTTCTTCCATAGTCAGACTGGTTGCCTTGTTCTCTGTTTTCTCTCCAGAACTTCTGCCTTCTCTCTCTTAGCTCTGAATTCCTACTTCATTTACCTATATGAGACATTTTAATAGATAATTTATCATCTTGATTCTCTCAATTTTATATACTAGTTTTATCTTCTCTAAACCCATGAACATCATGAGGACACAGCCTATGGATACATTTATTCTTGTTTTTCCCAATAGTAACTTGTTTAGCAGCTGAATCTAAGGAGTCAGTAGGTACAGAGAAAAGAGAATATATAGAGAAAAGACCTGTGTTCTTGGATAATAATATGGAAGGGATAAGTAAGACTCTAATTTCTTCTTTTAAAAAATATGTTAATACACATTTTTAGGCCATATCCTTGAGAATATGATTCTCTATTAGAGAATGGCTAAAACTAATAAATGGAGTTGAGATTTGACCAAAAAAGTCCCTAAGATTTAGAGATGTTTATGGAAAATAATGAAGATAAAAATACTGCAATTTTAAGGCCATAAGCAAGTTTTCTGTATAATAATGTATAAAACTATAACATTTATTTGAAAGCACGTGGTTACCATGTTCCTGCCTACCGAATATCTAAACATTGGATATTGTAAATATGAAGTTGAACCATAACCCAGAGCAAGTAATACTTTTTCACATAAACTATCAATCTATGAGAGATAAGTTTTTGTGAAATAATGTAAAATACTTCTTGTATTCTAAGTAGAGTTATTTCCTCAGACTCCTTCTTTAAAACTTCAGCTTTCAATATGATTGCATGTGTTTATAAACATATATGTATTTATTACCATAGTAAGATGATATATTACATCATAATCCAGGACACTAACATATATTTTCATGAGTATATGTTTGTATATGAATACAACAAAAGTTTTGCAAAGCAACATTATCGCTTATTATTTGAATTGAACACTGATATTTTCTTTCTTTTCTTGCTCTATACTGTTTATAATGTGGTAAAATAATGTTTATATGATGTGGAGTGGGATAGAAATAAAGTATCATGGCAAATATATTTCTTCTCTTGAAATATACCACAAGTGAAAACACACACTTAATCTCTAGAGCTTAAATTACCATATTCTTTACAGACAATAGGGAAAAGAGAATAATTTGAAAAGTAAATTCTCTCAATAGAGAAATTGTGTGTTAGAAACCTAGGGATTGTATCAATATCAATCTAACAGTAGAAAACTGTGTTTTCATTTTGCAATCTTCACTGCATAAATTTCTTATCAATGTGCTAATATACACAAACATTTAGGATTGTAATATAAAATATTAAAAACAGCTTTTGTAAATGAAATACATAATAAGGTCTTTATATTTTATATTTGTCCACTTTAAAAACTGTATACATCTAAATAATTAAAAGAATTTTCACATTTCCTTTATCGCATATTTGCACAAATAGGTATAAATGAAGACCGATATGGTTTGTATGTGCCACATGAATTCTAAAAATTGTTGACATTGATGATGCAATTTTCTGAAATAGTGAAAAGCTTAACAAATTCTAAGTAAATTTCAGTCTTCCCTTGATTTACATACTGTTTACCTGAATTGCAAAATTAAAGTTTAGCAATCCGTCAAAAATGTGTAAAACACAGGGAACATTAAGCTCAGGATATTATAAACTGATTACCAACTAGTACATGAATGTCTTCTAGAATGTTACATTGTTATACAGGCCAAGAAACAATTCTTTGTGGTTAAAGATTGTCCCATATAGTCCTTAACCTCTAGTCTCTCTGGCCCCCATCAACTAAATGGCAGTAGTTCTCATCACTGTGAAATTATTTTTAAAAACCTGGAAATTGCTCAAATTGTTCCATGTGACACAGTGATGCCACAGAGAACCACAATTCTTGGACTACATTTATTGCCACTACCTCACTCTCCTCAGCCCCTACCCAGAGTTACAAAGGTTAGAAGAATATCAACAAATTTTATAAATTTTTTAAAAAGCTTCATGAAATTGGGAGGACTTGTTACTTGGATTTAGAGAATATGTGAGCTTTAGATAGTAAAAAAAAAAAATAGTTAAAGATACAGTAAAAATGTGAGAAAAGGAACAAAAGTGAATATGAATATAATGTAATTAAAAAGGGAAAAAGCAAAATTCTGTAAAATACAAAATAAAAATAAGGTTTAAAGTATGGTAGGGCCTGATTATATGTTGCCTTCAATTGGTTTTGAGTAAAGGATCTCTGGTCACCAACAGAAGATTAACTAAATGTGTCCATTTACTCTTACTGTTAAACTTACATTAAAATGGCAATAAATACTTAATATGTGTGTGTATGCATGTACGTATACACACATATGCATCTATACACTAGGACAAAAGAGAGAACAACTGGTGATAAATTTCAATATAGTTTAAAAGGATATTAAAGTATTAGAAGTGTGATTATTAATAACAAGGACAAGGAAGCTACAACTTGGATATATGTGTAGAATGTAAAAATAATTCAAGTCATAAATCTTATGTTCCCTGACAAAAAGTGAACTATGAGAATAACAACAACCAAAAAAATCTAGAAAATTTTTTAATAAAAATATAGCTACCCTCTAGTAACCACTAGTCTATTGTCCATGTCCATGAGTCTCTGTTTGTTGCTTTTCGGTTTATTTATATCCCACATATAAGTGATACCATGTGGTTTTCAGCTCTTCTGTCTGGCTTTATTTCACTTAGCATGATTATTTTAAGGTCCATCTATGTTGCTGCAAATGGCAGTATTTCATCCCTTTTTATGGCTGAGTAACATTCTATTCTATGTATACCAGAAGGTAGAAGGAAAGGAGGAGGGGGGAGATAGATGGGGTAAAAAGAGTCAAATATGTGGTGACAGAAAGAAACCTAACTATGGGTGGTGAATACACAATACTATATATATATATATACATATATATATATGTATGTATATATATCTTACTGTTGAATTATACACCTGAAACACTGAATTTTGTTAACCAATGTCACCATAATAAAAAAAAATTTAAATAGCTATAAAATTCCTTAAATAAATTCTTCTATATAACTTACAGATTGAAATCAAAAGAGAACTTAGAAAGTGTTTTTACTCAAGTGGAAATGAAAAAAAAAACATATCAAAACTTGTGAGATCCTGCTAAATTTGCAGTACTTAGAGGGAAATTTTAGCAGTAAAAAACTATATATCTGAAAAAAAGGTCTCAAACTAATAACTTCAATTTGTACCTTAAAAAACTAAATCCAATTCTAATAAAATCTCCCAGAAAATGAGGAATAAAAGACAATTTCCTTTATCTCATAAAAGGCATCAATGAACAACCTGCAGCTGGAGAAAAACTCAATTTACTGGGGAAGACTGCTGTTTTTCCTCTAAGATCAAGAATATGGGAAAATAATGCCTGCTCTCATGACTTCTATTCAATATTATATTTGAGCTTCTAGCCAGTACAATAAGAAATGAAAAAAGTGTAAGTTCTCCAAATTAGAAAAGAAGTAAATCTCTATTTGTAGATGAAACAAATGTCTGCATAGAATATCCAATGGAACAAATACACACAAAAAATCTACTAGAACTATAAAGGGATCTTATCAAAGTTTCAGGACACAAGATCAATATAAAATAATCAAGTGCATTCCTATAAATAGCAAAAAATATTGGACATTATAATTAAATAAACAATATTATAAAAACACATGAAATAGACAAAAACATTACAATAATTTACAACATCTATACACTGAAAACCATAAGACATTGCTGAATAAAAAATTTAAGACCTGAATACACAGAGTGGTATACTGTATTCAAGTGTCAGAAAAGTCAGTGTTATTAAGATGTTAAGTCTCTCCAAACTGATTTATAGATTTAATGCAACCTCAGTCAAATCCTAGCAGGATTTCTTTTTGTAGAAATTGACAAGCTGATTCTAAAATTCACACAGAAATACAAAGTTACCTAAAAGAGCCAATACAACCTTAAAAAAAACATGTTCAAAGAACTAATATTCCTTTATTTCAAGACCAATTACGAAGCTACAGTAATCATATGGGTGTTGAATTGGTATAAAAGATCAAATAGATCAATGGAATAGAAGAGAGTTCAAAAGCAGATTCACTAATATCGAATTGATCTTACACAAAGTTTTAGAGATTATTCACAGGAGAAAGGTTAGTCTTCAACAAATGATGCTGAAATAATTGCATGTATATGTAAAACAAACAACAAAAAACTGAAATTCACACTTCCCACTGTATACAAAAATTAATTTAGAAATGATCATAGACCTAAATATAAAACCTAAAATTATACAACTTCTACTAGAACACTTAGGAGAAAATCTTTATGACATTGAGTTAGTCAAAGATTTCTTCAAATGACACCAAAAGCACAATTCATAATGGGAAAAATAAGTATGTTGTATTTTATAAAAAATAACTTCTCTTTAAAGACACTCATAAGGTTAAAAGACATAATACCTAGTGACAGAATATAGTTGCAAATAGTATATTTGATAAAAAATATTTTTATCTATATATGACATATAAAGAACTCTCAGGACTCGTAATAAGTAAACAAACAACTTTTTTCTGGTTATATATTTGAATAGCAACTTCATAAAAGTTATACTAATAGCAAATATGCATATGAAAAGATGTTCAACATTGTTAGTCATTAGAGAGATGCAAATTAAAACCACAATATGATACAACTATAAATGTATTTGGTAGATAAAATCAAAAGACTGGTCATATCAAGTATGGTGAGAATATAAACTGAGGCTCTCATGAGCTGCTGGTGGAGAATACTGAATGATACAATCACTTGCAAAAACTGGGAGTTTTGTAAAAGTTAACAAATACCTGCGATATGATTTGGCCATTATACTCCAAGATATGTACCCAAGAAAATAAAAACATATGTCCATACAAAACTTGTACACACATATTCATAGCAGCATTTTTTTTTTTGCAAAAGCTAAATCTGAAATCAACCCAAATGACTGTTAATAGGTGAATAAATTGTGATATATGCATACAATGAGTACTTCCTAGCAATAAAAAAAAAAGCAATTGATACACATATTAACATAGATGAATCTCAATTATGCTTAGGAGAAAAATGCAGATTAAAAAAAGAATGCATACTCTATGATTTCAATTTATAAAATTTCATAAAATGCAAACTAATATATGATAACAAAAAGCAGATCAGTATTTTCTTAGGGTTGAGTGGCTGAGAAGGATGGGAGAAAGATATTACAATTGGCCTGAGGAAATTTAGGGGAATAATGGATATAATTCTTATCTTGATTTTGGTGATCATTTTCTAGATATGTATGTTTGTACATAGGTGTATAAATATATATTTTAATTGTGCATTTTAATTCTCCACTACTGAATATTAAAATGCTCCAGTAAAATATTTAAAAACAGATTTAATTGTTGAAGACGTAGTTACTGATAATTTTCCAAAACCTATGAATACTGTACTTTTATGCCACAAATTTAAAAAGTAACATGAACCCAAGCAAGTAAAACACACAAACACAAAAGCTGGTGCATCATGGTAAAATTGCTTAAGTGAAAGAAAAAAGGGAAACTTTAAAAGCAGTTAAAGAAAAACAGACACGTTATCTTTAAAGGAGCAAGAATGTATGGTCTGCTGCTGAACAAAAATAATGAAGCAGTAGTCAGTGGAATGTTATGTTTACAATGCTGAAAGAGAAAAAAATAGAAAACTGCCATTCTAGATTTCCATACCCAACAAATTGCCCTTAAAATGTTTTTTCAAACACATACATTAAAGATAAAAATAGAAAGGATTCATTAGCACATCCTCAATAAATTTTCCTCGTGACCGTTTATAACCTCTTATTCTTAGCCTTCTCCTCCACCCATCCCTAGGAAATCACTGATCCACTTAAAAAAATTTTTTTACTATAGTTTTCATTTTATAAAATTTTTATAAATTGGAAACAGAGAGTGTGCATTCTTTTTTATGTGCTTTTTGAAGTATAGACAGGAAAAAAAAAAAAAAGCCCATCCTTAGCTAAGGAATGACAATAATCTTTTCATAAACTTTCCAGAGAACAAATTAAAGAAAAACCACCCACCAACATAGCTAAAATTAAACTACTGACAACACTGTTATGACAATATGGAGAAATTGGAATTCTTACTCCTGGTGGAAGTAAAAATTAAAATAATCATTTTAGAAAACTATATGACAGTATTTATTATAGCTTATCCTATAACCTAGTGATTCTACTCTTGGATATTAAGCTAAATTAAATGCATATAAATGTTCATGAAAGGACATGTAAAAGGCTTTCATTGCAGTATTCAAAATAGCTAAAAACTGGAAGGAAATCAAGTGCCCATTAGTACTAAGATAGATAAGTAAATGGTAGTATAGTCAAGTGATAAATAGCAGTAAGAATCAATTTTTAATGTTAACACATTTTATACTAAAACAAACTATCAATCAAGTTGAAAGTGAAAAAAATAATTTTCAGTCATTAAATTTTTCAAAATATTTAGTTCTCACCCAAACTTCTTCAAGTGATACAGTGAAACAAGAGAGTAAACCAAGTAAGAAGAATATGAGATTTAAGAAACAGAATCCACTATAGGAGAGAAATGAAAAATATCAGACTGATAGCTGGGCAGGAGAAATAGCAATTTTAGTGGGAAAAACAGAAGGCTTCTGAACTGAGGTTTCTGAAGGGAAAGATATAATTAATATAATCTAACATAATGACTTACAATATTAAGTAAAAGAAGTTCTGGAACACTTGAAACAAAATAAACAATGCAATGAACAGTAGGACAGCTTATATTTAATGTTTCTTTCTGATTTTTCTTTATATCCGAATGTTAAGAGTGCCTGTAACCCAATGCTTTAACTTCTTCCTTAATGAAGATATTTTAAACATCACTCTATATCCCGATCTCTCACATTAACTCCAGATTCATGTATCTAACTGCTCACAAATCTCTCTGTTTGTTTAAAATGGTTTTTAGAAATGGGTCCTGGATTTTGGATGCTGGTGTATAAATCTCTCAGTATAGTCATTTATCTCTCTTGAGGTCTTCCCATTTGTGACCTATATAACTTAGGAAAGGGGACATAATTTAAAGGAGTGAATTTCCCTTAAAAGAGGGAAAAAATCCACAGATGTCTGTGGCATCTCAAAAGAAAATGTTAAAATGGAATGAATGCAGCACACGCCTTTCTTTCTGGAACAGCCCAGTGAATTGGAAAGTCAAATTCAACTATGTGGTTTGACTTGCTTCTTGGAACACTGTTGCTTTCTACTTTTGTCTTATAATAATTTCTGATAATTGGAGACATGGAAGAACCTACTAATGTTGTATTTGACACATAATTGAGCCCCCAAATTACTTATTAAATCTACTGCTGAATTTGGGCCTTTATCTGTCATATGTTAAGAAAATAACAAGCTTACCTCATCTTCTATTTGTAGAGGATTCAATTTCTTCTAACATCTTGGCAATGCAAAATTTCTATAATTGCTACCTGAGGAATTTTGATCAACTTCACATTGGGATGTTTCTGTATACAGAATGCTCAAAAGACAAATTAAGATTCTAAATTCAGAATAGTTTTATCAATAAAAATCACACAATTTAATTGTACTGGTTCGTTTCTCTAAATGGAAATGGAAGATAACAAAACAATGTTCTAAGGTTGGGCCTGTGATGAAAGTTATACTATTCCATACAATTGAATAAAAAGTGAAAAATAATAATTTGGGAATAATATCTGCCAAAGTGTATTCCACAGAGTAATAACTATAAATCTCGATATAAACACTCTATGGTCAAGTAAATTTGGACAGAGCTGGGATAAAGTAAAATAGTTGGAATTACAATATGACCTCTCAAAGCTGTTAATATGTTAATATACATTTGAGTATGCAAGAAAGTGTTATAAGCGGTAAGCAGAATTTTAAAAATATACTTGATGAAAAAATTTTTTAAATGCAAATCTATGCTACTGGTGTTTTAAATTTAAAAAAGGCCTTTATTTCCCTCTTCTGAAACTTCTACTTTTAATCACTATTCAAGTGAAGTGTTCCCTATAACATGATGCTATCCAGTTGATGTAGGATATGACTATGTGTCGATATCAGAGATTTAGCATCATATTTGCAGTCAGTTCTGAGACTTATGGCTAGGCTTTCCTGATGGTGAACACTATCTTGAGATTGTCAATATACAACTGTGTCCATTTACTCATAAGTGAGTCACTTAATAAGTGACACTTTGAAATTCAATAGGTTCAACTCTGCTTATTCTTACTTTAGAAAAAGATGTTTTTTATTTTTAATTCACACTGTAAGTATTGAAAACATTCCACTCATCTTGCACCAGACTTGCACTAAATAATTTATCTATTTTTGGAACATGTTCAGGTGCTTCTTATTAGATGGCTACCTATCAAAATATAAACCCATATGGTTTTTTCCCAATTTCTTTATGAGTTTGCACATATATGCAAGAAGAGTTTAAAATCTTATTAAAGGCAGGTAGATATCTCTATAAATCTCAAGAATTATCTTTGTACCCTAAAAAGAAAAGATTTATGTTCTGACAGAATCCATTCCTCACAAACCACATTCCATTATATTTCCTTAATGTTTGATTTCCAAAGTTCTGTTAAATGTCTTTATAGGAAAATGAGGCTAATAGGAATTGAACACATTTTTCTACTTTATAAAATTGACTAGAGGATGCTTCTAGTTTCTAATCCAACATGTAAAGAACTTGGAAGTTATCTCTCATATCCACACAACAAGAAAAAAAAAAAATAACCTGAGCAAACTGAAAATCAGCAACTCTTTTTAGGTCCATCAGAAAGATGAAGACACAGGGCAGACCACAAACCCCCATATTGGAGAGCTAGGCGAACACAGAGAATCACAGTGTACTGGGAGCAAACACCATTGCTAAATGCTGAAAGAAACACTTAAAGGATAATTAATCGATTGCTGAAGACTGAGCATGGGCTAGCTTGAGAGATAAAAATTCCTGGGGCCCCTTCTTTTATAAATTTTACTTCTGGAAGCCCCACTAGGTTCTCAGGGTGAAGACAGAAAAAAAAAATTCCTCATGCTTATAAAGAATGGGGAAAACTAGCCATTTCAAATATATCAAGAGTATTCTGTTTTCCTTAGTAAATGGTTGTCCTCAAGTGAATCTGTTTTAACAGAGGCTAACCAAATGAGTGAAAGAGAAATGCCCATCTTCAGGTCCCTTTAGCCTTCAGTGTGGAGGAAGGGATATACCCAACTCCACTTCCACACCTCAAGCTTTCTGGTCTTACCTAGGAGAGGAAATAAAATTCAAAAGCACTGTGAAGATCACAGTACAGGGATGGCACACAGGTTCACTAAGAGACTGAAAGCTAATCATAGGATATTATAATGATTTTCTTCCCTTCAAATTTTGTCATCATATCAGTAGAGTTCTTGTATATTAATAGGGGATAGCAATTGAAAGACCTGCAAGCCTCAGGCCATGTTTAATAAGGCTCTGGGAAAACCCAAAGACAATAGAGAAGACAAAAAGCAAGAGCACTAGAGGAAATTTCAGCTTCTGAAAACATAGCTATAGCAAACAGTAAACACAGCCTAATAACAACCAGATAAATATAAAACTTCATAATTTATATATGTATAGTATTGAAGTACCTAGATATTTAAGCCAAATATTAACAGAACTGAAAGGAAAAGTAGACTGCATATAATAATAGAAGGGGACTTCAATATCCCACTTTCAACATTGGGTAGATCACTCAGACAGAAAATCAGTAAGGAAGCATTGCCCTTGAACTATACTTTAGATCAAATACACCTAACAGAAATATACAGAACGTTCCATTTTACATCAGAATATAAATTCTTCTCAAGTGCAGACAGAATAGTCTCCTGGTTAGATCTTATGTTGGACCACAAAGCAAGCCTTCACAAATTCAAGGTTGAAATCATACCAAATATATTTTCCAACCACAATGGTATGAACCTAAAATCAAAAACGAAAGGAAAATGGGAACAAAATCACAAATACATGGAAATTAAACAACACTTCCTAATAACAAAGAATAAATCAGAAGGGAAATCAGAAATAATCTTGATATAAACAAGAAAAAACACCATAATATACTAAAACTTATGGGATGCAGTAAAAGCAGTTTTAAGAGGGAAATTTATGGTGTTACATGCTTACATTAAAAGATCTCAAATAAACGACCTGTCTTTATACCTCAAAATATTAGAAAAGAACAATCTAAACACAAAGTTAGCAGAGGAAGGAAATAAAAAATTCTAGTGGAAATAAATATAATAGAGACTAGGAAGATATTAATAAATGAAACAAGAGTTACTTTCCTTCTTCTTTCTTTCTTCCTTTCTTTCTTTAAAATTTAAAAAATTAGGCATTTATACAATCCACAAAGTGATTACCCCAATTACTTTAGCACCCATCTGGCACTATACACAAAACTATTACAATAATATTGACTATATACTCTAGGCTGAAAGTAGTTTGTTTTTTTTTTAAGAAAAAACAAATTTGACAAACTTTTAGCCAATTAACTAAGAAACTCAAAATTCTAAAGGAATGAGACATTCAGTTGACACGACAAAAATGCAAAGGATCATAAGATGTTACACTAAACAATTTTATGCTAGCAAATTGAATAACTTCAAAGAAATTAATTTCTAGAGTTATACAGCCTACAGAGACTAAATATCACAAACTAGAAAATGTGAACAGATCAATATTAAGTAAGGAGACTGAATCAGTAATCAAAAATTTCCCAACAATGAAAAGCCTAGGCCCAGATGGTTTCACTAGTGAATTCTACCAAATATTTAGAGAAGAATTAATGCCAATCCTTGTAAAACTTCTCAAAAATATAAGAAGAAACATTCCCAAACTCATTTTATGAGTCCAGCATTACTCTGATATTAAAACTAAACAAGGAGACAACAAGAAAAGAAAATTATAGGCCAATATCCTTGATGAACATTGATGCAAATACCTGCAACAATATATTAGAAAACCAAATCAATAATACATTAAAAGGATCATATACCATGATAAGGCGGGATTTACTCCAAGGATGAAAGGATGGTTCAACATCCTCAATGTGAAACACCACATTAACAAAATGAAGGATAAACATCATAGGATTATCTCAATACATACGGAAAAAGCATTTGACAAAATTCAATATTCATTCATGATTTTAAAAATTCATAAAATGGGTATTGAGGAAATGTACTTTAACATAATAAAAGCCACATATGGAAAGCTCAAGGCTAGCATTATAGTCAATGGTGAAAAACTGAAAGCCTGCTCTCAAAAATCAGGGCCAAGACAAGGGTACCCACTTTACGGCTTTTATTCATTATAGTACTACTGACAGCAACTAGGCAAGAAAAAGAAATAAACATTCAAATAGGAAAGGAAGAAGTAAAATTGTTTCTGTTTTCAGATGACATGGAATGAAACAGACAAAGAAGGCAAAAAAATGGGCAACAGGTTCATGAAAAATTGCTCAATATCTCATCACCCAAGAAATGCTGCCAACTGGGAGAAAATATTTACAGAACACATATCTTATAAAAGAATTGCGGTTAGCATTAGTGTATTGGCTAGGTGGAGAGCCAGAGGAGAGAAAGAGCAATTGGAGTGATCATTTTATAAACTATATAAATGTCTAATCAATGTACTGTATACTTGAAACTAGTAAAATAAAATTTAAAAAGAGACTTTTATTCAGAAAATAACCCTCAAAACACAACAATAAGAAATGAGCAATCAACTTTTAAAATATGCAAAAGATCTGAACACACCTCAGCAAATAACACAGTGAGCACATGAAAAGATGCTCAACAACATATGCCATTAGAGAATTGTAAAGCAAAGAAACAATGAAATATTACCACACAAAACTGATAGTACCCAACATAACTCTCATCATTGCTGGTAATATTTCAAAAAGGTATAGCCAGTTTTGAAGACAACCTGGAAATTTTATGTAAAGCTAAACATTATCTTAATATACAATACAGTAACAACAATCCTAAGCATTTATCCTCATTGATTTGAGAACTTATGACTACACACACACAAAAAAACCCTGCATATGATTTTTAAAAGCTTTATTCTTAACACTGCAAACTGCATTCAAGTTATCCTTTAATAAATGAATTGATCAACAAAAGTTTACATATTCATACAGTAAAATATTATTTATTAATAAAAAGAAATGAGCTATGGAGCTAAGTGACAGAGGCAGTCTGCAAAGTCCACACATTATGATTTCAATTATATGAGAACATCTTTACAAATAAAGATAAAATTATAGAATATATAAATATCAAAGTTTAAGGGGAGTAGTAAAACACAGGGAAAATTTTATGATGGGTAAACTATTGTGTATAATACCGCAATGGTGAATACATAACATTATGCATTTGTCAAAATCCACAGAACTTGAAAGCATAAAAATGTAGTAAATTAAAAAAAAATTTAAGAGATTGATGAAATGCAGAATATTACAAAATAATTTAGTTGTATTATAAATATGTGAAACAATCTCACACAAAAGAGAATGTGTGTGAGGGGAGGAGCTGACCTAAGGAATTTTGGAAATGAGTGGGGTCTGTAGAGAATAAAGACAAAAGAAACTGTAGATAAGCATTGTAATCTTGTTGGTAAAGTTGTTTCCATGGGGGTATGAGGGTAACATTTCGGATACCACTATAGGTATATATCGGAATCTAACAATTAAGTCAGTGGAATGACAGAGTAGGAGACAGATTTCTCAATGTTAAAGTGAGAGGTAACAGATAAACAAGAAGAAGCTACTATGAGAGTTAGAGACATCAGTATGAATTCTACATTAGCTTAATAGAACTACAGATATTATATATAGGAATATTTTTGATGTGTGTGTGTGTGTGTGTACACACATACATGGCTTACTATACATACATATATTTCCTTCCTCTGTCAGTTGAGAGAGCCTTGAAACAGTGACATCCCAGAAGCAACAAGTACACTAATGCTTAGATCTTTCTAAAACCCTTCTCCAATATAAGGAACCAGGGCTCCTTGGAGAAACAGATGATTCTAGTACTGAGATAGAAATTATGAAGACATTATAGAAGTAAATTATAGTCCCAGAAATTAAGAAACCACCCTCCAGACCACCACAATGATGGTGACATAACAAAGAGATACATGAGCCAACTCAAAGAGCTCCCTAATATTAAAACTGGAATATTTGAGCAACAAAATCAGTAAAATAGTACATTATAGCCCAAAGTATAAAATAAATATCAATGAGTTCATATTGATAAAGATAAGTACATGGGAAGAAGAGACAAGTCTTTCATGCAGAATATTTCCATATAATTTATACTGATAATTTTACTCTAAAGTTGTTAGTAGGAACTCCCTACTCCTTAAGTATAGACTACACACAGTGCCTTCCTCCAAAGAGTACAGTATGAAAAGGGAAAATCAGTACTTTTACATTAGAGAAACTTAAACACTATATCAGCCAGGTTATCGAAGTTAATATGAACAATAAGTCATATTGATAGAATACGCCTGATATGCTATGATGGAAGTAGCATTTTATCTCCATAGTTGTTCTCTTAAGAACACATGACCCAATTCTAACCATGAGAGGAACATCAGACAAATCATAATTCAGGGACCTTCTACAAAAATATATTATCAATATTTATTAAAATTGTGCAGGTCATTAAAATCATGAGAAGTCTAAAAAACTGACAGTCAAGAGAAGCTTAAGGAGACATGACTACTAAATGTAAAGATGGTATTCTGTATGGGATTCTTAAATAAAAATAAAATAGAAAAACATTAGATAAACAAAGGACATCTGAATAAAGTATGGACTTTAGCTAATAATAATTTATCAAAGATTTTCATTAATATTAACAAACATAGATGTTAATAATGGAGTACGTTGGGTATGATGTGTATGGAACATTGTGCTATCTTCAGAATTTTCTTGTAAATCTACTATTCTAAAATAAAAACTATTTAAAAAAATGAAAGCACCTCTTTCAACATACCTGTGAGAACAATGAAAACAGAAAAAAAAATATATAGTTTTAAATAAATTTATGTGAAACTGTAAACATTAGACATATATAAGCTAAACATTTAGTTGGAGAAGTTAGAATAATAAAAACAAAGTAAAGTAGGACAGTAGAAAGAAGAAACTAATAAGAAAGCTCAAATTAATTTACATTGAAACCAAATAGATTTGATCAATAAATCTAAAGGTTGTGTTTTTTTTGAAATTACTAATGAAATAGGAAAAATATGGCAATTCTTCATAGGGGAAAAACATACATAAACAAAAGTATTATACATAGGAATAAGAAAGCAATGCTATGTGGAGAAGATTCTAAAAAATTTAAGAAAGTTTGAGATTATGTAAAAAACTTTTATTAACCTTTAAGAAAACCATAAAAACATAAAGCTAGAGTATGATCATTCTCCCAAAAGTTACCAACTATAATTTTTTTCTGTATTAATTTCATATAATTTAATTAGCTGAAAATATTCTATTTAAAATGTTATTGATCAATGAACAGTATTCTTGGTTGGTAGGGTGTTTATTTGAATAAAATAAAATATTTTGTGATTCATTCTGCCAAAAACAAAACAGTAGCATAAAAAGTAAAACTAATTGTATACATGAATATGATGATGTTTTAATTTCCAGTGGCTGATGTATCTGATTAACCACAAATTTGTTGGCAGGGCTGAGTTCAATTCTGGAGGCTCTAGGGGAGAATCAATTTTCGAGCCTTTTTTGGTTCTTAGCGGCTGCAAGCATTCCTTGGTTCATCTCTCCTTTCCATTTTCAAAGCCAAAAAGTGGCCAATCCAGTGTCACATATCATCATTCTGACTGACTTTTCTGCCTTTCTCTGCCATATTTAAAGGAACTTTGTAATTACGTTGCCCATCCCTCCACAGTCAAGGATAATCTCATTTTAATATTAGCAGATTGATGAGCAACCTTAACTCCAGTTCTGGAGTCTAGCTATTAGCTCTGAAACTCCAGGTGAAGCTGAGATTTGTGACTTTGTTTATAAACAATAATAACAGCAGTCTCATGCATAAAAAAATGTTAAGAGAATTAAATGGCTAATGCATAGAAATAACTTACAGCTTGGCACGTAAGTGCTCAAGCTCAATATATATTAGTTATTTTTCTTACTTAGCCTCTTACAAACCAATGGAGAAAAAATATTACTTTCATTTTCTAGATAAAGAAAATGAAGCTTAAAATAATTATGTAATTTCATAAATGTTGTACTATATGTAAGTGGTAGGAATGAATTTTAGAACCTAAGCAATTTGACACTTTGGCCTAGACTCTTAATTCTGAAGTTACAACATTGCTTGAAGTGATTGATTGTTTGCATACATTCTAAAATGTATATCCACATACTTAGTAGAAAAAAATATATATGATTTTGGAACTGAGCTTCAATGCTTAGATAGTGACTCAACATATATTTTGTGTTTCCTTTTTCATTTTAATAATATAACCTTAGAATTTTAGCTGCAATTATCTATCAACAATAAATACGTACTTTTCAGACACATTTGATGCCTTTAGCAGCCTTATGATTGAATTCAGGCAAATGGAATGTGAGGTGAATTGCAACTTTCAAATCATACTCCTAAAGAAATTTGGTGTGCCTTTTATTTTTATTTTCCCACATCTGGCTGACTGAAACATTTTCCTAAGGAATTTCCTTGGACATGTGAACAAGGCATTATCCTAGAAATGACAGAACCAAAAGACATGACTGGGTCCCTGTCTCTGGAGTGTTTTCATTTGTGCATTTTGCTGGAAACAAATACCTTTTAAATCCACTTTTAGTTTCATATTATTGTATCACTTGTAATTATATACAAACTTATATAGAATTTGGTTCCTTAAGCAGGGCTGCTGTTGCAAGTCTCAAATACTAGTTATCAGTTAATTTCTGTGTGGCAGGTCTCAAGGACACAGATATTGGAGGCTAGAAGTTCAGTTAACTTTGTTGTGTAGAGTAAAACATTTATAACCAGCCATGTCCAATAGACCTTTCTGTGATAGTGGAAATTTCCAAGTCAGAGCATAGGCCAAAAGAATCTGTAGTTTGAGTGGATGCAATAGGAAGAAAGATCAGAGTATTGGAAAGTGTTGGTTTCCTATTAACATTTGTGGCAAGGTCCTGTTACAGAGATGGCATATCATAGAAGAGCTATAGAGAGTTTCAAAGGAGAGATATCAGAGAATGCAGTGTTTTGGTCTCAGCCTATAATCTATATTGATCAAGAGTCTGATAATTTTAATCCTAGTAAGGTTAATAAAACAAGCTGCTTTTGTGACCAAACCAAAGTAATAAAAAGATGTGATTCTGAAGAAGCAAAATTAGAAGCAGAGAAGACTCTAGCCTCATAATTTTAAACAACTATCAGTTAAGAGTTCTTTTTCAAGTAATAAGCAGCAGCTCAAGAGCAAAATTCAGGTAGAGCAGTTCGAATTGTTATTCTGTCTAAGCCTTTGTTTCAGATAGGCTCAAGGTAGTCTCCACGAAAGAATGGGGAATATAGAATGCACAGAACATGAGTAAAATAACTTTTCAGGATTTGAAATTATGTGTAGACTATAACCTTGTCTGTGTCTGGTCATTCATGGTACTTTATGGAAGTAAATAGATGCAAAACCTACTAGGGATTTTCCAGGAATTCTGTTACCAACAAAAATTACATATCTACCCTGCAAAAGCCTATACTTCTTTGACAGTCAAAACTCCTAAGTCCCAAAGACTGTACCAACATGAAATAGATTGTGAAATAATTTAAACCCTCCAATGGACAAAGTCAAGGGCAATGATGATGATGCATAGGGGAGTCCTTCAGAGAATACAACCAAAGGCTGTGACATGGACCAACCCAAGAATATTCTCTATTGCTGTGCAGGAGGATTTGCAGCTCTTTCAGCAGAATATGATAGTTGCTCTGGGTGACTAAGTGCTATGTGTTTTCTATTATTTCCTATTCTATGTGGGAGTTTTTCTTGGAGTTATTCTATTTCTATTTTACCATTGTATATTGGATAATAGGTAGGTAGAGAGAAGGGGAAAAGTGCTTTTTAATTTTGGGTTGCCAGACCACAAACAGCTATGGCAACACTTCCAGTTGCTCGAATCAAAATCTTTAGAGTCATCTGTGACATCCTATTGCCTCTACTTTCAAAATACACAGAGTCCTTACTTATCATCACATACACTGATCCAACACTGGCCTGGGCCAAATTTATCTCTTAACTGGATTATTGCAATAACCTTGTAACCAATCTCTTCTACATGCTCTCTGTAGTCTATTTCAATGACTTGGCCAGAAAAATCATTTTAAATATACGTAAGATAAAATAATGTTACTCTCTGCTCAAATCTCTGCCTAACCATTCCAATCATGTTAAAAATCAAAGCCCTTTCCAGCTCTGATAAGGCTATACATGATGTGGCTCCGGTTTCCTCTTTGACTTCTCTCATGTCATTCCTGTTAATTTACTTGGCACTAGCTGTGCTGGTCTGTTTACTGTTTCTCAAAAATGACAGATTTTTAATTTTTTAGCCATTTTTTTCCCCTGAGACACTCATCTCCCTCATATCCAGGTAGCTCAGATGCCATCGTGTTATCTATCTTTTTCTGATCACCATATTAAAATTCCACATGTCACCTTCACATTCCAGTAACATGCTAGAGCCAAGTGGTACAGTCTTATGATAATTTAATGTTAACATTTTAGAAAATTTGAGAGTAGGTTGACATCACAATGGTAGCTTAAAATTGACTTTAGTGGAAGTATTTACTCTATGGAAATTGAAAAAGACTAGAAATCAGGAATATTTTTCAGAGCTGATTTTTAAACATTTACCAGCATACTACTACTGATTCTCTCTACTTCCTATATCTTTTCATAGTGCTCTTGATCTATGAAAATACATCTTAATATACTTATTTCTGTGTTTATTATTTTTTGTCTGTCTTTCCTATTAGAATGTAAAAACAAGGGCAGACTTTAATTTTGTCCGTAGATGTATTTCTCTAATGTATCTCTACTTAGAAAAGTGCTCAATAATACTAGTTGAATAAATGAGCTATTAACAATATAAATTCTTTGATTATATCTAGGAACAAGTACACCCAAAGAAAAGACTAAATCTTCTAGATTCCTTTGAAGTTAATCATGGTCAGTGACCATCTTCCAGCCAATATGATGTGGCCAGAAGTGATATATTCAATTCTTGCACTATATAGAGTAGGGATGAGCCTTCAAACAATTTAGAGTACAGGTATAGTCAATGCCATCTTGCACCAATGGTATAAGGCAGCACTTGTATAGATGTCAGTGTGAGAATGGACCTGGGTCCTGGACATAGAGGTGCTGCGAGAATAGCCTTGGACTGGCTTAGATTGTTAGTTAAGAGGTAAATCAAACTCTGTCTTTTTTAAGCCAGTGCTTCATATCATTTTTCACATTATGACACAGTTCAGTTGAAAAATGCTATTTGTATAACACATGAGTGAATAGCTGAAGTACTGCATCCATCAGTTCCTATATCCAGTGGCATACAAGTGCCCCATGGCACAATTATTTCAATGCTTTGTTTTCTGCCCCTGCTATTTGGTCTTTGTTTCAGTGGCCAAGACACTATTTTAATTAACATAGAAAACCATGCATTTTGTTCACTAATTTGTTCATTCGCTCAAAATAAACAAAATGCCACTACTCCTTTTGTTATTGTATAATAATATTGTATTATAAGTTGGAAGATTTACACCCCTCTTGCATGTTTGTACTTGGTTATTCCTCTTTCTGTAGTACAAAATCATTTCACTCTCTCTTTCCAAGTTAATTTCTACCCATTCTTCAATTTTAAGTTCAAATATCACTTCCCTAAGAAAGGATTCCCTGAACTCCCAGTTAAGATCAGTTTCCCCAATTATATGTACATTCGTGCTATTTTTTGTCGTACCATTTAAAAGAACTTTATCTGTATCATTGATTAGTGTGTTTCTATCATAGAGGGTAAAAGAGAACATGTCTGTTTTGCTCACTGAGGGGCAACTGGTAAGCATTCAATTAACATTTTACTACAAAATGACACGATAAGATAATATTTGTCATGTTAAGTGTTCATGTGAGTATTAACTGAATTAATGGATGTTATGGCACTTTAATAATAGTATAGTACTATATGAATACAATGTAAATATATAATTAAATGGCATAACAGTGAATTTTGTTGCACATGATACATTAAGTAGAAAATAGCCCTTGTATATTTTTATTTTATTAAATGATTTGATTTTGCTTACTTGTATGCTCATTAGAAGTGTTTAACAATAAACTAGATTTATTCTATTATTTCATTCTTATTTTTTAAAATCAGTGTGATTACATTTTTTATTTATGCATCATTTTGTTAGATAGAGTCAAAGCAAATTTTGGGTTTGATACCATATTGAATTAAGATAAGATGGAGCTAAGGACCTTTAAGTCTCCAGTGTCAACTTTTAATATTTGGTAAACAAGGTAAACAATTTTAAGAATTAGTGAAGAGCTTTGAAATGTAATAATTCCTCCTAAACCAGTGATTTGGAACTAAGTATGTGTGGATCTCATACCAGAAGGTGACCTTTAATTTAAAATTTTCTGGGTTTATGCAATTTGAGCTCCAAAGAAATGCCGTCTAGCAGCTGGTAGCAAAGCACTATTACAGAGTTCAAAACAATCTAACTACATTTATCACAGTTCCTAGGACTTATTTACACACTCTTTTATTCATCCTGTTAGTCACCAAGTATTTTATTAATACTTATTTTGTTACAAGCACTGGATACACAACTGTGAATTATATATGCAGTCCCCGTGTTTCTTAAAATCTATTGTGGAGGACACACAATAAACACATAAAATTAAATGAATGCATAATATAATATGATAACTTCAGAAAATAGTTAGTTTTTATGAACAAAATTAAATGGGACATAGAATGATATTGGAGTAATATTTCTATAAAGACTGCAAAGGAGGCAGGCATGTGAAGTTCACCGTAAAGGACATTTATTAAGTGATCATTAAATAATTGCTAAGTATGTAAAAGAATGTATGCACTTAAAATGCGTAAGGCAATGATTGTGCAAAGATATGGATAAGCAGGAATGAACAAGTAATGTTCATTAGGATACTGAGATTTTTGGAGTAAGATAGAAAGTGGTTTAAATAATACTGGGATCACAGCTTCTTCTGTAAAGTAGGAAAATAGCAAAATTCATATTATTTTTATGATCCTTTAAGGGTTTTATATATATATAAAGCAGTTAACATAATAAATTGCTTATGCTAGGACCTGCTTTTAAATAAAATTGCTTTTTCTTCTTCATTGATGGAATATCTCGCATGGTACAAATATTGAATCTTTTCCCAAGGGATAAAATGTAAAGAATATAAGTTGAATTTCTGACTTACTGTTTTTTTAATACCTTAAACATTATAAATAAATTAGGAGTGAGAAGTTATTTCTAACACTTTGTTAGAAGAGTATTGGTTAGGGTGGTAGTTGGTTTTGTTTATTCGGTTTTCCTATGTTTTCCTCCTGGGTTCCAAATTTTTGAGTAGCACATTTAAACAGTGATACATTACCTTATTCAATCCACAAGAAGAGGACTGTATAGTTTTAAATTGGTCCCAATGGAACTAATAATAGAGTCATTGGGGAATGTGTTACCAAAAAACAGAGAAGTTATTCTTTGGCCATAGCTATGATTCTAAGCAACTTGTTTGTGTTTATCATGCTTAGTAAAACTATTAAAGTATACATATGTATTTATACATATACACACATATTCAAATATATATTTAAAGGAATGTTTTTAAAATAATGATTAATAACAGCATCTAAAATAGTTTCACAGTATAATTGAATATATTCTTACTTATATTTAGTCATTTCATCATATATATAGAAGGGAATACTGGAAGTTTGTGTGGGTGTGTCTATATATTACAATAAGGATATAGGTAGACAAGTAGATAAAGACTTAAGGTAAAGATAAATATACATAAGGTCATACATTTGCATGCAAATGTAGCATACACACACCAAACACTACTAATTTAGATAAATGTGAATTTTTGATTTCAGCAGAACATTAGTCAATATTCTTTTATTTTTCAAAGTGGGAGAAATATAGCCAAATGAGAATTTCAGCCTGCAAGAAAGTCTGTCTGGTTGGCATAACCTAAAATTAAAGTAGTGAGTGTGAAAATACTTTAGCAACAGCTGGAAAAACAAAACTAAATATAACTATTCTAATAGTGTAGGCATCTACATTCATGTTGAGATTTGTAGTCAATACTTTTAAAGTTCACAATGTGTAATCATGCTTTTCTAATAGTAATAGCTTTTCCTTTCCTCTCCGGAGAAAGTAATGATTTTTCAAAATCAGAATGGAAAGAAACTTAAAAACAAAAACGTTCCAATTTAGTACTGCAGTAACGGCTTACTTTGCCGGATCTTCTCTGGTGAAGGGTTAAAGCAATCAAAGAAGCAGTCCAGAAGACTGATGCCTCCATGTGGAAATGCCATTGTGTTCCACATAGAAAAATGTCTTGTCTGTTTCTATAATCAAAACTAGTACTCATGATTGATATCTGATTAAAGGAAGAAATACATATCACATGAAACATAATGAGAATTAAGTATTGTGAAGAAATTGATATATTATTTATAAAGAAAAGTAATCCACAATGAATTTGAAATAAGTACCCTTTTCAATGGTAATATTACATATGTTTGTCACAGCTCAGGAAAAAAAGCAGGTTTTATTAGAAACTGACAGGCATAAAAACATGTACTAGTATATACAATTATGGTTGTTGACCTTATTGTGCAGAAATTGTGTCCATCACACACTTGATATTTCTAATATATATAGTGAATAAAGGAAAATATTTAATTTTTCAAAAAGTTTTACTTAAGATTTCACTTGGAAATTTATAAATCAACACAATTGTTTTAGGCCTAATTTGTCCATGTGTGAATTCATGAAAAGATGAATGCTCAAAATAAAGGTTTAGAATCATAATTTTCCTGTTTTTTTAAAGAACAACAATTAAATTTTCATTAGAAATGAAAAAAATTATAAAATCTAAGTGAGGTATTGTACCTATCTTTGTATTGTATATTTGAGTTGAATTTATTTTAGCAGTTCAAATATAAATGGAAAAGAATTAATAAAAATCATTAAGAATATAAAATAACAAAAATCAATTATGAGAAAGTGGAAGGAAAATTTCCATATTCACATTATGATATATATATCAGTAGCAATTGCCCTTGTTATCCTTTATATATTCACTTTTTTGCTATTTTTCTTCATACATAGTCTCAATGCCTCATAACTTTTAACCAAAGAAACTAACTTGATTTTCAGAAATAAAAACTGTAAGGTAGTTACTAGAGAACTATCTGTCATGCATAAAACATGTTAGCAGACATGCAAAGACCATGAGCCTACATAATGAAAACTTTTATAGCCACATATTTCCTTTTATACTTTCTGAAATAGGTGAAAATGAATAATTATAATATTGTTTTTAATATAACTCAAATGTATAATTACAGTATTTAATAGAATTAAGAAGCAAATATATATATTTATATGTATATAAAACTATCTTGATAACTGTGTTTTACTATGCAAAAAATACTACTAAAAAGAAGTACTTTATGACCGCCCCCCTCGCCCCCTGCCCCCGCCATACACACACCACACATATAACTAAGAATAGTGAGGCATTAAAGAAAGAAAGCTTATGGCTTTTTCTATTCCCATTGTATTTCACTCCATGATGTAAAAGCTACATCCATAATCTTTTCTGAGCAGACTTCTCCCTACTTTATGGGTGTCCAGTTATCATTGAACAATTCCATTGAGATTCACAGAAGTCTTTCTCTAGCTGAGAATGTATAGGTTGAGTGTCCTAGATATTTTGGACATCTTAACAAGGGTTAGGTATATGAATTTCTGTGTTAGTTATATGTTTCTGTGTTACAAATCACCAAAAACTTAATGGCTGAACATAAAAATGATGTGTCATTTCTCACAATTCTGTGCTTTAGCTGAGCTTAGTGGGTTTGTCCTTCTGTTCCAGTAGAGTTGTCTGAGATTACTTGTTAGGCTATATTTAGCT
This sequence comes from Pteropus medius, assembly GCF_902729225.1. NCBI lineage: Eukaryota > Metazoa > Chordata > Mammalia > Chiroptera > Pteropodidae > Pteropus > Pteropus medius. The sequence goes on along the minus strand of NW_024351730.1, from coordinate 36,367,044 downwards.
GGGGCTGGAATATACAAGATGGCTTCACTTAAGTGTCTGGTGTCTAAAGTGGGATGGTTGGAGCAAATAGGACTTGGTATCTTTCTCTCTAGTGGGATAATATGACTTCTTAAATGAAGAACGATGGCACCAAGAAAGCAAGTGAAATCTGTCAAACATTGCATTGGGTTGGCCCGAAATTGGTCCACTCTCACTCTTTCACATGCTATTGGTTAAAGCAAGGCACAAGGAGAGCCCAAATTCCAAATTATGGTAAAAGATTTCACATCTTGAAGAAAGAAGTAGTATGAGGATATAGTGATGAAAAAATTGTTGGTGATTGTCTTTGGAGATGATCTATTAGCTCTATCTATCTGCATAGATAAGCAGACCAGAAAAAGATTAACAAACAAATTCTTAGTAATCTCTCACCTGACAAAGAGTAGGTCCTTGCTTTTACTCAACAAAAATCACCAAATGATCAGAAAATAAAATCTAATTCCCAAAATCTAATTTTCAGCTACCAAAGGGGAAGCTATGTTTAGACTAGAATGGCCCCAGATAAGAAATAAATAGAAATACAGAATCAGGAGAGAAAAAAAGAACAAAATCAGAGAGGCAGCAGAAGTAAAATCCTTCTGCTGTTTGTGATTTACTCTGGGAATCAAGAAAATGCATGCCTGAATGAAAACAGCCAATGAGGTGTGCCTTTTTGGGAAACAGTTTGATTGACTCCAGAAGATGAGTCTACTTGGACATACACTTAGGGAATTTTTTTTAAAGTTCAAAACTCTTATACAAATAAATAGAGTGAGGATGTGACAAAGATATATTTAATTCATAAATGAGAAAACCAATAAAATGGCAAAATTGGTTTTGGCCTCATAGGTTTTTTTTTTTAATTATACAAATGAAGGCACTGTATCTTAGAGAAATTATTTGCTAAAAATCACATGTGCAATAAGTGTTAGATATGGGAATAAGATCTAGGAAAAAGTTTCATTTCATTACATAGTCTCCCAAGTGAGATAATTCCATTCCTAAAAAAAATTATTAAATAGTATGTATAATATTTATCTGAAATCGTCAGGTCTATAACATCTAATCTATGATCTGGGGTAGCTTGATAGTACTATTATATCTTTCCTGTATATCATGTTTTATTAACATGTATTATATTTTCCCCAGTCTCTCTGTAAGATACATTATATTTTTTCTTTGCTTTAATTCTTGGAGCAGCTACAAGCATTTGATCTTATTGTATGTAAGCTACTATATTAAAGATATGAGAAATTTTTGTTTATAGTAGAGAAATTTATACATATATTTTTATTATTTTAAAAATACATATGTATCAGTCAGATTTCTTGATTGCAAACAAAAAGTAATTGAAAGACTATCTGATAGTTCAAAGAATCCATGGGAAACTGTAGTGGGTGCAGGAGCAGCAGCAAAGATCAGGCCACAGGAATACACTGGTCAGAGTGATGATTTGCTGTCATTGTTACCAGTGAATATTCTGATTCTACATACTGTTTCTAGGAAATTTATTACAATTTAGGATAAATGTCCATTTGTTCTTATATGATTACATAACTTGTTCAAGATTCAAAATACTGAGTTGGAGCAACTATTGTCAAGCTAGATCAGGTGCCTGCTCCATTAGGGTCAAGGGATACATAAGCCATTTCAACTTTCATACTGGGAGGCAGAAGTCTCGAAAGATTTCCCTCCTCTATACAAAGTGAGAATGAATGCATTTAAAAGAATGATAAATGTCCATTTTCTGGAGAGCTAACATTTATTCATACATATTTTTTTTTCCAATTACATTTTAAAACAATAACAATAAAAAACAAAGCTCCTGCAAAACAATGCAATCATCTTTTCTAAGGAGAACTAAAGAAATTCATTTCTGTATCCAAATTCAAGTTCAGAGTTTTAATATCTCCTCTAGTTCTGTTAAAATTATTTCTAAATATTATATAATTCAAGGACTAAATTGTAAAGAGATCCAGCATTAAACATTGTTTTTATACAATATTGACAGAAAGGAAAATTAGTTAAACATATTATTAGTTAAAAATATTAGTTAAACATATATATTCATGACACAGCAAGATGAAAGACTGACAAAGGAGTTCTTTCTGCTACTGATCACAAGGAATAGCTCTGATTTATAACTCTCTCCTTCACTGTCCATTGCATATACTCTTCGCTGGTTAATAGTATCTTATTGGTCAGGGTTCTTTTTCTGGTAAGACCAGCCTAACCTTAATTTTGAGGGATGAGAGCCATTATGTAGGCCATGTTGCCTATATAGGTTTACAGCAGTCTTCCATTAAAACTTAACACTCTATATAGTAATATGAAATGTCGCCTCCTCATTGCATCCAAATATGTGTTTACTATATAGGGTATCACATAATTTGTCATCCAAATCACTACTTTTACCAGTCAGAGGACAATATTGGTAATGATACTCAAACAGCAGCTATATACAGAGATTATCCTGAGCAATCTAGAATATATTTTTATCCAACAAATAAGTCATTCTATTCTGTACTAGCTATCTGTACGATAGCTAGTATACTAGAAGAGCCCAAACTCCTAAGGCATCAAGCTACTGATTTACTTCTTTTTTTCTAGAAAATGAGAAGGTGTGTTGTTGGTTTTAGACACTCAATTTGCCCAAGGATAGAGGTGCCAGCATAGGTATGAAAACTAGAGGCAAGGCTCATTCAGAAGATACAGTCCTACACTTCTTTCTAAAACATCCTTGTTACCAAATATCTAGTCTTGTTTTCTCCAAGTCTCTGACAATTTGGGTCATCTTGCCAAAACTTTAGAAACCAAACATAAACCATAATATATCCTTATGTTAAGCCATCCATCCTTCTAGGATAAGTGGACAAAATGGCCCTGTGGAAGACTGGCTCTCTCCACTGTCCTCAAGAGACAATCCTGAATGGGATAGGCATGCTGCAGCAGTCCATTTATACCTGTTCACAACATATCATGTAGAGCCATTACTAAGCCTGGCTTACAATATTTCTTTCTCTTTGAACTGGTTACAGGAAAGTCTTCATGAGGTTGTACTTATGGCCTGAAAATGATGCAGCATTGTGGTAGGATTGAGATGTATATGAAGTTGAAAGAAGTTGGATTTTACTTTGTTTGTGCCTTTAATATCTGCTTGGACCCATTCTTGTCTCTATATGATGATGGAGGCCTGAGAAGCAAGCCTAACCTTTTGGCCAGGTGTACAAGATGCATCTTATTCAAAGGAAGCAACTTAGGTCACATGTCCCTCTGGTGTCACCTTCTCTACTGGGGCCCTGTAGCAGGCCAAAAGCTATTTCTCAAACACCAGGCTCTTAGAACTATTTTTTTTTATTTATTTAATCAGCCAATCCAGAGAAAAATATATTTTGCTATAGAAGTGACCATTTCTGCATCTTTCAGTGCTTATACAGTGACAGTAATATTAAATTTCTCTATGATTGTGGAATTGCTTTTAAGCTACTGTTTTTTGTAAAGAAATGGAGCTCTGAATACCTTCATGTGACTTATTTCTTCAAATTTTATTAATTAATCAACTAAATATTTATTGAGTGCCCACTAGATGACAGGAATTGTTTTGGTACTGTAGGCTGCATAGAAAAAGACAAACAAAGCCCCTCTTCTTATAAAACTTCCATTCTAAGAAGGATGACATATAATAAACCCACATACACAGAAAATTTTTCAAATAACTTTTAGTGAAAAGATTAAAAATAAAACGGCATGATATAATAAGGTGTGGAAACAAAAAGTGGGCATCAGAAAAAGCTTCTTTGAGGATATGGCCCTTATTCCCCAAACTTGCGCCTTTGCATTTCTGGGGAAGAACACTCCGTAGAGTTTCCATATGGGAGAAGTACTTAGTTGTGCTGGTCCTGTTTGCATTTCAGTTGCCAAGAGTACTTTGAAGTTTGCATAGTATCAGATAGGCCTCAACTAAGGTCAGCAGATTGAGGGAGTCCCAGAAAAATGAAAAGTAGGTAGACTCTTGCTTTGAAAAAAATATCAATTCTAGAAATTTAATTTATCTCTTTGTACCTCATCCGTAAACTTTGGGTAACAGTTTGGAATAAAGATTAAATGAGGTAACAGATTTAAGATCTTAGGATAGTTCAGGGCAAATGGTAATATTAAATAAATGTTGGTGATAAATAATGTAATAATAAATGATAATCTTGAGAAGTTGCAATGTGTTCTTTACTAGTCATCAAAGATAAATTGTAATTATTGTAATTATTATTCACATTTATTCTATTTTTTTTTTCAGTTTGGATGAACACCAGTCTTTCCAGATAGAACCTTATATTTTGTCGAGCATGTAGTATGTCCAAAACTTAAAAATAAAATATATAAATAGGTAAAACAAATGATAATCCATTGAATGGCAGAAAAACATAAATAGTTTCCTACTTGTTCCTTGTGTTCTCGTTATTATTTTTTACTGACCCCAGGTGATCAAACCAGTCCTTTTTATGCTTTGTCTTCTAAATATTTCCTCTTTTCGCCTCTTGTTTTACCTTTAGTTTTCCTGACATCTTTTAGATGTTATTTGCTGTTTTAAAATTCATCTCATGTTGTGTTCTTCCTCCTACGTTTTGCTGATGTCATTTTTATATCTGAGCTCTGCAATGAGCTCACTCTACGTTCATGTCCATTTTTTAGACAACTCACTCTTTTGACTCTCATAATGTATTTTGTAACAACACTATTAAAATATTATTTGTGTGTGGTTTCCCATTTCTTGTCAGTCATCTTCCATTTTCATGTCTCTGCCCATGCGGTTATATTTATTTTTTATAGATTAATTTAAACTTAATTTCTAAAATTCAAAGGGAATTTGCCTCACATAGCTTAATAATTCCTTTCTTTGCAAGAAGAACATCATTCTGGGTTGGGGGGAATATTCTTTCATCTCACACTGTAGCATCTCACCATCTAGCCTGCCTCACATCTTTTCCAGAATAATTATTTTTTAGTGGGAGGAGAGATGAAAACACTCCTGTGAATATAAAGTTTTTAATTTCCTACATTGGACTTCTAATTCATTATTTCATTCCAGAATCTTTCTGGTAGAGTTGAAAGTACATTTATTGTCAATCAGTAAAATTTGCATAAAAATTATTTTTAATCTTTACATAATTATAGTACATACTTACTGAATCACCTCAGATGCTAAGCACCATAGAATTCAGCACTTGTGCTTTCTGCTTAGGAAATCATGGAAGAATTAATGACATAAAAATAACAAAGAAGTAGAAATAGTCAAAGGACGCAGAGCTCGATATTGCCTATTTGAAAGGATATGTTGTGCTATAAAGCTGCTGGTTTCCCTGTTGCATAAAATGCAAAATCTGTTCACAATTTACTTGCCTTGGCTCATGCTGTAGAGTGTAAAGAAGTATATACTGTATTATTGAAAGAAAGAATTTGGAAATTCGGTAAGGTTTGTAGCATCCGTTCTGCTAACAAAAGGCTTCCCTACTGATGTTCAATGTGGTGAAATACTTTGAACCCCTTGGAGGTTCATTGATGTTCCTGGAGTCTGAGGCATCAGCAGGAACCATGAGTGTCTCTGTCCGTTTGTAAAGTGCTCCAGCCAGAAAATTAAGCTGCAAGATGAAGATCTTGCTTCAGTGATCCATACTCTTGACATATTCAGCCTTTCAACCTAGTGTATTTCACACCTCTTTATTTGAATCTCTCCAGGGAAGCCAGTCAAAGAATAAAAATGGTTCATGAAATAGCAGACTGCTTTATGAATTGAACAAACAGCATTTTGCAGTGATTTTCTTTACTCTTTACTCATTGCCAGGACACTTCCAAAATAGGAAAGCCCTTTCTTCTCATTTTCAAAGCATCACACAAGATGAACCCCAGCTTCTTCAAACAGCATGAAACTTCACATCATTTTATCTGAATCTAGATTATCATTGAACCAAAATGACACAAAATTCCTTGAATCCCAGGTATTGGAACTTTCTATTAAAGAGCATAGGAAAAAAAAGAAAGCAAATAATTTCTTACACACTAAAACAAGTACCATAGTACAATAGTCAGTTTAGACTACTATGTGCTAAATATAAATTACTTATTTTAGAAATAATTTTAAGGTTAAAAGTTTTTATATTTATCAAATTTTAACCACAATAAATATGTTGGTGTCATATATGACATATCAGGATATACAATATCACTCAATTTGAAGATAGTGCTGTAACATACATGCAAAATATTAAAAAATAAATAAAAATTATAAATTGAATGTTTTATTATATGCTTTGATAGTATAGGTTAAATTGTGTCACATCTGTACATATGTGGATGTGTATTATCTATAATATTGACAAAAAAAAGTAGATGCTCTTTTTTTATCTCAGGTTATAAGCAATCAACACTGAAGAATTTCTGAATGAATATATTCTATACATCAAAACTATACTAGGCACAATGATTTGTGTTAATACAATAGGCTGAGTCATCGAACTGATTTATGCAATTATGCATTTTCCTACATCAAAATTTACTAATGATTTCAAGGATAAGAGATAGAACTAAGAGTCGTAGCATATTTTTCTGAAGGAGTCCCAATCCATCAAACATAGCTCCAAAAAAATGTCCCTTTCCCCTATACTGTTAATTATTTTTGGATTCAGACAAACAATTTCTGAAACAATGTAAGCAGGAACATTGTTTACAAGGGAAGACATTTTCTTTTGGGGATTCCCATATCTCTAATTCATTAGTTACACATATAGAAGAATACAACGTACTTTACTTCCTTTTTCCCAGTCAGCCATGCAACATAAATTCATAAATATAGATTTTTTTATAGTCAATGATCTAGACAGACAAGACATATCTTTCTAAAATGCATTATAAGATAGGAGTCTCCATATCCTTTTGCTCACAAATGATGTTGGCATGTTCACAAGGAGGTCTGTTCAAGACATCAAGACTCCCTTGTAGAAAGGAGTGAGCCACAGGCTGAAGTTAACTCTTTCATTTCTAGAGGTAAAAAAATACATGAGATAATATAAATAAAAGTCTTGAAAGTTATAATACTCATGTTTTTAAATTTTGTACATCTAAGTATATAGATACGAGATGTGTAGAAAATTCCAATTAAATGACAAATACAGGTTTATGTGTCATTTTTTATACTGTAAGAATAAAGTACTAAATGTTGCATACATACAAGTAGAGAACAGAATAGTAAATATGAAAATGCTACATGTGAAAAAGAATATTAAACAAATTGACAGAGTAAAATTTTATTTCTCCAGGAACAAATTTATTGTTGATTGAACAACCAGTATAATCAGTCAACATCAGTTAATAGATTTATTCACAGGAATGCTTGGAGAAGGAGGCTGAATATATGTAAGCTTTGAACAACACATATGACTCAGGCAGAGGCAAAATAAACATATCTAGACTATTTATGTATGTGTATTGATAATGTGTAGTAGGAAGAGTATAGTAAGAATTTAAACTTATTGGAATGGGGTAATTGGCATTAGAAGTAGAATAAAATTATATGAGTAATTTGGCATTAGACCATGAAGGATCTTGATAATGGATACTGAAGAATTCAGTTTTGTTGTAATCAAAAGTAGTGAACAATATGTACATTTTTTTAGTAGAGTCTTACCATGACAGCGTGGTGTTTTATCAGTGTTAGTAAGGCAATTGTTCAGGTATAGGGATTGTACAAGATGGCCCTGTAGACAGAAAAAGTTGCTGATTGTAACAGGTGTTAGGTAAGAAGAGTTTGTTTTAGGGAATAAATCCAGAGATATTGAGAAGTAAAAATGGATAGATTTTAGGTTTGGGTTTAACATAGAGCAAAAGGAAAGTGAGAGACAATGATGACTTCAAGTTTTTAAACTGTAGCGTTGTCAAAAGTAGTAGAAGTTAAGCAAAATCTCTGGATCAGTTAGTGAGGCCAGGATATATAAATTAAAAAAACTGTCCTTTGGAGCAATGAATGGAAAAGAGGGTGCCAAATAAACTGGGAGAGACATTCTTTAAAGCTGTTCAGTATATTATACTAAAGTTACACTATTAGAGACAGGAAAACATGTAGATGAAGATTTGATGGTGGAATGAATAGTAAGGCCAGTAAGCAAAGCAGCCAACAGGATGGTACAAGAAATGAGATTAAAAAAAATACAGTGATTCAGGAAATTAAATTCAAATAGAAAGGCCAAACTGGGGACAATCCTTTAATAGTGTAGCCTAGAATGAGCCAGTGAAGTGGAGCTAACTCCTGAGAGTGTCATCATGAACTGAATATTCAGAATTCCGGATTCGTCAATTAATGACAAAGAAGTGACAGCTGAAGTCACATTAGAAGATACGTTTCTCAAAGCAATGAAAATGAAATTTAAAGAGTGGAGTATAAGGCCTATCTCAGAAATTTCCATAGCTACAGCTTCCGGAAAAGAAGAATGAAGGGACCATAAAAGAAGCCATTGAGTCCTGTTGTCAATGCAGTGTGAATACATCATCGTTAACATTTATCATAGGACTGCATCTTCTAAGAAATACTCACTCCTAATTCTCTGACCACGTAAGTCTTGGGGAGAGGCCCATGCTGTCCAAGACGAGCCATCACTGATGCTTTATTTTTACATTAAAGTTACTGAATGGAAGATATAAGACAAAAGAGTAATCAAAACAAGAACTCTGGCTTTTGAATTTTGACAATTATTCAATTATCTATTTTTATTTCATAGACCCATATTTTTATCTGGATGATTATTTTTCCCCCAAAGAACTTCTTGTACTAAGGGTCTGATGATGATTTTTTCAAATTTTCTATGTCTTCTGAACTTTAGTTGCTTTGTTCGCCTCGGATTCACATTTATCTGTCTTCAGCTCATGCAGTCTGTTGGTCTCTGTCCTGTCTCCTCTGAATTGTGGCCTAGAAATTCTCTCATGGCAGTAATCTGGGGTAATCATAGGGTTTATTTAATGATGTTAGAACTTGAAATGCCATCTAAGACACTACTGTTGCCTTCTTAAAACCATTGCTTTATTATTTTGTATTTTTTTAAAAAACTATTTCATATAAGAGGGTAAGTCTGGTTTCTATTACTTTATTATAGTGAGAGTTTGATTGGGAAAATAAAACTATTTAAGATGCTCAACATCATAAGTAATTAGAAAAATGCATATTTAAACCATGAGATACCACTACTCACCTACAAAAATATCTAAAATTAAAAGTCTAAACATATGAAATGTTGGAAAAGGTATGGAAGAACTGGAATTCTCATGCATTATTGTAAAAAAAACCAAAGTGATACAACCATTTTGGAAAAGAGTTTGACAGTTTTTTTAAAAAGTTAAACATGACTTAGTCATTCCACTTAAGGTATTTATCCAAATGAAAAGAAAATGTATGTCCATACCAACACTTGTACACGAATGTTCACAACAGCTTTATTTTAATAACCAGAAGCTGGTAGCAGCCCAGTTCTGTCAGTGGGAGAATGGATTAACAAATTGTGGCAAATTCATAAATAGTATACTTTTGAGATATGAAGTATCTCAAAATAATTATGTTGAATATAATAAAGAAGGCATGAAGTATTTATATGATATAGTTGTATTTATTAAAAGTCTAGAAGGTGCAGGGTAATTTATACTCACAACACAGTCTGTAGTTGTTAGGAATTGAGATCTGGGTGGGGCTGGGAAAGAAGTATTACAAAGTGGCATAAGAAAACTTTTTGGGTGATAAATATGTTCGTTATCTTAATTGCAATGATAATTTCTTAGGTGTATACATATTATCAAAACTGATCAAATTGTACATTTTAAATATATATGGTTTATTTTGTCAATTATATCTCAATAAAGCTGTTTTACTTTTTTTTTTTAAACCGTAGCTTACTATAGACTAGGCATGTGGACAATGGTATACAGTGGTGAGCAAAGGAGACATACTCTGTGAATATTAATTTGCAATCTGTTGAAGATAAGAGATATATAATTACAGATTTTGATTAGTGATATAGAACTCTTAAGCCCTTCTCACTTCCTGCTAAAGTCTTTCTTTCTTGCAAAAATGCGGTAGATTTCTAAGTGTTTCTTTGAGTGCCCTGGCATTTCATTCAGTCCTAACACTGGAAGCTGCTGGGTTGCACAGGAACACTTTCCTTCTGTGAAAAGCTCATGTAGGGAGAAGATGACTCCATTTGTACCTTTGCAACAAGCTCCATCGACATGCAACTTGGATCTTCAAGTTATGAGAGTCAAGCCTGAGAATCAAACTAGACACTTTGAGATGATGGAGCATAAAGAAGGAAGAGCTTAGGTTTTTGATAATGTTTGAACTACTTCATCAACACTGAAACTGCTTTGGCTCTGAGCTTCTTTATCAGTGAGGTAATACTATGGTAATATTAAAGGTAATATTCTGTTACCTTTATGTTACCTTTTATGGTACCTTTAATATGGTATTTTACATTACCTTTAATGTTATTTTAATATGTATTTTGTTTCTTTGCAACTGAAAACACTAATAATACAGAGGCAAAGACAGGGAGCTTGAGAAAACAAAATAGATGAGAAATACAGATTTGAAAGAGATCAGCACTTAAATGAGACAGTTATTATTGTATACAATTCTTTTTTAATAACATAAAATGTATGTCCCATGTCATCCATTCGACATCCATTCCACCACCTTCTAGATTCTCTTCTTAATGCAGAGGCTAGAAAGATAAAAACTGCATTTTCAAATTTATTTGGATTCAGGTTTCTAGATCTGATTTAGATTCAGGTGATCATATGCACACACAAGACACCGAAAGACAGAAATGAGATGGAGGCCATACGGCAAATTCTTTTGCTATTTCACCTGGCAAATGTGCATATTGAGGCATTTGCTATTTTATACAACACATCAATGGTTGCGCCATAGTTTAATAATTGGCTTCAAGAAAGCAGAGACAGGGTGGCAACACCAATTTTGCCTGGTGTAGGTTGTAGTAGGTACAATGTGGTTCTGGAGACAAGAGCAAAAATTAATTTTTTTTCATCATAGTCGTGTCCTGAATATAGGAGTGTAGAGTGTGTGGTTTCCTAATGATGGTGAATTTTAATTTGCATACTTCCTGGTTGTGACAATGTACATGTGGTTCTAGAGCTTTAAAATTTACGATCTTAAAAGAAACTTCCTTAGTGTAATGGTTTCCTGAGTAATTTGTTTAGTTGTTCCTGAAACTCAACTAGTTTCTCCTTTGGCCCTTCCACTGATCTCTTAAAACTTTTAATATTCTACAATAATATTCAATTAATATCTTTTAATATCTTTAAACAAACTCCCTCTTTCTCAAACTACCTAGAATGGAAAATTGTTCCACTTAACTGTGACAAATATCCAAAACATAATATACTTATTATTTCAACATATCTGCATTAAATATGTTTTCTGTGACTGTGCCATGCTTTTTTCTTGTATCACAAAGTGTCGGGTACATGGCAATTCATAACTTATAGATATATAAAGTTGTAGATAGTATAAAATATATAAAGTATATAAAGTATAGATAGATAAAAATAAATTTATATATAACCTACATATTTGTGTAGTTTTCATTTCAAAACATTCCTTTCTAGTAGAGTATAAAAATAGCAACAAAAAGATATATTAAAAATTCATATTGAAATTTTTTGAGGATTATATGAAAGATAAAATCCTGGCATTTTAAGTATTAAATGTATATGGACATTCATTTGAAGAAGGCAAATTGCTACAGAGTACATGTATTATTTAATGACAGGTTTACATGATGTCAGAATAGCCTTCTGACAGTGAATAAATTCATTAATATAGACACAAGTGTCCAAAATAATCTCACTCTATGTTTATTTATTATTTCTTAATATATTTTCCTATCAACTTGCAAAGTTTCTAGCCCAAATCTTTCCTATTGACTATTTCTAGTATAGTTTAAAAAAATATTCTTCAACTTAGTGTGGACAATGATTGGAAAGAAAGGAAGAACCCACAGCTTGACCATTATTATACTGCTTAACATCTATCAGACTATTAGTCATCAGGAGGCAGGGTTGTCCCTATACTTAGGCAGAGTAAGTAGCTTTCAACTTAGTTTTACTTGAGGAATTATGCATAGTGGTTTGCATAGTAAGCATTGTATCTTTGTACTCTGACTATATTGGTTTAAATCCCCAAGCTATCACTTTCTAACAAGTGACCCTGAGTAACTTAATTATCTTCTCTGAGGCTTAATTTCTGCACCTATTAATTATCTGTCAATTATTCTGCATCTATACATATTTATAATAATTTTAGTAGGGTAAACCCCATAGGAGTTACATGAAGATTAAATACATTTTTTCCCCCTAAAGAACTTAACCTAGTGCTTGCGATAGACTACTTTTTTATTCAATATAGACTACTTTTTAAAAAAATATGGAGGAGCAATTTGCGGCCCCCTTTTTTTGTAACATCTCTTTCACAGGTCTATTTGTTATTACAATCAGTAAGTTCAGCTTTAGTCTATAAAAGTTATCTAAAGAAGATATATGTTTACATTTCATTTAAGCATTAAGTTATAACAAACTGCTTAAGTATTTATGTCAAAGGATGGAATATCCACTTTTCAGAAAACCATGACAATATGATGCAAGAACAAGTTTTTGGAATGGACCTAAGAAAAGTGAGACCATATTATGATTACCGTGGGGGTATAGAGAGAGAGGATTTCAGAAAAGGGAGAAATGATAGCCCACTGTAAACGAATTCCACCTAATTCAAACTTTTTAAACAATGATAATGATATTGGTAGAATTTTTGAAAGCCTAAATAAAGTTAACAAGTTAACAAAAATGTATCAATAAGATATGATTTTTAAGTACTCAGAAAACTAGAAATAATGCATAATAACTGTGATGTCTTATTTGATATTTTAAATATAAATGTTAAGAATCATTGAGCTGATAATTAATTAAATTTACAAGATGTTCTTTTTCTCCAATCATATGTATATTTACACAAAAAGGTTATAATAATTTCAGCCTTCTATTTGACTTTTTTGCGTTTCTTTAGCAAGGCAACTAACTTTCAATAAATTGCCAAGGAGCACTTGCTAAGACATAATAAGCATTATAGAAGCAATGAATATATTAATTTCTTATGACTTAAGCGATTACTATATTATTCCAGCAAGGTTTATAGACAGTTAATTAAAAATGTTTAACAAGGCAGCTCCTTGCAAAGTACTTAAGATAATCACCAAAGTAAGATACATTAACAAAAATATCTTGAACGTGGCGACAAAACAAAATATCTTTGTGCATTAAAAAAAAGTCATTTCAGCTTCTAATATAGTTAGGCACTATCAGTCACAGTTTGGATTTCATCATAAATGGTGCACTGGTATTATTGAAAATCTATTAATATTCTGGTATTACAGTCAGTAACTAAAGACCACATGAACAGAATGTATTAAAGATATGACTTAATTACTTTGCACCACCATTTACACTTTATATGTTGTCATAATTTTCAAATATCAGTCTCAATAAAACAATTTATTTCTTGAACAAAATATTTATATTTATCTCTCTTCTGGGGTCGATTGTTATTAATATCTTTGAAAGCTAGGGATGTGTTCTGGAGAGAGGAATTACTATAAATAAATACTTGCAGAAATGTATATTGTTTCGAATGACTTAGAACATATTTATTATAGATAATATCAAAAAAGTGTGATTTAGTTCTTTATTGAAAATTGTAACTTAGAGTTAGAAAACATCTTGAAAATTTTTTCTCATAAATATTTATTGAGTGAATAAAAGAAATGGAAAAGCAATCCAAATGTAGAATTAAATAATGGCATCAAGATACTACTTTTTATATGCAAAAGGGATAAAAATATAAAAAGTTTTGGATGTTATGGGCTTGTTGAATGCATTACATATATAATAAGATTAACAGGCTTTCATTTTGAGTCTTTTAACCCTATAAACTAAAATTTTAAAATAGTGGGAGAAATTAATAATTTTAGATAAACTAATATAATGTAATTAGAATGGAGACTCCATCTAAATAATTGTAGTATTACTACATCTAAAATGTTTTCTATATGAAGTTCTCAAAGGTTGATAACCACGTGAAATTCTCATGAATTATTAGTGAATATTCATGACATCTTCACTGATCTAAGTTTGTAAGCATTCATTAAAATTTATACATGATATGCTTATGGGTAATCTATCAAATCTAGAAACATAAAAGACCATATTTTAGGTACATATGGGTTTATGTACCTATTTGAAAAATAAATTTTTATGAACTTTAATGTTTTAACCATCTAAAATAAATTCATTTTTACTATGTTAAGTTCCTGAATCTATGCAAATAATTTTGATGGTATTTATTTGATTTGTGCCACCTAATATACGATTTAATGAGAGAAAAAGACATTTGGGTCATTTGAATTCTGTAGAATTATTCAGTTCACATGAACTTAAGCCAATATAGTTAAGGAAATCTTATGGAAGGAACATCTGTTATAGTAAAAAAATAATTTTTTTTAAATCAATCAATCAATCAATCAATCAATCTTTGGGCCTAGAAAAATTTTATGTCCTAGGTTTTTCCTGTTGTTTAATTTTTGTTTTTATCTCTGTCTTTAGTAATAGTTCTTAATTGCTAATTTCTTTCCTAATTCTATACATTAGTACTTCCCTTCACTTCACTTTATGCTTTCTTCTCCTGCATCAGAAAAAATGTCTATTAGAAACTTCTATATTTCTTTCTCCAATTTTACATACTAGAATGAATAAACATCACAAAAAAAAATCACATCTATTATCTTTGTTCCTAATTTGCATTTAATCACATAAGTTTAATGTCCTTTTTGAAATTTATAAGGAGGATAATATATTGTTAAAGCAGGTAAATAAATTCAGTTCAACTCAATGAGTATGGGGGATCTAATCTGGGTAAATCATTGTATCAGGTTTTGGGTACACAAAAATTCTCTGATTTTTTAAAAGTCAGTTGTTTAGTGGGAAAAATAGTTTGCATTTAGTGAGAACTATGAAGTTGAAACTTAATTTTACATGATGATTTGAGAGTGCTTCTTCCTTCAGAACAGATTGAGCAAAAAGACTTCTCATGTCCACAAGTCTTCTCACAAGAGTAAAAAAGGAGAGGAACAGTGTACTTTGATGTCGACTTCAGAGCTGAAATGCCCTGACTCATCAGTGCAGGGCTACTTAGGTTAGAGGCAAAAGCCACTATCGTTTTGAATTTTGACATGTGCTCTGTAATGTACACATCCTACAGTTATGTCTTTTCAGCTGGAAACAATTGTTTTCCTGTCAAAATGTTTCAAAAAGATTCATTGTTTACTTTCCAGAGAAGACTAAAGCTTGACCTTGGGCTATCAGTTCCTCAACAGTTCTGCTATAAAGATCACAAAATAAATGTCTCTGCCATATCTAAATTCCACTGTCTAACAGACATTTGCTCTTTGGTCTCCACTGAAAAAAGAAAACATAAAAATAAAAACCTTAATTCAGCAACAATGAAACCATAACTAAGTTCTTACTTTGTGAAGTATCTTTGCTTACTATAAAACTTTAAATAGAAAATTAAAAGAGACAAGGAGAAATATGGAAAAGAGATCAGTAACAGTAATGAGACTGCAGATCAGTGACGTTTTTACTTTTACTCAAAGAAAATACAATTTGGAATTAATGCATCAATTGCATAATCAAGTTCAGAGATCCCATGTGTACATAACTTTGAGGAACTCCAAACAGAATAATTTGAAGAATAAATTTTTCAACTAGATGTTCAATTTTATTTTTGAATGTTTTTCATGTTCTTTACATCAGAAATTAAAATGCATATTTTAACTTCATAGTAATTTTCTTTATAAAATTAGCCACATATTTCACCCAAATTTTTTTAAAAAAGGAAAACTGTGAGAAAAAAAAATCTCAACATCTTTTTGTTATTGATTTTTACATGTCTGTATGCTTCTATTAGTAATAATATTTTGAAAATATTAAGCTGCTTTATTTTTCATTCTAAATATTTCCTTGTGACTGTTCATAGATTTTCTAATTTCATACTGAGATTATTGAAAACCTATCTTTTTTTAAGAAACAAAAGAGTTTTATAAATTCTGTCACTTGCTGAATGTATATCTAGAATAAAGTATAGAAGGTTTCCCATAGAATAATTAATCACGTAGGGAAGAATTAAGGATATAAGTGTGATAGGTCATTTTTTGTGTTAATTTAACTGGGCCAAAGTACCCAGATATTGGGTCAGATATTATACTGGATAGTTCTGTGAGATTGGATGAAATTAAGATTTAAATTAGTGGATTTTGAGTTAGCAGATTTTGAAATTTCAAAAAGCAGATTACTTTCCCTAAAGTGGGTGAGCCTTATCCAACAAAGTCTAAAATTACCCTGAGTAAGAAGCAATTCTTTCAGCAAACTGCTTTTGGGCTTGGACTGCATCTCTTCACTGGGTCCTGGGCCCGTCCACCCTGTGGAACTTGGCATTACATCTCGACAATTGTGTGAGCCAATTTCTTATAATAAATACCCCTCTCTATATGTATGCATATTCTGTTCTGTTTCTCTGGAGAACCCTGCCTAATAAATAATTTAGGGATAATCTCAGCCTGTAAGAAAGAAACCTTTCTAAGACATGAGCAGTTGATACCAGGGAGGTATGTCAGGAAGAGAGAAAAAAGAAAGACAAGAGAGGAGATTCAGATAGCCTGGATTTCCCCACAGTTGGGGTCCAATTCTAGAGATTGTAGAGTTATTCTGTTGTATTTGGGGAATCCCACTTCCCAGGACATAGGAGAAGAAATTGTATATGCACAGTGCCTTATTCAAAATGGTATCAGGAAGTATATTAGCAATGTCTTATGGAAAGGAGATGTTTGCTCAGTAGGAAGAATAGGTGTGGAAGAGGCCTGGGAAAATTAAAAACAAAGCTAACAGTGCTAGAGGCTAAGTAGTGCTGATGAACATCAGCAACAGGTGCAACTATTATCCTCACGTAGTTGAGTGGACATCAGTACAAAATGACCAAGTCAATGGCCCGTACCAGTCACACTCAAAGAGCTGCAGAAACTCGAGGACACATCATGGATCTGTAACTATTCCCTGTGTCTTGCCCGCACCTCTACCTCCTGCCTTCTTACAGCCACCGCTGCCAGTTTCTTACACCTATTTAGAAATATTGTAAGTTTGAGTAGGTATTTGTGTGTACCAGTAGTTTTAAAATAATTATCTGTTTTTAAAAAATTACTTATAAGTGATTATATTTTAGAGAAATATGTCTTTGTATTCTATACAGTTTCCTGCTTCTTACTTATCCAGCAAATTTGTTCCTATTAATTCAAATAGAACTGCCTCATTCTTTTTTGAGGGTTGCAGTTTTGCATAGTATTGATGTTCTATAAATCACTTAAATCTCCTTTATCAAAGACTTTTTCATAAAATTTTAGTTTTTTGCAACATGGTTTTCTATTACAAACAATAATCAAATTATTTTTTACGTGTACATTATTTTACATGTCTACATGTATAAGGAATACTATTATGAGTGGAATTTTTGATAAAATCAAATTTGCTTCAACAAACATTTTTTTAATTGCTCCTTGAGTCATTTTTGTGTTTCTAGATTTGGTAGATTGTCCATAAGCGCACTAATTTGTGAATTTTAATGAATGCTTTTAAACTTCGGTCGATGAAGATTTTATGAATATTCACTAATGATTCATGAGAATTTCATATGGTTATCAACTTTTGAGAACTTTGTATTGGAAATATTTTAGAATAGATGTAGTAATTCCACAGTTATTTAGATGAAGTCTCCATTCTATTTGCATTATATTAGTTTATCTAAAAACATTAATTTTTTCCATCAACTATTTTTAAATTTTAGTTAATAGAGTAAAAAGACTCAATATGAAAGCCTGTTAATCTTATTATATATGTAATACATTCAACAAGCCCATCCAAAACGTTTAACATTTTTCTTCCCCTCCATATTTAAAAGGCAGCATCCTGATACTATTATTTAATTCTATATTTGGATTGCCTTTCCATTTCTTTTATTGCCATCTGCTTTCTAATTTTTCATCTCTATCTAGTCTCTTCGACTACATCCCCACCTCCTGCCTTAAGCAGAACAGTTTAGACTAAATGGTGGATCTCAGATGAAGATGGAAAACTCTAGGAAATGTTATGTTATTAAGGTGGAAATACAGTAGTCCTCCTTATCCGTGGTTTTGCTTTCCTCAGTTTCAGTTGTCCAAAGTCAATTCAATCTAAAAATATTAAATGGAAAATTCCAAAAGTGAATACTTCATAAGTTTTAAATTGTTCTGAGTAGTGTGATGAAATCTTGTGGAGTACTGCTTTATCCCACCCAGGACATGAATTATCCCCTTTTCCAGCATATCCACGCTGTATACTACCTGCAGGTTAGTCACTTAGTAGCCATCTGGGTTATCGGATCTACTGTCATAATATCGCAGTGATTGTGTTCAAGTAATTCTTAGTTTACTTAATAATAGACCCAAAGCAAAAAAGTAGTAATATTGGCAATTCAGATATGCAAAAGAGAAGCTGTAAAGTCCTTCTTTAAGTGAGAAGGTGAAAGTTCTTAACATAATAAGTAAAGAAAAACATTGTATGTTGAGGTTGCTAAGATTTATGGTCAGAACAAGTCTTCTATCCATGAAATTGCTTAATTTGTAAATTAAACTTTTTTATAGATATGTATATATAGGAAAAACATAGTATGTGTTGGGTTTGGTACTATCTGAGATTTCAGGCATCCACTGGGGCTCTTGAAATGTATCACCCATGGACATGGGGGACTACTGTATAGCAGAATGTGTTTTTTTTATATATTAGAAAAATGACGGGGAACAGTAATTCACTGAGCAATCATTTTTAAAGCATCGATTGATTATGAGTTCCTGTATCAGATGCTGGGGATAAAAAGAAGAACAGGAAACAGATCTGATCCTTGAGGAGGTCACAGCCAGAAAGAGAACAAACATTTACAGAATTATTGCATTATAATGCTGGAAATATATAACAGATGTAGCTACAAGATACTGTGAGAGGACAAAAGGGGGAATGAGCCATGTGAAATTGTAAGACAAGTAGTAAAATGTTTTATTGCAATGGGATTATAACAATTTCTAAAAATTATTTTAATATATATTATATAATTTGCTCAGATATATTTATATCTGTACCATGAAATTTAAATATCAGCCTTATTTTTTTATCCCATTTTTGTAGATGATAGATATTTCTAGCTTTAAGTAAATATACTAACAATATGTAACTAATATAATTTTATTATAAATCATTGGATGAGTTATTATTAGATAAGTCTGTTGAAAAATAAATTTGCCAAACAAAGGGAAACATAATTGTTTGAGGGTTATACATAAGTTTGAAAAACTTTTGGTTTCTAAATTCATTAACATATTTTCCCCTATAGCCATTTTACTGACCATATAGTGTGAATGTGTTTTAAGGATAGAATCTCAAAAATATATGAAACAAGAGTTGGGAAAACGTGCAGTTTTGTCCATTGAGTTTTCTTCATTTTTAAAAAGCAACTTTATTGAGGTATAATTGATATTTAGAAACTGTACATATTTAACATATACAATTTGATGGGTTCAAACATATACCTGTGAAACCATTACCGCAATTAAGGTATTAGACATATCTAACATCTTCGAAAGTTTCCCTGTATCTTGTTGTTTTTTTTTTTTTTTGGTTTTTGGGTTTGTTTTTTGTTGTTTTGTGGTAAGGCTATTTAATATGAAATCTATACAGTATGTTAACTGTAGGTACTATGGTTTATGCAGATCTCTAGAACCAATTCATCTTTCATGACTGAAACTTTATATCAATTGAAGAGCATCTTACATTTTACCCCTTCTCCTAGCCCCTGGTAACCACAACTTTGTTTTCTATTCTCCATTCTATGAGTTTGACTCTTTTAGGTACCTCATATAAGTGAAGTCATGCAGTATTAGTTCTTCTGTGACTGCCTTATTTTACTTAGCATAATGTCCTCCAGGTTCATCTATGTTGTCACATATGGCAGGATTTCCTTCTTCCAAGTCTGAATATTTCACTACACACACACACATTACTTTTCTTTAGCCATTTATTGGTCAATGGACATTAGGGTTGTTTTCATGAGTTGGCTGTTGTGAATAGTGCTGCAGTACACAGATTCTTTTGAGATCCCGACTTCAGTTCTTTCATATGTATACACCAGAAGTGGAATATAAGATGAATATAAATAAAGAAGCAAATCTTTGCCAAAAAAGCCACATTAAACTTTTTCTGTGAGTAGCTCCTTCTCTTCCCTCAGATCCAGGAAGAGCTAGGGAAAACACTGATGTTGGACAATTTGCTAATAATTGCTTGTATCTACCTAATAAAAGGAAAATCTGCTGTTTCTCCTTCAAACAAATTTTATGTGTAAGTAGTTTTGAATACAAAATGAAATAATAGGACATAGATGTTGAAAGTTTTTAAATTACTTAAAAATTTCAGCAAAACTAAAATTCACTTCATATCTGAAGAAGTGCAAAATGCATATAAATAAACACATTTAATTTTAATATTAAGCATCATTAGTATATTAAGTGTAATGTATTATACTGAGTATTAATGTCCATTAAAAGCAGGATTTCAAAATTTCCTCCTGGCTTCCATAATTCTGAGCAAAAGACTACATGGTGTTCCAATGCATTTTTCTTAAAAAAAACAAAAACAAAAACAAAAACCCTCAGATTCCACTATTTATTTAAAACATTTATTAGCAAACATTTGCTTTGGGACTTTGAAAACAGGCCCAATTAGTGAAAGTTTTGAATGACTCACCATACAAACTATGTGGTACTAATTAGCTTTAGCTGTATAACAAACCATTCCAAAATTCAGTTTATTAAACAGCCACCATTTATTATTTCCAATGAATGTCTGTGTTGACCAGACAGTTCTGCTGATGTAATCCAGGCACTGCTGACCTCAGGTGGGTTTGTCTAGACATCTTGTTGCAGAAAGAAGACTAGCAAAAAACCAGGCAGCACTCAGAGAGTTGCAGAACTCAGGTTTATTATCTGGCGGTCCCAGAAGAGCTAGTGCTCTGAAGTTCTAGGCCCTGAGCTCAAGAGTAATCTTACTTTTATAGGGCTTAAAAAGCAAAGGCAATACATCTGTTCTTAACAAGCAAGGGCAATACATCTGTTATCTAGACAGAACAAGCAAAGGGGAGGGTGAGTCTTCAGTTGATCTCAAGGTCACCTGTCCCTTTGCCCTATGCGGCAATCATGTCTACAGGTTACAATGTTAGCCATTTGAGTGGAAAATTCCTTTTTATTCCCCGCTTTTGATGCCCTTTAAATTCTTATAGGGCATCAACCTCCTGATCTTCCTAGCCTAGGGGCTGGTATAAGGGTGGTCCAGATGTCACAATCATCTGTAACTTTATGGACTGTAGGCGTGAGGAGACAGTTCAGGATATAGAGACCAAATAAGAGCATGAGGAGAGGACCTGCAAATGGGAGAAGCCAAAATCCCCAACTCTATATTCTGGACCAGGACCCCTATAACTCATTTAATTGTTGGTGGATTAGGGCATACCCCTTCTAGGATAGGATGACCTCAGTGTCTTTGCAGGCAGACCCGGAAACCCCTTAAATAATTTTCCTGCCTAACTTCTTTCTAAGAGCCATGAACTCCCTCATTATTAGTGTGGATGTTGAGGGATAGGAGGTCTCTTCTTCCATATCTGCTTCCTGCTGAGAAGGGTTGTAGCCCCTGCCTACTGGGGTTTCATGGAACTCTTTCTCTTTCTGTCTTAGTCAGGGCAGGATCTTGGGTTTCCTGCTGAAGTGCCGCCTCTGTCCCTAGACAAGGAACTTCCTTCTCTGCCCTGTCCCAGTCATTGGATTCCTTAAAGATCTCTGGCACCAACGTAGCCTGTGGGGTTTGGGTCTAGGCCCCAACTTTTGGAGCTTTCTTTGAATATTGGGCACAGACCAAGTTTTGAAATGTATAGCCAGAAGTGTCTGGCCCTCAGACTTTGGGTGAATGTTAGTATATTCTCTAAAAGTCTCAGAAAACTGGTCAAGACAACATAAAACACAGAAATTATTTTGATTAAGCATAGAATCCTTGTTTTCTACTCAGAAATCTTTTCCATGACATCAGTAGTAGACTAATAGTCTAAGAAACATTAAAACACCACTCTAGTTTTGCATTACCTTACTTTTGACATTTAAATTTCCAATCTTGTTTAGCTTAATCACATAAAATTTCTTTCAGAATTTTTCCTCACAAACCTTCTACTACTTTCTTCATTCCTTCTGTTGCTTCTTTCCACTCATTCAGAAAAAAACAACTTTAAGATAAACACCTTTCCTTCAATTCCCTTCAAAATAAATCTCCATACTTTATACCTTCTGTTACCAAAAACATTTTTCTTTCCATCATAATTAGAATTTTGACTGAACCACCATATTACATATAACACAGACAAATATAGATCAGAGGTCATGCACATACTCTTATTTCCCCATCATCAGTATTTGTAACTTCCCCGAGGGTACATATCTAGTTTCCTCAGGAAGCAATGAAATAGATGGGGTCCCAAGAGAACTTGTTTCCCCCTCAGAGTCCGAAGGTGAAGGGGGAGGAAATTCCTTATTACTGAGATCTCTGGGAAGGTGCTCCTATCATTGGGCCAGCTAATAAATCTGGATCTTGGTGAAGAAGCATAGAAGCTGAACTTTTACTGGTACAGTAGTCCTGGCTTGCCTGGGCTTGCCGTTATTTTAAGCCACTCGATTAACTTATTGGTCAATGTTTTCTAGTATATTAGCTGATTCTTGATGCATTAAAAGTCTGGGGAGACTACACCCGAGTTGTAATATTGCTCCTAACTTAGTTAAAATATCCCGTCCTAACAAAGGAGCTGGGCAGCTTGGAAAAACTCCTGCTGAAAGATCTGATCTTCAAATTGGCAGATAAAATGGTTGGCTTTACCTTCCTCTTCTACTCCTATAATTGTAGTTCATGAGGAGGGTTTTCCTGCAAATGCAGGGAAAACAGAATAGGTTGCCCCTGTATCTAAAAGAAATTGAATTTGTTTACCCATTACATCCAGAGTTATCTAGAGTTCCTTGGTAGTGATGACCACTTTCCTGGACAGGAGAAGCAAGGATGGCCCGGGGCCTCTTCAACCACACAGTTCCCAGTCCTGGGCTACTAAGGTGTTGGCTGGCAGCCCTCTCTGGGAGTGTGGACAGACTCTCCAGTGCCAGGGATTAGTACCGGTTTCTTTGCATGTGCGGCAGGGTCTCAGGGGCTTTTAGGTACAGTCCTTTGCCCAATGTCCTACTCTCTTGCATTTGAAGCAAGGACTCAATGTCTCCTTGTTCTCCAGTCTCTTAAAGGACGCTTGTTGGGTCCCGAGGTCCTGGCCAATTATAACAGCCATAATCCTGGCTTGTCATTTTTCTTTATTCTGTTCTTTTTCTCTCTTCAAGATCTCGAGTGTTACAGACCATGAAGGCCATATATAGTATTTGGTTCGTCTGTGACCTCATTTTGAAGCTTGTGTTTGATGTCAGGGGCTGACTGGCTAATAAATGCTGACCTAACAAAGCTAACCCTGCAGGGGAAGTTGGGTCTACATTAATATACATCCTAGAGGCTTCTTCCAGCTGGCTAAAAAGCTGGCCAGGTTCTCATATTTTTTCTGAGTAATGGTTCTAAGCTTCTCATAGTTCACAGCTTTTGTATTTTTTTTCTTTCTTTCCCCCCATGAGGGTCTCTAGCAATTTGGCGCATCTAACCATATAATACCCTCTTGGGTATTATAATTCCAATCAGGATCAGCTACTCTATTCCAGGGGCATGACCCTGGGGATTCCTAGCAAAGGCCTCATCTGCCTCCTGACGGGCCAATGTTAGAATATGGTCCTTTTCAATGATTGTTACACTACAGAGCCACAGATGAGCCCAACTGGACTCCATAGCATTTAGGGGAGTCCAGTTAAGAGTGTCCAGCCATGGAGCCACAAATTCATACCTGACTGAGTCAAACCGAACAGGCCACCCATTCACTCACTCATTCACACACCAGGTTAAAACATTGCTTCCCTCCTTTTGGAAGGCCCTGACCTATGTCTTCCCTGCCAGGAAGACTCTGATATCTTCCCCCACTGGGAAGACCCTGACCTGTGCCTTCTAAGTGAAGACTAGGAGGTGATCAAGCTCCTCTTCCATCTGGAGGTGGGACCTGACTAGGGGGCTGAGCCTGGGGCCTTACCTTATTCTGTGACCATTCCTGGTGAGTTGGTCTGTCCTTCCTATGAGTCTGGTTAGGGGCTCAGCCATTTTGGGAATTGGGGCGCTGGTCTGAAAGAGAGCCTCGTTTGTCTCGGAGTCCCTCCACGCCAGCCTGGCTGAACCACCAGTCCAGTGGTTCAAGGGGTCAGCATGATTGGAATCTCACTGGGGCCTCCAGAAATTTTGCAGAAATAAGACCAGCAAGAAACCAAGCACCACTTGGAGAGTTAGAGAACTCAGGTTTATTATGCCAGCAGTTCCAGAAGAGCTAGTGCTCTGAAGATCTGAGCCCTGAGCTCAGGAGTAACCTTACTTTTACAGAGCTTAATGAGCAAAGGCAATACATCTGTTATCTAGACAGAACAAGCAAAGAGGTGAGTGAGTCTTCAGTTGATCTCGAGGTCATCTGTCCCTTCGCCCTATGCGGCAAGCATATCTACAGAATACAATGTTAGCCATTGAGTAGAAAATTCTTCTTCAATCTGAGATCAGTAGACAAGTCATCTAGGATTGGTTGACCTAGCATGGCTTCATTCTTATGCCTGGCAATTGGAGTTACATATTAGTTTGGGTTATAGGATTTATAGGATCATTGTTTTTCATCAGGGAACAGGCTATCCTAGGCTTTTATTTTTTATTTTTTCGAAACGATGGAATATTTCAGTAGCACCAGTTAGAGGCGAATCCCAATGCAGAAACAATTTGCAAGTTTCTGCTGTGTCACATTTGCCACCTTTCTTCGAACCAAAGCAATTTGCATGGCTATGTTCAGAGTCAGCATAGGAGGCAACTATCTGAGATCAAGGATACAGGAGAACTGAATAAATTGTAATAGTATATGAGAAATTTTATGTCTTTAAATAGTTTTGATTTCTCCCACAAAAATACATGATATCAAGGACATTTTTGCAAAGACTAGACTGGTATGGAAGCAGAAGCTATATAAGGACTTGGCTTCAACTACAGAGAGAGTAAAACTAATAATAAAAAATGAAGCCAACGTTACTGGGTATTGTCCAGGGCTAGAATACAAACATGTTTTCCTTCGAAAATTGCTTTCTTCTCAATTTTGGTCCCAGTGTAAACATTTATAAGCTATTAAGTGCCTGAGTGATTTAAAATACAAACTGATCCAAATTATCAGTGCCAACCGGCTAAGAAATAATAGCAGCTAACCAAATACGGGATGTGGATAGAAATAAATTATGATTTTTCAAACTCCTGAAAACTTTTTGAAAATTAATTTTGGAATGAAATGGAGCATCTGTCCAGATAACATTTAGACAATTAATAATGTTACAAATCATTGCTTTTTTTATACAAAGAAAAGGTTTACTCCAATCCAAAATCATTATTCAGTAAACAGTGAAGCTTTGGAATGGTAGATCACAGACTTAGCATTATTATCTTTCATTTATGTCTAATTATTTATATATATATATTTAAATTACTTATATTATTCAATATATTTATGCATCATTTGCATAATGGCAATATCAATGCTCATTTAATATGATAATTACAAGAAATAGTTAATGAATATTTGTGACATTTTAAAACTGAAAAATGCTATCTGCCTCCTCATTCATCCCAATTAGATAGATGCATTCTTAAGAAACCATCCATTATCAAGGCAATAATATAATATAAGCTGTTTCAGTATATAAAAAAAAACAAAACATTTAAAATTTAGAGAAGTTTTTCATCCATTGATTTGGTAAAGAATATGCAAAACCATTTCAATATAAAATGCTTATGTGTTATGGTACAACATTTTTTCTAAGTTAGAGTAGGATTTCTAGATGATCTTAGTTCCAAATTGAATAACAACAATAATGTTTAGTATATTCAAGTCATAGTCCATAATTAATAAATCACAAACAAATTAAAAAGCAACAACTTGAAATGTTTCTTTTTATAACATACCACTAATTATAAATTTTGATGCACTACTGAGAGAATATATTTAACCTTCAAGTATTTTAAAATACATAATTGTCTTTAAATATATGTCATAGACTATTATGAAAGTATCTAGATTTTGTACTTTCTATATAAAAACAAATATTGATAAAAGTTTGTAGGTGAACCTCAAATGTCATTTGAGAGAATAATTTTTGTGTGTGTGTGTGAAAATAATGGCAACTTTAAATAAAATAGTATCTTCTAGGGGAAGGATGTGTGTGTGTGTGTGTGTGTGTGTGTGTGTGTGTGTGTGTGTGTGTGTGTGTTCACATCGTATGTTAGATCTTTAAAAAAATATTAGTGTTTTATATGTATTACACAGTTTTCTCAAAGCAGTACAAATATTAACAAAAAATTATCACAATACACTTAGGAGGTAGTATGTTGGTATTGCAACCATTTCACAGTAGGATAATTGAGACAGGTTAAGTATCTTGCTCAAATTCACACAACTACACAGTGAAATACAAAAGCTGATCTTTGAGTTTTTTATAATAAGTACTTAGTTTGAAATCGAATAGTTTATTTGTAAGATTATATTCCAACCTTTGGTCTATTGTTCCTTTCTGAAATTGTAAAATATTATAAAAATACTCAGAATGTTGGGTTTATCTCACTATTCTTTTCTCTCTAGGTTTAGTCTTAAAAAATTTCAATATTTTAATAGTTTTGTAATGTTTTCAATTTTTTTTCTTTAAGTTTTGTCTAATTTTTCTCATTGTCCCCTGTAATTACGTTAGTCTGCAATATGTTTCTTTATCATTCGTAGAAGCAAAAATTCTTATACTCTATTCATATAACAGGAAAATCACTTAATATTTTAGCCAAATGACATTTCTCAATTAGCACGAATCCCACCATCATGTCTCTCCCCATGAAGATAGTTAGCCATTATATTATCACAGGTTATCTTTGAAGCAGATATCAGCACAAGATTGGACTTGTATGAGATTTAATTGGGAGAAACTCCTCTGTGGGGTAGAGGAGGGAAGAGCAGGATTAGGCAGAGGAGCCTGCAGACTACAATGCTGGTCTGATACATGTTAAAGAAAAGAAGGAAGGACATTAAGTAGAAAAAGCCTCAAACTGTAGCTCTAAGAAAGTCTCAGCCAGGCCAATTGGGAGCCCCACGACAAAGATAATCTATTAAAATAATCGCATACTAGACAAGGATGGTTCAGCTCTAGAAATCCCACCAGGCTTGGTCACTGACTGGGAGCACCCAGAGAGAGCCTGAGTTTGGCCTGAGCCAAGAAGGTAGTGTGAATCTAGAAGGTAGAGCAGACAGAGACTTACTGCCCTTCTTGTAGCAATTCTCTCCTGAAGGGAGATCTAAGCAGTACACTTCTATGGATGCCATGACTGCAATTTTACCAATATTTCTCTGTTTTACTTTGTCATTCTATATGCTGGTTTTCTCTTCTAAATGATGAGATAAAATTAAGTACAGATTTTAAGGTTAATGAAAATTTTAACTGAGAAAATATAAATATGTTATGAAACATTTAGAGGTGCTATAAAAATTATAATTATTATGTCATTCCTTAGATACAGTTCCTTGCAACAAATATTCTATTTATAAACTTAACAAAGTAGATACAAATTTGAGTTTTGGGAAAACTATCTTGATGTGTTAATGACATATACCTTAAGACATTTCTAATAGAAACAATAGTACTAAAAGACCTACTCTACCTATGTTCATGAATAGAATTCGGCATTATTTTCTGTGTGTGCGCAGTTCAAAATAAAATGTAATTTTCAGTGACTAGCAGTTAATTGAGCAAATTTAAATGATTCCAAAATAATAATCAGCTTTGAATTTCCAAGAGGAAATGTACATACAAGAAGGCACTAATTGCAATAATAATTCCCAGGAATGTAAACATCAACAGAATTTATAGCCTACCAAATGTCATTATTTACGAGAAGAAAATTCATAGACAAAATATGTAGACAAAGCCTCTTTTTTTCAAAGTCATATATATTTATTTTTCTGAAACTGTTTAATTTTGAAGTCATTTACATTTTAAGAAACTAAAGAAATGAACTATAATATTAACAAATGATAGAAAGTGATCTGCAATTTTTCCCATTGTTATAAATTAATATCCCAGGACAAACTAATAACATAATCAATGTCTCCCTGTCCTACCAGCTTGTGACACCATATTTTTTGTTTATTTAATACATGTACATAGATAGCTGAAGTATAGGAAAAAATTATATTCATTTGGAGAATAATTATTTCTCTATTAAAATCAATTTGAATGTAAATGCCATGGAGTGACTTTGGGGGATAGGGTAAAAGAGTAAAATTACAAACTTATGACTAATATATAATATCATATACTAACTAAAAGATACATCATTCCAAAGTATTGATTGTTATTAAAAATACAAATAAGAAGAAACTTGGTATATGTATTTACAATATTTTTGTTTTGTTTCATAGCATAAAACTAAGCAACTCAAAACCACTTTATAGTGTTCTTATATTAAATTATTACACCTGTGTCACCTCAAAATTACACTTAAGAATATACATTTATAATTATTTCAAAGGCTTTAGAGAAATAAATAAACATACATGTGAAAACTTATCCTTACTTATAGATTTAAGATGATGGTTTTCAACAATTTTGTGTTTCTGTTACACTTCTCATTACCAAATTTTTGAAAGTATACTTGAAAAAATTAAATATTTTAACTCAACACTGAATAAAAGAGAATCATAAAAATATGTCAATAATACAGTGATTTAATGTTATGCAATACTTATAAGAGCATCTATATGATTTACCTTTTTTCAGTCTACCTTAAGCATACTCTTACCATTTGAATAGAACTATTGCCCTGGATGCTTATGCATATCTGTAACCATAAGAACTTTTTGAGTGCCATCTTGATACTAAACAAATTTCTCACTTAGAGCCACAAGTAATATGCTATTTACTAGTGGATAGATATCAGTGCTACAATATGCATATTCATATTTAATTCAAGTTAAAAAAATTTAACTTGATGACACATTGATTAAGAACTAATGCCTAGGTTATGGATTCTCAGGTGTGGTTCACTCGCTTTGAGTATAGTCTCCTGGCATCATGAAATCTTTAAAGAAACAACCTTTTAATTAATATGCCAAAAATTATAGAATAAAAATGTCTCCACTTATCCATTATCCTTCTTTTAAGGAGTGCCTGTGGGCTCAATTCCGAATAGATTAACGCTCTCAAGCAATGATTAATAAATTTAAAATTTTAAGTACTAGTATCATCTTGATAGATTAGTTAAAATGCTAAGCAGCCAACCACTAAAAATCCAGGTAGCCATATTAACAAATTGATTAGCGAGAAAAATGCACTTGTCTCTATGAGATGAAATATTTTAGAAGCTAGAATACACATATCTATTGAATATCCTGTTTCTATAAGTTTAGTGACATGTGGGGTAGAATAAAATTTGTTAAATGAAAAATTTTAACCCATTTGTAATTATGACCTAAAATATAATCAACATTAATACAACAAATGTTTTCAGTATATATGTATAAAAATTATATGCTTTTTTTTTCCATTTTGCAAGAGCTATTACTAATATTGATGAACAGAGAAAACGCAGTAAGACATCATGGATACATGATGAGTAAGAAGTGGGCATGGTGAGTATTAAGAAATAGAGGCTTTTAAGTAACAGTAATATCAGAACAAGAGTAAGGTAAAAGTATCAGAAAGAAAGACATTAAATATGCAATATGTTATCCAGTAACTGCCTTTACAAACTGGCCCTGATTTGTAACATAAAATCTATTTAAAATTCTTGAATATTTGTATATAATCAGCTCCAAACCCGCAAAAAAAAAAAAAAAAGATTTTTCTCCTAGTGGTAAAATACTTAGGCTTCTAGTCACCGGTTTGAGTTTAACAGGAAGGGAGAAGACTTCTATGTTGTCAGCACTTTTAGCAGAAGATGCTGTCTGTGTAACTATGTGATCCTAGAACTGGGAACACAGAAGGTTCTGGTTCAAGATGGCAATGTAGATGATGCTGAGCTCATCTCCTCCTATGGACACAACAAAACTACAACTACATATGGAAACATTTCCTCTGCAAAAAAGCCTAAAAACTGACATAGTAACTCCTTCACATTGGGCAAATGAAAGTGGGAAAGCACAGCAAAGAGGGTAGGAAAGGCTGAGCCACAATCTTAGGATAAACTCCACCCCCAACATGATAGCTCACAGTTGGGAAGGAGCTCAAAACCTAGAGCTTCTCTCTGAGGAGCAAAGGCTTCATACCTCACATCAGGTACCCCAACTTTTAAGACCTGCATATAAGAGAACTAGGAATATACAGAGCACCAAACCAAAATAAAACAAGTAATAAAAAAGAAATCCTACCATTAGTTCTAAGAAATATGTTAACATTTCAGAGCACTAAAGTATAGTCAGTCTGAATGGCTTTATTTCCCAAAATAATTTGTCTAAAGCTTTATGGTTCTGTTTGATTTAAGTAAAACAATTTTATAACCTACTATTTGATAGTGCTTTTGTTTATCTGGATTTTATAAAGGCAAAGCTAAAAATGATCTTGTGAATTTGAGTAGGTTAAACAAAATTTGACATTAAACCATATGTATTTGCAGTGTAGAACTCAGTTTATTCAGGGTTAAAAATAATTTAGAAATATAAGTGATGACAATAGCCTTTCACTCACTCATAGGAATTAAGCTTTTATCACCACAGCTTTCAGTACTTGACCCAGAACTTTGAAGAGAGAGTGACAATTGACATGGGAAAGTGTTATTTAAGTGCTTGCACCAAGATATATATTGCTGAGAAACAATTTTTGAGTGAAAAGTTTATATAGTATCCCTTTATAACCCATACTAAAATTCATGATTGTGGCTGTCATACTTCTGGGGAGTTGAAATACTGTGGGCTAGAATCTGATCAATAGTCTACTTCAGGAAGAATAAAATGTGCTATATCATTATTTTTACTACCATTATTTTCTCACAACACGTTATGTGTGGTAGTTGAAAAATAAAACACTATACGGGTTGCAAAATAGCATATAAAATATAATATAATGATGCTGTCTTATTTCTAATCAAGTTTTTCTCTTCTCTACATTTTGTGTTTTTATAATATTAACCACATTTTTTAGTGCATCCTATGTAGCAAGGTCTATACTAAGAATTTAACAAGAATTCTTATTTAATATTCTCAAAACTCTTTATGTTTTATTATTAATATCTCATTTTATAAATAAAGACAATAAAAGAAACATTAAATAATTTCCTCAAAGTTCCATAAAGTGGTGAAGTCAAGATTCCTTCTCTACAATCAAGTTTAAATATATCTGTATATTTGTATATCTGTAACATCAAAAAAATGTGTTCTCTTGGGAAGGAAAAGATGTACTGTTAAAAGTTCTATAATAATGAATGATACCATAAAACCATTATTAACATTGTCCAGGAAATAGCAGCAAAAGCCATAGGAACAGTTACCACAATTTTATTATAGTATTCAGTACATAAGTAAACTAATCATGAAGAAAATTTCCTTAAATAACCACAAACAGGAAATTCCCCTAAATATGCCTAGGACAAACGGATTCAGGGGCTCATAATTTAGGGAGAGAGCTTATTCTTTGTTGTCATGTTATTATAGTTTGCATCATTTCAAGTGGACCAAAAAGATTAAAGATACTACTACAAAGAATAATATAAACAAAAACTATCCTAACCTGCTGTATTTTCTCTCATTTTATTGAACCTCCCACTTAAATCTTCATTTTTCTTTGTAATATATTAAAAATGTATTCATCCAAAAACATGAGGAAACAAAGTGCCTAGGACATAAAATACAACATGTAATAAAGGCATGAAATATGTCACTTTTCATTTTAATAAGAGTATATATTTATGTGAGATGTATAAAGTAAGAGAGATTTAATAACAAGGACTTCTATAAATTTTCAGAGGTGGCACAATTAAGAAAAAACTCCTTATACTTGGTGAATTTTAGAAGAGCAAAATCTTCAGTAAGTATAAACACCAAAAAATCATTAAGAATATTCTTTCTTAAGCCATAAAATTGTATTCATCCATTAAATGTAATTTAATTGCACTTTAATTGCATGTGTTTGTATAAAATTCGGTATAAAATTACTCTGCAGTATATAAAACATTAAGAAAGTTTTAATGTTTATGGAAAAATGTGTTTAAAGTCAAATTAAAATTAGTAAAGCATCCCTTAAATTTTAATTCTTCTATTTATTTATTTGTTTGCTCTTTGAAATTTGTCCCAACTTATTTTTTAGTCTTTTGGGATTTCAAAATATTCAAAAATCACAAAAGATTTTAAAAACAATTATGTACATGTAATATGAAATGATTTAATAACTATAATTTTCAATTAAATTGTTACCAGCATCAAACATTTCTTCATGAAGTTCCACTTTTCACAATAAATGGTATATTTTTTATATTAGATCAAATAAAATTATTTGTAAAGAAGACAAATAAATGGAAACCACATATAGCATTGAAAACAATGGTTAAATATAAAAAGTTAATATAATGCTCGTAGAATAATCTTAACTTTTTTATGAATTCTGTATGTTTATACATGACATATAGTGTTTAATATAAAAAGCAACATCTGCTATTGAAGAATTTTTAAGAAGACATTGTTTATGAAAAACTATCACCACAAAGTATGTTCTTTTAGTTATTGAAAAAGATTATAATTGGTTACATTGAGTTAATAAAATTTTTAATGTGTTGCTAGAGTAAAATATAATCTTACAGAAATTTAAAAATGATAGGAACATCTATTTCTCTATCATCCATCTATCTATCTCTCTATCTACCTATCTATCATCATCTACCTATCTATCATCTATCTATCTATCTACTTATCTATCTATCATCACCTACCTACCTATCATCATCTATCTATCTACCTACCCATCTATATTGTTCAGAAACTTTAAGGTTGAAGAAATCCTCCATAGACTTCTGCAGCCAATTAATGAAAACACGCACACAAGTATATACATGTTGGTGTGGACTATGAATGCATAAGTATATAAACAATGCAGAAATACATTAAATCCTTTATAAATAAAAAGACATTAGCTATAAAGAACACAAGATTAGCATTAACATAAGGAAGGGAAACTACATCTATTGAAGACATATTTTGTTTCATGCCTTGGGATAATCATTTAAAATTTGTCATCTCATATAATCTTCATAATTAAGCAATGAGTTTGCCACTAGTTCATATATTATAGAAAAGGAATGTGATGATGATATATAAGATGACAGGTAACATTATTTGATCCCAAATTTCTCTGCCATCACTGCCAACATTTTTCTTTCACAACATTTATCTCGCTCTTCCAGAAGAAAAGGTAGCACCAGATGCTTAGAAGATGTTGTATATATAGAATATTTATCTTAAAAGATAGTATATATAACATTTACATATGTATTTCATATAGATTTCATAAATATAGTATCTGTATAAACATCCATATACATACATAGCTATATAACACATTTACATACAGATTTCCATGCTGGTGTAGTGGGATATTTCCAACTTCCTGTCTTAGTTCCCCAAATAGGAACTTCCATCATCTCTGTGAAGAATTAAGAAAAAGTGTTTTATTCCCACCACATCAAATTTTTGCTCCTCCCTTTCTAGACTGAGATGCAGTGGCTGCAGCAGCTACTCTTTGTATCACAGGCATATGACATCTCTGCCTAGGACTGGGTTGTATGAGTTCAATGCAGGTAGAAGTAGAAGAAAATTCAAATTTCGTTCTAAGTCAAACTGTGTTTCAAATCCTATTTTACTAATTGATACCATGGTTAAGTACTTTGATTAAGTAAAATTAAATAACTAAAGTAATCACTGTTTATAATTGTCATATTATTCATTTCTTCCTTCTTTACATTTTTTTTACTTACTGGAATTATGCATGTATTGAAGAATCAAGAAGGATTAAAAGAATAAAGATGACAGCTTTTAAGTATGACTTTAATGGTGAGTTACAGTGTTAATATAATTACATATTTGCACCTATATAATACATATTAATTTGAAGAACTAATTCGACATATAGATTAGTTGATATTTACAGTGTAACTATGGTAATCCCCTACTATTTATCTATAAATCTATCACCTATAGTCAATCATCATCATCATCTATCTATTCAAAAAAGTTACTACACTTATGTGATCATTAGAAAAAAGCCTTTTGATAGAAGTAATATTAAACTTAAGAAAAACATGCTAGCCCTGGCAAAGGAATGAATGATATCTCTAATCTTACTTCAAATTCTTTTTACTTAATATCTCTAATCTTACTTCAAATTCTTTTTACTTTAGTGGAGAAATTAAAATATATACTCCCATTTTATTGTTTTCCCTTTTCCTACGTTTTATTATAAATATATTATGTACTGTATGAATCCTTTTTGGTTTTGGGACAATTAGGATAATCTGAAGAAATTATAACTCCGAGCAAGTCTCTGGACTGGGTAATTTATTGTGTTCCATTGTCCAACTTGATATAGCTTAAACCTGTATTTACACAAGGAAATCAAGCTCAGGTTTCATAGCTGTAAACTGGTTATCAGAGTGAGATTTTCAAAATTATTTTTTAAATACCTCATATTTATTAATTGTAGTGAAAACTCCAAAGAAAAATTTGTAGTGATAAAATGGATGCTGGAAATGTGAACTCCCTGAACAAATACATCTTATCCGAGCTTTGTGAGACTTTTACAGGAGCACAAGATATATACATTTCTAATCCTTTCAAGATAATTTTATTTAATTATGAGTTTATGGTTCATATAAGATTTAAAATCAGTCAAGATTAATAAGATACTGGATTTTCGATTCTATGAAACAATTCTTTAATTATTTGTAGGCAAGCCATTCTATTTTTAAGTGATATATTTCTAAAAAAAAGAAAAGACTCATTTCTACTCTTCACTCAATTGATGGAAAATGAAAGACAGAAACATTGCCTGTCACATTACTTGGTTTTATTTGTAAGTGTTGGTGACTGAAATCCCATTTTTTATATAGTTCAAATATGTTAGAATTTTATTGTTATTAAATTTCGATAAAAAGAAATAAAAAGTGATCCACTAAATTCTTTCTCTACTAAAGGAATTTTCATGATCACTATTATTTAATATGGTTCAAAAACATTTTAAAATATTTTTATGAGCATAGATGAGCCACATTTGGTTAATAATGGTAAAGTTTTGCTGCTACTACTAACAAAGTGCCTGACCTATAGCAAGCAATTAATTTTATGTTAGTTTATATTAGAAATATATTATTTCTTTCAGCAGTTTTAACGGCAGTGCAACTACAGTCCTATAATCATTACACCAAAACTCAAATGTCCTAAAAATTGATTTTCCCTTAGCTAATTTGGGAGATAACCTGAACTGAGCTGAACTCAGGTGGTGGTAAAGCAAAACCAGAGCCGAAGAAATCTATTTATAGTCTTTATATAGCCTACCACATGTAGATATGCTTATACTTTGCTGGAGTAATATGAATGTCTTTCACTGAGGTGTTGCTGGACTCAGTTGAAGGTGTTATGCTATGTAAAATGTGTGTGTCGTTAAAAAATCTGAAAAATTTTGAAATTCAGAGCACTTCTGGCCCTGTATCATCTAAAGTGTAGTAGATCTGTAGTAGCATCATCTGGTCCTAATTCTTGAAAAAGAAACAGAACCATTATGATAAATTTTTGATAATATTGGATAATATATGGTAATATTTCACTTAAACCTAAAAAGTGTGTCCTCCAAGTGTGCCCAATCTCTCTCATTGTCTGCATGTCCTTTACCTTGATTTCTTACTTTCACTCTACTTTCCATTTTCATCACACTTTTTATACTTGCTTCACTAATAGCCTTTGCTAATAATGCAGCTCTCTCATAGTGATTATAGTCCACCAGTTAATCTTCTTGTCTCTCTCGAGCTAGGCTTTCAGACTAGATTATCCTCTTAGCTCTGACATACTTCTGTAATATTCTGAACTCTTACTCTTATGTGACATAAAAACCATTACAGAACGTTTGAGTTAATAAATTAAATAGGATGTGAGTTAAAGAAAGTAAGTTTCTATAGAAGTCTACTGAAATAAAAGAAATGAAGTTTAAAGAGAGAAAAAAATTCCTAGTTATCCTATGTAGATGTTGCTCGTTGATTATTCAATATCTCTCTTCCATTATCCCTTGGAAGAAAACCCTAATATTGTATAACCCTCGTGCAAGAGTTCCTGAACATTTGTAAAGGCTTCTGTAAAGGTTTAAAAGGTGATAGTGACCTCATTCCTCATTATTGTATTTGGTTTGTGGAAAGTACAGGACACGTAAGGAGAGATATTCAGTAGACTTCTGGAAAAGGTTTACATGCCATTTAAATAGGGATGGTAGACAAGGCCCAGATGATTTCTTAGGGCAAGTCTTTCAAATCTCTAAATTCCAATAATTATAATACTACTTAAAGTATTCTGAAGCATACAAAAAGGACAACTTCTAAATCATTTGTATGAAATGAATATACCACTGTTGCAAAAACAAGATAACAATTCAAACCAAACACACTCACTACAGACAAACATATCTTATTAATTTTGATGCAAATATATTAAATAAAATATTGCAAAACAATTCAAACATTAAAATTTGATATTCCAAGGATGTAAAGATGGTTCAATTTTAGAAAAGCTGTTATATAGTTTATCATATTTCTAAATATAAAAAAGGCTTATGTTTATCTCCACAGATGCCAGTAAAACATTTGTCCAAATTTATCATCCATTTCTATTCATTGATATTTGAGCTTTATATTTTTGAGTCAGTGCTAGTAAATCATTCAGAAAAACTAAGCAAAAGACTTTCTTGTGATAACATTTTATCAATTTTTCTTGTGATTTTTACTTCTGATTTTTCTGAGTCTTTTTAATTGCAATACTTTTTTCATTTCCTTTTTTATTCTTGATCAATCTTTCAAGTGGATTACCTGTTTTGTTAATACTTAAAAAATAAACTCAACTTTTTTATCTTACTTATCCTTGTTTTATTTTTATTTTAATTTTTATTCTATAATAATATCTATCTTTCTACTATCTGTTTATTCTTTAACTTGCTTCTTATTTTGGCCACTGATCTCACTAATATTTCAGCTTCTATCTCTCCTTTCTTATATGTCAGTGTTTTAATTTTTTAAAAACTTTAAGAGCATTTTTAGGTTTACAACAAAATTGAGAGGAAGGTATAGAGATTGCCCATATATCCCTTGGTCCCCCATACATGCATAACCTTCCTCATTATCGAAATCACTCATCTGAATGGTACATTTTTTCAAAGTTGAGAATAAACCTACATTAACACATCATAATCTCTGAAGTCCATAGTTTACTTTAGGTTTCATTCTTGGAGTTGTACATTTTACAGGTTTGGACAAATGTCTAATATGTATTCATCATTATAGTATTATACAGAGTATTTTCACTGCCATAAAAATCCTGTTTTCTGCCTATTCACCTTTGCCCAACTCATGTCTAGCAACTACTGATCTTTTTTTTTGTCCTTTTCCAAAATGTCATATAATTGGACTCATACAATACGTAGCCTTTTCCAAAATGTCATATAATTGGACTCATACAATACGTTGCCTCTTTATATTGACTTCTTTCACTTAGATATATACATTTAAGTTTCCTTCATATCTTTTTTATGGCTTTTATAGATGTTTTTAGTGTTAAGTAATACTGTATATACCGCAGTTTATCCACTGATTTACTAAAGAACATCTTGGTTGCTTCCAAGTTCTGACAATTATGAAAAAAGCTGCTATAAACATCTGTTTGTCTGTTCTGTGTGAATATTATTTTTCAGTTCCTTTAGGTAAATACCAAGAAGCATGATTTGTGGATTGTATGGTAAGAGTATGTTTAATTTGATAAGAAACTGCTAAACTATCTTTCAAAATGACTATACCATTTTGCATTCCCAGTGCAATGCATAAGAGTTTCTGTTGTACCATATTCTTGTCAGCATTTGATGGTATTAGTGTTCCAGATTTTGAACATTCTAATAGGTGCGTAGTAGTATCTCATTGTTTTAATTTCCTGATGGTATATGGTGTGGAGCATCTTTCCATATGCTTATTTGCCATTCTTTTTTGTGAGGTGTCTGTTAAGGTCTTTGGCCCATTTTTTAATTGGGGTTGTTTATTTTCTATTTGTTGAGTTTTAAGTGTTCTTCTTATATATTAGATAACAATTCTTTATTAAATACATCCTTTGTAAATATTTTCTCAGTCTGTGGATTGTCTTCTAATTCTCTTGACATTGCTTTTCAGAGAGCAGAAGTTTTTAATTTTAATGAAGTTTGGCTTATCAATGATTTTTTTTCACAGGCTGTGCCTTTAGTATCGTATCTATAAAGGCCTCATCATACCCAAGGTCATCTGTTTTCTCCTATGTTAGCTTCTAAAGGTTTTATAGTTTTGCTCTTTTACATTTAAGTCTGTGATTCATTTTGAGTTAATTTTTGTGAAGGGTGTGAGGTCTGTGTCTACATTTATTTTTTGCATGTGGATGTTCAGTTGTTTCAGTCCGATTTGTTGAAATGAGTGTCTTTGCTCCATTGTATTGTCATTCCTCTTTTGGTAAAGATCAATTGACTATATTCATGTGAGTCTATTTCTAGGCTCCCTGTTTCATTGATCTATTTGTCTATTCTTTCACCAGTACTACACTGTCTTGATTACTTCAGCTTCACAGTAAGTCTTGAAGTCAGGTAGTATCAGTCCTCTAACTTTGTTCTTCTTCTTCAATATTACATTGGCTATTGTGTATTTTAGTTTCTCTTTGTCTAACATTAAGTCTTACTGCTTTGTTACATTCCACAAAATTTTATGTCATGTTTTCGTACTCTTCGTTCTAACTATTTTAAATTCCATTATATTTTCTTCTTTCTTGATTTACTTAGATGTGCATTTAAATTTCAAAATAAACATCTCAATTTTGTGTTTTTTCTATGAAAATTTGCAAGTTCATTCTAAATTTTACATGAAATAGGATTGCCATATATAACCAAAATATTTTTGAAGGTTAAAGATCTTCTCTGCTAAATATCAAAATGTACTTGAAATAATAGTAATTACAGCAATATGGTACTGATATAGAAATACATAAAATGAACAGAGCAGTAGAAAAGATTGTCCAGAAAAAGACCCTCATTTTTCTGAATATGTGGCAGAGGTAACAGCAAGTTGATTCTTAAAATAATCAACAAAAGGTTAGTATCAATAATACATAAATAATTTCTATTAATCTGTAAAGAACTGATAGTACAATAGAAAAATGTGTAAATGATATATAGTTTTCTTCTTTCAGAGGGGAGGAAATACACATGGCATATAAACATATGAACAGATATTCTCACTTATTAGAAATCAAGGAAATGCAGATTAACAGGTCACTTGGAAGACCATTTTTCAATATAGTTTATTGTTAAATTTAAGAAATCTGAAAATATTAATGTTAGCAAGAATGTGAAGTAACAGAATCTCTTCTAAATTGATATTTGCAAATATAAATTGATATAATTACTTTGAAAAACAGCATAATATTGAATTATAAATTTGAACAATAAAATTCCCTATTAGTTGACATTTCACTCCTAAATGTATATTCAACAAAAAAATTTGTATATGTATGCTAAAAAACATGAACATGAATATTTAAAATGACAGTATTTATAACAAAATACATACTGAAAAGTGCATAATAAAGGAATAGGTAAATCCATGTGATATGTTTATACAGTAGAATATTAAATCGAAGTAAAAAATCAATGAATTACAGCTACACAGATAATAAACTGAATTTTAATAATATTTAGTAAGAAAGTAATTCTACAAAGGTTCCAAATCATACTGTTTTTACAAAGTCAAACACAAAGATATATTTAAATATAATAGCTTTTTAAAATTCAGATAAAAATAAATAAATAAAATAAAAAAGTAGATAAATGATAATACCAAATTTGTATTATCTCCGGTGTAGAGAAGCAAAAGTCGAAAGAAGTTATTGTAAGTTTTTATCATTGTTCTATTTTTCAAATAAATTGTCATTCTCATATTGGCTCATTAGCTGTGCTTTTCAGAGGTTATTCCAAGACTTTACCAGGCTATTGGCTTCCAGGTAGTGTGTGTATGGATGTTAATTATATTATTAAAATAAATACGTAGAGTAAAAATAAAATAGAGTTTGTATGATTCCAAAATTGAGTTTTCCAAAACGTAGACCTTGAGTCTAAGATTTGAGGAGACGTATTTCAGTTGGAAGGTGATCCCAAGAAGCACCCATATGGGAATGGGAAAGTAGAACAGGGAAGGTAAATAAACCTAAACTGCTGGAAAACTATGGGTTAGTTCATGGAATAGAACACACATCAGGGTTGCCCCAAAGTTGTCCAAAATGTTCAAAGCTGGGCTTTATAATCATAACACCTATTTGTCATTGTCGGAGGGTTGCATTTGGAAGTATTTACTCCTTGGAACTCTGGCCTGCACTGCATGCAGTAAATGCTCTTCATGGCTCTAGAGAAAGCCCTCAAGCAGAGAGTTCAAGTGCTTTCAGTGAGAAGCCATCATCTTCCAAGAAACAGTGAGCAGTGAATCCTGGGAAGATATGAGTCAGACACCAATAGCATCTGCTATAATCCATGCAAATGCATGTGTGCTTCACATAAAATTCCTCTGTCCCCTCACTGATTCTTCAAGGTCATGATCAGTCAAAATTTCTAAATCAAAAAGTATAGTTAGTGGGACAAGCTACACTCATCACCATTGCATTTATTCCGTGGCTCTAATTGCTTGTATACGCTCTGTCCTCTATCATCTATTCCTGACTTCACTCTTCTTTGGTTAGCATTAGTACTCATTTAGTTTGAGGTGTCTGAGCACCTATAATACTGTGTTCTTCTCTGGCTGTGATTGCTCCAATTGCCCATTTGTGCTTCTGTCACCAGGCTGGAAGTATAAAGAGGAGCCCCAGTCGATTTCTTAAATTTGCATCATACCTTTTCCTGTTTTCATTACATAGAAACAACCTTACCCCCTTAAAATAATCAGGGTCAATTAACCATGCCAGTATAGTAAATCCTTTTTTTTTTTTTTTCCCTTGTCAATCTACCATCATGAAGAGCTCAAGTTCACTATAGATTTAGGTTTATTAGAACCCTTATTGTGTGCTCTGGTAGACGTATTACCTCCACTACTGAAAACAAAACTTCAAATTCTTAAAAGCTTAAAGTTGTAAAGTTGAAAACATAAATTTCCCAATTGCTTCACTGGTAATTATGGTAAGAGGGAAGAGACTTCTACTTCCACAGACCCATGTACTCACAAACATAGCACCATATAATAATTGATGCTTCGAAGACTAAACTGCAGGGTGTTAGCTTGCACGTTAGCTGTGCGGTTTACAGGGTGTTCCAAATTTCAAAGGGTCAGCTGTTTCTGGAAATACTAGCTATGGTACAACCAATATGTTCAGGGTACCTGCTACCATTTGTTTACCAGATACAATTAATAATGAATTATCAAAAAATTTGACGACCTGTTTTTCTGCAGAATGTAAAAATAATCAAGATCTCTGTGTTACAGTGAGACAGAAACCGAGTTCACCCAGGCTTGGAGTAAGATGAATGTGTGCTGCCGTTCTTAAGAAGATTGAAACAGCTTTTGATTTTTTACCTGATACAGATGAGGGAAAGCAGAGTTTGCCACCCAATATGTGCTTTTCAGCATATTGATTATTTTATGCTGGTTGTTGTTGTTGTTATTATTATTATTATTATTTATGCCTATAGCACCTGGTAATCCTAGGTGGTCTCCCATCCAAGTAATAACCAGGTCCAACTCTGCTTAGCTTCTGAGATCAGACATTGGGCTTGTTCAGGATGGCATGGCTGTAGACCATGGACCATGGCTCCATTGGGGCATGAACCAAGGACCTTCTGCATGTAAAGCAAACGTGCTAACCGCTACACTATGGAACCACGTCCTATGCTGGTTATTTTTAAGAAAAGAAAGACTTAGAAAGAAACTTTGACCTTGCACCTAAGTGCCTAATAGGAATTCAGATAGAGGATCTGCTCCAGGAAGGGAGCTATCATCACAGATAACTATACTCAACTATGAACTAAGTGCGATAGACAGAGAGGAACCTGGCAAGTCCATTTGAACAAGGTCCTCTCTGTGTCCCTTTCTTAAAGATGGCCCAACAAACATTTATTTACCAAACATTTACTTTTCCATCTCCATTAGAATTGCCTTTCTGCCTTTTGATGTCCCACACCACAACAAAACCCTTCTCCTTAGCTCCAGAATAGCTTATAAGCCTCATCTGCCCAAAATGTCCTGGGTTTCATATTCTTATGGAACTTCTGTGTGTACATATATATTAAATTGGGTCATTTTCTCCTGTTAACCTACCTCATGTTAATTTGATTATTAGCACAGCCAGAAGAACTTAGAAAAGTAAGAGGAAAAATTAATTTTTTCTTCCCCAGAAAGATTTATAGTAAAAAGCATTTCTTAATTCATACCAAGAAGTAGAGGTATATTGGTTATTCTAGTAAAGAAACCATATCCAGCATAACAGATGCATTTGGGGTTACCACTTTGTTAACTATATAAAACTCCACCATAGATTGCCACAGTACATATGATTTTTCTTATATTAGTTAATTAAATGGGAATATGATAAGATACTAACTCTGTATTATTGAGTCTTTGAGAGTGGCACTAATCTCTGCCCATTCTACCCAGGATCCTTTATTGCTTTTTTGTAAATAAATTTGCTGAAAATCTTGGATAAAGTTTGCAGCGGCGAGCAGTTTATTGAGCCTCTGCTTGGTCTTTTCTATCACAATGTTTATTAATGCACATGTCAGAGATATGATAGTTTTGCCAGCTATTCTATATGTCCATCATAATTATGTACTCAAAAAACTGGGAAATAACTGCAAGGTGGTTCTATGGATCCATTAGACTCAATGTGAAATGGTTTTGTGCTGGAAATCTATTTATCACTTCACTTCTATATGTCTCCACTCTAAATGAGGCCGTGATGGTGTATATTTTCTAGTTTCAGTGTCAGCACACAATTCATATTCGTTGGCTTTTGTAAGATCTGAAGTATTTTTCCCAAATTAATCTGGTAGCTTAGAGAATAGCTGTTGCATATTTTTGTCATGGCTTTTATCTCCCCTTCCATGATTGGGCTCTGTATCTGATACCATGCTCAGGTCTGTAAACTGTCTTAGGGACAGTGATTTTTCTTCCTTTTTAAATCTTTTAAAAATTGTTTTATATTAGTTTCGGGTACACAGTACAATGATTAGACATTTATATAATTTATGAAGTGACTCCCCCCCAATTATTCTAGCACCCATCTGGTATGATACACAGCCATTACAGTAATACTGACTATATTCCCTATGCTGTACTCTAAATTCCTGTGATTGTTTTGTAATTACTAAATTATATTTCATCCCTTCACCTTTTTCACCCAATTCCCAAACCCCCTCCCTCTGGCAACCACCAGATTGTCCTCTGTATCTATGACTCTATTTTCCTTTAGTTTGTTCATTTCTTTTGTTCCTCAGATTCTGCATGTAAGTTAAATCATATGGTATTTCTTTCTGACAGTGATTTTCCTTCAAGAGTGACTACCATCAGCTTTCTCCTCACCTGCTTTTTATTATTTTTAGTTACATAAATCAAGCAGTATCCTCATTGACTGCCCATATATTTTGTCCCTAAGAATACCAAGGTATATTAGCCATTATCTCAAATTCCTGGAGTTCAAGGTTACCTGCTTGCCACTCTGTCATTACTGCCATGTGAGGTCACTACATAGACCTTGCTTATGCTGTCTAAATGCTGCCATTTGGCCTCTGTTATTTCAGAATTTCATCATCCACAATTATGACTAGAGAACTCAAACTGATAGCACACTTTTTAACATCAACTTAGGCTTTTAAAAGACAGTCATCACTGCATGCATCAATAATGCTAGAACCCCACAACTGAACATTTTTTATCATTTTAGTGAAGGTAGTGTCTCTTCAATCCTCCCAGAGATCAGAGCCAGATAGTACATTCTTTGATCTTACATAACAGATCCATTTTAGCATGCCATTCTTTCTGAATGATTTGATGTCTTCCTCAATATGCTACCTAGTCACTGTATGTTTGCTTAATTTACTGTAAATCAATGTTCTAAATTTTCATGGATCATTCTTCTAGTATATTAGGATAGCTCCAGAAATCTTTGCCAGAATGTTACACAGTGAGTCACAAGAGAGTAATTCCGCATTATTAAACTTTTACACATTTAGTTATGTTTTCTGCCCCTCTGTCCCAGTCTCTTCTCGTACACTTTCGTCAGAGTCTGGATCTCTTTGAGGAA
Source organism: Pteropus medius (assembly GCF_902729225.1). Taxonomy (NCBI): domain Eukaryota; kingdom Metazoa; phylum Chordata; class Mammalia; order Chiroptera; family Pteropodidae; genus Pteropus; species Pteropus medius. The sequence continues at coordinate 36,322,061 of NW_024351730.1, read as the reverse complement.
TAACTTATTTTTTCTCTAAACAGAACCATGTTAATAATTAATATTAGCTATTAATCTAGAAGCTGTAAGTGGAGGAGGTGGCAGATCTTGAGGAGAATAATCATTCTTGTATGAGGAAATCAACTCTGTTTAGACTCTTCTACAGTTTTCAGGCAATGAGAATTAGTTGATCTCTTGCATGTATGAGGGGACTTCTTTTTCTGGCCCAGATTCTTTAGAGAAGAATCTAGATGTTCAAGATTATCAAGTGTTTGCTCCCTATTGTACCATTCTGGTCTCAGGATACTGTTCCTTTCATGTTAGAGCCCGGATCCTAGCATAATGAACCTTCTGGGGCTGTGAAGTTTGTTTATTTTTAACTATACCATTATTACATTCAATTCTTGAGTATGATTTTTAGCACAGTCTGCTTCTGCATTGCAGGAAAACAAATTTTTCTAAATGCTGTCATGGTGGTTTTCCAGCTTTCACACTATGCCCTGAGTAATGGAGCCTATTATTTTCTTCCTGCAAAGGCACAATAGCAGATTACAATAGTCAACCCATACTCAAACCTTCTAAATACTATCGCTTCCATATATTTTCAAGTGCAAGAGCTATTTGCATAATCTAGTGCATTCCTTTATACCAGTATCTGCTCTTAGTCCAACACAACTGAGAGTCTTAATAATTGAGAAGCTGTAGGGTATTAGTGGATATTGCCACTTCAGTCACCCCTAGTAAAGGTGTCCTTGTTGAATATGGCTAGTGAATGATATAATTCTAGAATTCCAACCTAGGTGTCTACTTCCTGGAACCCAACTTCCAGTACCAACTGTCTTAATTTTATGCTCTTCCAGATAGAAGAGCCATCATGCAGTGAGTAATTAGTGCTTGCAGAATGGTCATTGACAAGAACTGGCATGATGGGTGCTGAGGGGGTAAGAGTGAGGTGTTTGTTCATAGTGATTGCTGTACGTGTATTCTGGATGAAATTGTGTAATTAATGAAGGACTATGTAATCCAATTCTATAAAAGTGAAGTCCAAAATAAAAATAGTCTGGAGAATAACATTCAGATATTTTATGACAACATTTTAATGACCCTTGAGATATGATTAGAGACCACAACTGCACAAAGGATAAGCTTTTTTTAGGCCACTTGGAAAAGATAACAATATTCAGTTCAAAAGGCTGCTCTTTCTACAATACAAATGTCAGGGTTTATTCAAATTGAATTAATTGTCACTCTAAAATTTCCATTCTTTTGAAATTTCATGGTTTCTATTTAGGTATTAAAAATAATAATAATAGCAATATTAAACATTCTTATAAAAGACTGCTTTCCTGGTTTATTTAGCTAGATTAAATGTATATTTTTTTAGGCTTCACTTAAAAAAATGACAGAAATCCAATAAATTTTACTTTCCAAGATTCTTGCATAATCAGTGCTGCAATTCTTTTAGCATTTTAGAAGTTCTGTTGCTTTCTGCCTTGGCCTCTCCAATAAAAATCTATGTAAAGTCACAGAAAACAGGAAAAAAAGATGGAAACAGGAAACCAAGATGACTTTTCAGCAAGGCAAATATTTTGTTAACAATCATTGCATAGTGTAATCAAAGCAACATTATTTTCAAATGGTAAGGTGTTTCAGGTAGAAATTCAAATTATTTTCTATGTGCTTTTGGAAGGGAAAAAAAAGGAAGAAAAAGAACAAGTCAGTGTGATTCATGTGTTTAGAAAACTTTCCAATCACTGATCCTGTTAGGTATTTGGACATGAGCTATAGGGGAACAAAGGAACAGAGGCCCAGCCCAAAGACAGCCCAGAGATCGCCCAAAGAACCCCTCATTAGTAGTTAAAGGATCACTCCTGCATCCTGAGAGACAAAGGACTGGAGGGCCATTGACCTATAGTTGGTTTAATCTGGCCACAGACACTTGTGTAGAAGGTACCACCCTAACCTGCCCACAACCTCAGCCTTATTATACTATCATTATAATACTATGTCTATGCCTGGAAGTTCGTGAATCTAATTATAACAGACTGAATTTTGGGTAAGCACGTGCACACTAGGCAAAGAGTTATCTAGCAGCCAAATGTCAATCAAAATGACCTCATCATGCCGCTCACTTAAGGACACCTTTGTAACCTCCCATCGTGGATCTAGCATAGACCTTACCGCTTCTGTGCTGTTATACCCTCATCGTTGAGAACCCACTCCTCCCTTGGGGTATACTCTTTTATCTATTCACCTCCCAAATTCCACAGGGTTACAGCCCTCCTTAGTGTGGATCTTCTCCTTCGAAAATATACTTTTAATAAATATTACCTTTCATAACTCTTGCTGTGCTGGAATCGTCTCTGTGACAGTAAAAAGAACCGAGAATCTCCTGTGTTATGGAGCAACGCCGGAGCTCAGATGGTCCCAGTGGTAACGATCCCACATGTCAGTCCACTTCTGACCTGTTTTCATGTCTGCTTTCTATTTCTCTAGTTATCTCAGTTATCTTTATGATATTACATATTGACTTTTTTTCCCCTCCTAATAGTAGTCTATTTGTTCTCTTGGTGGCTTCACTATTTTCATGGCTACAAATGTTCTGTTTTCATTTAGGTAAGATCATATTAATATCAGTAGCCCTGAGCTCTCGCTATTACAGCTTATACCCACTTCTTCATTATTCACAACTCATTGCTTACTAATTATAATTGCAGAGTAAAATATTAAATGTTCTTTTTAAAAGTGTTTTGAGCATCCAATTTTGGGGGAACAAAAATATAAATTAAACATTTTAAAGTTAAATAATATTCAACCTGGCAGATTACTAGGTGTCATTTTTTCCTAAAACATATTTCAAGGAAAAGAGTTTAATCTATTTCAGAAGAAATAATTATTAAAAGAGTAATGGAGATCCTTAGACATTTGTAAGAGAATGAAAAACAATATTGTTATTGAAAAATCTAATAATTAAGGAAGTCTAGTAAAAATAGATTGTTCAGTTTTTAAAATATTTACTGAGTCTTATTATCACTCTCCTGAGATCTAGGTAAATTGCAATTTATAAATTCAGTTGCAAATTTTCTAGGAAAAAGAATTTGAATTTGAATTTGAATTTTGTTTTATTTAGATTATAGGTTTTTCATCTTGTAAATTTTACCTATTTTCTTTGTTACGAATAGGAAATTTGCTTTCTTTGTACTTTGCTAGCCTGCATAACAGTAAAGTAAAACTTTTGGCTTTGCCTTGTTTTAAAATACATTTTACTCTCCTTTATAACTATGTCAATAAGGAATTTGGAGGCTCCCTTACTGATAAATATATAAAGCATAAAATTTTACTGATGCCTTATTTTACCTAGAAGTAATACATTTATTTATTTTCAAATATGCTAAAACGTATTTTGGTATAGTAGATTAAATAAAAAACTTGCTTAGCACGTTTTTGCTGAAGAAATTAAACATCCTCTTAATCTGTAATGTTAAATGTCATAGTAGAGGATTAGAGGTTCTAATTTCTATGAGTCTGGGTTATAAGACTACATATGAGGCAATATCTCTCATCTGTTAAAATAATTATTTCTAGACAGCTCTATTAGTTGCTGAACATGCAGTATAAAAGTAGACATGATCTATTGCCTTAGGCCATTGTCTTCATAGAAGATGTTAAATGTCTCTTACAAATCTGTCTGGGAACTAGACAACAGTTAAAGATATTAATAGTTTTTTTGCTCTATCTCTCTCTTTTTTTTAAATGAAAGAGAAAAATGTCAGCAAGCTCAAGTTTTCTGTGTGGGATAATAATGATTATTTATCAATTTCTCAATGAAAAATGATTTTATTTTGCATGACCAGGAAACTAACATTGAAAACAAATTGTGCCAAACAGAAATGTGCATATGTATACGAGCGTACTCCTGTATATCTGCCACTCCGATTGTACTACCACTGTCACCATCACAAAAGCAAAGCTATTGGAACTGCTTCCCCTCCCCTCAGCTTAAGGCTCCTGACAGCTTTTAGGTAGATCCTGTTTTTATCCATACAAGAAGATAAATAGTGTGTCAGGATAGGAATTGAAAATTTTTATGAGGAGGCTCAGGTCCTGTGCCCAATACATAGTCTTGGGTAGCATTTTGGGCCATTTAATATGTTCTTAAATACTAGCACCAGGTGGTAATCTTTTAACTGAATAGTTTCAAGAGGAATCTCTTTAGTAGATCAAAAGGAGAGTGATATAATTTGCAAAATATTAGAGTAAGTTATTATTTTAAAAAGAGCAATGTAATTATTTATAGACACTATAATAAGAGAACATTTAAAAAGCCATAAGAATAGATAAAATACTGGCATTTGCGACAACATAGATGGATCTTGAGATAATTATGCTAAGTGAAATAAGTCAGACAGAAAAAGTTGAGAACCATATGGTTTCACTCATATGTGGCATATAAAATGAATGCAAAAACAAACAAACAAGATAAAACCTCACAGACACGGGCAACAGTTTAGTGGTTACCAGAGGAAAGTGGGGAGGAGGAGGTAGAAAAGGATAAAGGGGGTCAAATATATGGTGAGGGAAGGAGATTTGATTTTGGGTGGTGAACACACAACGCACTATACAGATGATGTATTACAGAACTGAATATTTGAAACATATAATTTATTAACCTATGTTACCCCAATAAATTAAAAAAAAAAAAAGAAGAAGAAGAAACAACTGTTTGTTTTTAACTTGCTTTCTCTCACACAATTTATCATAAATGTAATTCCTCTAGTTATAGTAATTATGCTTTTGGATTTAACTATGTTACTTAGAAGTCCACTAGACCAGGGTTTCTATGTATACCTGGTAATAGGCACTTGAGGAGCTTAATAAAATATGGTTTCCTGATCCTTTTTAAACAAATTGAATTGAAATTCCAGGAGAGAATTTAACAATCTCTGTTTAAAACGACCACACTTCACATACCTTCTCATTGAGTAAATTAGCAGGACATTGAATATGACTGTAGGTATCAAGTGTCCAGGTACCATTGCCTTCCCGTAGTAAGTGCTTAATATATATGTTAGAATGAATGACATTAAGACACGGTTCCTTTTTCCAGGCTAATACTGCTTCTAATAAAGATTACCCACTTAAGCAGTGATCTACATGCTGCTATAGATACAAGCCTGAGTGTTAGGATACTTTTTAGGACTTCTGTTTTATTTATTGGATAATATAGATTATTAATCTACATATAATTTGGGCTAATGTTTTCAAGCCTCCTATAAGGCATTTCTTTCAATGTGATCCTCTACTTTTAAATTCACGATGAAAACAAGCAAACCACACCAAAATATATCTATCCTACAATTTTTTCATAATTGTTTTTCTTTTCTTGGTCCAGTGAGAGAAAAAGAGAGGAATCATTTTCCAAATACTGAAATCTCCTAAATGAGGGCATTTAAGTGGTCCCAGTTTCTACTCTTTATTATGATTCTTCTGGTGCATCTTTACTCTTCTGGTATATATTTTGTGTACGGTAGAACCTTGAGAATTTTTAAAATCTTTTTATAATTTTTCTTTTCTGTCTTAACCTTGGTTTTCTCTATTTAAATGGGAAGTATCTTCACCTAATTTAAAAATTGAGGTCAAGATTAAGTAGGAGCACATAGAGCCTTGGGTGAGGCAGTCTCATGTGCAGTCTTTTGACCCCTACTCTGCTATGTATGAATGGATTTGGGGCTTGGAACACTTCTTTGCCAAAAGTTAAAGGGCCCACACAATCTGCAGAAGCTTCTTGCCTTGTGTGGGAATATTTTCTTCTGTTGCAAGCTCAATGAGTATTCCTTTGTTCTGCTTAAGCACTACATCAGTGGCCCACAGGCATATCCTTCAGCTTTGACTCTATTGGGTAGGTGGTGTGAGGTGCTCCTACCTCAGCACAAGAAAGGTGTACATAGGCTAATGGCCCTGTGTTGGCTGCCAGAAGGACTCCCGTTAGCCTTGATGGACCTCACACTATTGCAACTGATCTCCTTCTGTTTCTCCCGTGCATGAGTTAAGCACTCAGTGCTTGATTGCTCTGTGTTTTTCTTGGCAACTCAGATACCAAGATGCAGTGGCCACAGGTGTTTGGAGTCCTCCTGTAGAATTAGTAAACCAGTAACAGTGTTACATAGTTTCTGAACTTCAAAGAGTATCATTCATAAACTAGTTTCTCTCAAAGAAAATTGTTTACCAACTCTTTCATCTACTAAGTGGCATAACCCTCACCAAACTGATTGGATCTGAGCCATTTTTTTCATATCATTCTCAAGAAATAATATTTTTAAAATACACAAAACATAACAAAACCATTGTGAACGATTCACAGTTTTCTCCAGAGGATGTTAACTTGAAAAAATTCCAACTCATTCTAAAATAATTTTCACGACAGAATGATATTGTCAATACCTGGTTTGGCTTCAAAAAATTGGCTAGCTTGCCTCTTAAATCTTCTATATAAACACAGATTACTACAATAAACCTAGCCTTAGTACAGCACAGCATTTGTTTAGCCATCTGTTATGTTTACATAACCAATGTCCAGGCTGCTCCCTGAGGCTCTACAACTTAATCAAGTACTCTATTTACAGGGCCATGTAATCCCTGAGATCTGTCTCTAGTGATGAAGTTTACACTGCTAAATATATCAATTAGTTCTAGCTACTAGCTAATCAGTTGATAAAACTGGAAAGTTAGGTCAGTGAGGAAAATCTTAGTTGAAGTTCCTTTGACTGTCTTGAGATTATTTTAAAATGATGAAATTGACACATTTATTTATTTTTTATTATTTATTTGGTCTGAGAACAATTTGCAGCTATAAAGATTTAACTAAAGCAATGGAATGTAAAGGGAAGAGATTGTATTGCCTGTAGAGAATTTAAAAACATGAAGTACAAACTTCCATTTATAAAATAAATATGTCATGGGGATGTAATGTACATCGTAAGGAATTTAGTCAATAATAGTGTAATAAATTGGTATGGTAACAGATGGTTACTAGACTGAATGCGGCGATCATTTTATAAGGTATTTAAATGTTGAATCACTATGCTGTATACCTGAAACTAATATAATTTTGTATGTCACCTATACTTCAATAATAGTAAAAAAAAAAAAAAACCTACTGAAAGTTGGTTTGCTTTTTACTAGCACCAGTGTGTAAATGTTTTCAATGATAACTCAGTCACAAAAAACAAATTCATTTGTGATTTAAGTTCTAATTAAATGAGCTCTGTGTTATGGCGCGAACGATTCTAAGACCCACAGAGCCAATGGAGATTAACTATGAGTCTTTATTAGCCGGCAGGCTACTGACTCTCTACCACACAGGGTTAGAGGAGATCAGCACTGAGCTTCCAGAGGAGGCAGCTTATAAAGCCTCCAACTACATCCTTGAATAACCAGATTACAAGAAGCAGAAGTTAGCTGTTAACGTTTTGTACAAAGATAAGTGTATCTGAGGGACTCTCGGATCAAACAGGGCCTAGTAGTTTTATCATCCGCACCTTGGAATGTTGTGTTTTTCCTGGGGCTGGTGCCTGGAGATATCACTTCCCTGTAACTGAGTTACTGCTCTCCCTGGGGGCTGGTGCCTGGAGATACCATCTCCCTGAAACTGGAGAATTTCCACTTTACACTCTGTACTTATTGCTGAGTTTTATGCATTCATATATATGTATCTTTTATATATGTATAGATATTTATACATTATCTTTATGTATGTGCATCTATATATGTGTGTGTGCATATATATTTCAAACTAGTACAACTTTATTTTTGATAAAAATTATATTCTACATGCAGGATTATTCTGAGGACCCAGTTATATAGTCCTCCCTTGTCCCTCTCCCCAGATCTAGATTTTGTGTATGTGTTTTCTTTCAAGTGGGATATTCCAAATAAATGATGATTATAAAAACAAAGAACAGAAATTGAGTTACTTCAATTCTGTCATTCTATGTGACCACATGAAAAGTTTCTTTTACTTAATAAACATTTTTAGAACAATTTTAGATTTACAGAGAACTTGAGCATGTGGTTTCCATACTTCCTCCTCCGCTGCATGCTCTCTCTTGTTATTAATATTTTGCATTAGTGTGGTACATTTTTAACAATTAATGAACCAATATTCTTGTTAACTAAAATTCACAACATTAAATTTCAATCTTTGTGTTGGAAAGTTCCATAGGTTTTGACAAATACATAATGTCATGTACCCACCATTATAGTATGAAAGAGAATATTTTCACTGCCTCCAAAACTCCTGTGTTCCATCTATTCATCCCACCCTATGCTCCCTAAACCCCTGGCAAAATCTGATCTCTTTACTCTCTTGATAGTTTTGCCTTTTTTAAGATGTCATTTGTTTGAATCGTACAGTAGTAGCCTTTTCAAATTGACTTCCTTCACTTAGCGATTTGCTTTTGAGGTTCCTCCATGTCTTTTTTGTGGCTCAAGGCTCATTTCCCTTTATTTCTGAGTGATATTCTATTATATGGATGTACTATAATTTGTTTCAACATTAACCCATTGAAGGAAAACTTAGTTGCCTCCAGTTTGGGATAATTTTGAGTAAAGTTGCCTTAAGCATTCATGTGCAGGGGTTTTTTTGTGTGTGTGGATATGTTTTCAACTCATTTGGGGAAATATCTACAAGCACCATTGCTGGATCATACAGTAAGACTATATTTAGTTTTATAAGAAACTGCAAACTGTCTTCCAAAGTGGCTGAAACATTTTGCATTCACACCAGCTATTAATGAGAGTTTCCTGAGGTGTCATATCCTCACAACATTTGGTATTGCAAGTTTATAAATTAAAAAAAAAAAAAAAAGCCATTCTAATATGTGCATTTTGGTCTCCTGTTGTTTGGTTTGCAATTGCCTAATAATATATCTTGTTGAGTATCTTTTTAAATGCTTATTGGCCAACTGCATATCTTCTTTGGGAGGTGTGGTACATTTGCATTAGTGTGGTACATTAGGAGGTTAGGATCTTTGCCCATTTTTTAATTGACATATTTATTTTCTATTGTTTTAAGAGTCCTTTGTCTATTCTGAATACAAGTTATTATCAGCTATGTGTTTAGCAAGTATTTTCATTAAGTATGTGGCTTGTGATTTTATTTCTTATTTTATTTTTCAGAGCAGAAATTTTTCATTTTAATAAGTTTCAACTTACCAATTTTTCTTTCATGAATCATACCATACTGCCCTACTCTATACCTTCTCTTACTCTTTACTTTTCCTTTAAAGATTTATGATTTCCATGAAACCATTTCTAAAAATTCCTACATAGATCATGCCTTAGTTTCTTAGGGTAGCTATAACAAATTACCATAAAAGATATACAGTAATTTATTCTTTTACAGTTTTGTAGGCTCGGAGTCCAAATCATGTTGTAAGTAGCATTATTTCCTCCTGGAGGTTCTGAGAGAGCATGAAGGAGAAACCGGGTTGCACCTTCCACACTTTACTTGGCAATCACCTCAGGTAAATATTCAAGTTCATTGCCTATAAGTTCTACTTCCCACTCAACAGTAGACCACAATTCAGTTAATTTCTGCTGCTTTATAATGAAGGTCATCTTTCCTCTAGTGTCTAATAACATGTTCTTCATTTCCATCTGAGACCTCCCAAGAAATACTTTTCATGTGTCTAGCACTATGTCTGGCACCATTGTGTTCATGTATGTGTATATGCTTAAAGATGCTAGAAGCTTTCTCTATAGTTCTCCTCACTTCTTTGAGTTATCACCAGAATCAGTTTAATGTCCAAATTTTTACCAATAATCCTTTCAATGCAATCTAGGCCTTTTTTGTCATGTGCCTCAAAACCCTTCCAGCCTCTGTCTATTACCCAATTCCAGAGCCACTTTTACATTTTTAGTTATTTATTACAGTAGCATGCCACTTCCCAGTGGCAATATCTGTATTAGTCAGGATTCTCTAGAGAAACAAAATCAATAGGAGATATTGCTATCTCTATCTTTATCTCTATCTCCATCTCTATCTATCTCTATCATCTCTATCTCTATCTCTATCTTATCTCTATCTCTATATCTCTATACCTATATCCATCTCTGTGTCTGTATTTAGATATTACATCTCTCTGTCTCCCTCTCTATCACCTATCCATCCATCCATCCATCCATCCATCCATCCATCCATCCATCCATCCATGTATTTATTTAAGCAATTGGCTTCCGTGATCTTAGGAGTTGGCAAATTTGAAGTTTTTAGGGTAGGTTGACAGGCTAGAAATTCAAGCAGGAGTTTATTCTGCAGTTTTGAGGCAGAATTTCTTCTTCTCATAAGGATACCAGTTGTTAGATGAGAGCCCTTTCTATTCCAGTATAATCTCATCTTAACATGATTATATATATATCTACAAAGTTCCTATTTTCTAATAAGGTCACATTCACAGGTACCAATCTTTAGGAGTTAAACATATCTTTGGGAGGACACAATTCAACCTACAATATAACACAAAAATTATATCATGAGCACCAAAAACCTTTTACAAGTGAAAGAGTGGATCATCTCCTAGTCAAACTGATAATAAATAATATAAAAGTATTTTACATTGAATTAATATAAAAAAATCAGAGTGATTACTGGATGAACTTTGTAGTATGTAAATATCACCTGTCAATACTTTAAAAGATCACTAAAAAACCTAATCAAGCAAGGCTAAGTTTATTAGATTTATTGCATATGATAGATAATAATTTTATGATCTTACAAAAGTCTCAAAAAAATTAGAGAAAGGTATTTGTGGATGTTTAGGATCTAGGCTGGATGATTTGAAAGTAGATCTTAAAAGTCAGGGAACTGGTTGAAATTACAGTTTCTGACACTATATATTTAGATCGATTTGTACCATGTGGGGGGAAACTTGAAGAGAAACTTGATGAGCAAGGGAGTTTAGATAGTCCGAAGTCTACTCTTCCAGGAACACATATTTTATACCTGGAAATACATGTATATTGATTTCAGTGCACGTAATATATTTTTAATCTTTCATATTTGGAAATTTCTCAAAAGTGGAGTCCATTAAAACTCTTGTTAGAATAGCAAAATTTCCCAAGCAAAATATTTCCAATGAGTCATTTGTTTTAAATACTAGAGACTCTTAAATTTACTAAGAGCTACGAAACAAAATAAAAGTAATCCTTTGGAAATGGAATCAAGAGAGGGTTCATTACAAAATAATAATATTTTGATAATTTATAAGGAATTCTTTCTAACATCCCTCATCTTCTCTTCTTTATTTCTTTTTATCATTACTTAAAGAAAAGCAGTAACATATACGGACACAGTTCAAAGAGAAAATAGATAAAATAAGAACTGATATCACAAATTAAACCATTATCTGTTTGGTAAATGAACAACAGTTTCATGAATCTATAAGTTTATTGACCTTCCCTCAGGTCAAGGGAACTTTTTTCCTTCGCCGGTGAGCTCTCTACATGCCCTACAATTCTACTATCGCTAGAATAGAGTTGTCTCAATTTTCACAAAATGTCAGGCAATGAGATATGCCTTTTTCTTTTATATTTATGGGTAGCTAAAATTCCTGAGGGGATGAATTACTCCAGATAGTTAAGATGGTAAGACAAGAAGTAATGGCCCGAAACATGAAGAGAGAATGCTTAAGCTAGATAAGATGAAGAAATTCTTAGTCATGAGGTCAATGAGGCAATCTAATAGGGTGTCCAGGGAGGTTGTGAAGATACCAACACTAAACACTATTCAGACTCAAGGGAAAATTAAAAGATGAGCTCTGGATGGGAGAATGAGAAATCACATTTTAAGACAAGAAATAAATAATGTATTATAAGTAACCCTAGATGTAGCTTTTAAATAGTTAGTCTACATAAAAATGTTAATTCTAATTGGAAATAAAGTATCCCAATTAAATTAAATTAATTATACATTTCAAAGTGATTTTCAAGGCTTCAAACAGTACTTATTCATCAAGTATTTACTGTCTACAATGTGCCAGGTACTTTTCTAGATTTATTTAATATATGCTTAGAACATTATATAGGGGCATGAAATATTGGTTTCTAATAAAGTACATCGATAACCTCAGTTGGTGACCTTACACAGCATATGTACTTAAAATATACTAATGCTTCACTCAGGTAGCAGAGCACAGAAATATACAGTAATACTTGCTATATGGGTTTCTCTGAAAATGGCATGCTATTTCTTAAGTATTTTAAATCTTGTCAATCAATATTACTTAATTTTTTTCCTACAGTTTCATTATGCTATTCAACAGAGATAATTAATGGTTTATGTTTTATTCGTATAGATTAAATTTTATCCTATAATAACGAAATATAAAAACTATGTTTAAAAAAACTATGCCAAAAAAGTAATGTAACCAACATTTTATTCATACATAACTGTATTATGTAAAGTTACAGGAAAATTTGAGGTATAATTGCTAAAATAATCACAGTAAATATTTAAATTATATAATTTGATTAGTTTTGATACATATATGGCTTGAAACTGTCACCACTTGAAACTGTTTTAATGAACATAACTATCACATCTAAAAGTGCTCTTTTGTAATCTTTTCTCTCATTTTTCCCCACACACATCACCAGACAATCACTGATTTGCTTCCTCTCATTATTGATGAGTTTGAATATTCTACAAATGTATATAAGTAGAATCAGAAAGTACATATTCTTTCTTGTCTGGCTATTCAGCATAACAAATTTGAGCTTCATTTATGCTGTGAATGTATCAATAGTTCATTCCTTTTTTTAACAAAACTAAATATATGCATTTTATTATGGACATCTGGTGATGTCCATAATAAGTAGTGGAGCACCATGTTCAAATGTTTATTTTATTTTTTAAATTTATTTTTTTACATTTTAGTTAAATTTCTTATTTTTATTTATTTTTATTTATTTATTTTTTATTAGTTTCAGCTATACAGTACAATGGTTAGACATTTATATAATTTATGAAGTGGTACCCTGATTAGTCTAGTACCCATCTGGCACTGTGCATAATCATTACAATATTACTGACTATATTCCCTATGCTGTACTCTACATCCCCATGACTGTTTTGTGACTACTAAGTTGTACTTCTTCATCCCTTTATCCAGCCCCCAACTCCTCTCCCTCTGGTAATCATCAGTTTGTTTTCTGTATCTGTGAGTCTGTTTCTGTTTTGTTTAGTCCGTTCCTTTTTATTTCAGAGTAGTATTTCATTGTGTGGATGTATCATCAACTGCTTTTCTAGTCACCTATTCATGGACATTTTGGCTATTGGTAGCTGTTTGGGACTATTAAAGATAAAGCTGTTATGAATATGCATGTAAAATTCTGTGAACATATATTTTCACTAGTTTGGTAAATACCTTAGAGTAAAATGACTGTGTCTTATTTTTAAAGTTTTAGGAAACTTCCAAGCTGTTTAGAAAATAGTTTACCATTTTATATTCCCACTAGTAATGGGCAGTCTTGTTTTGGAGTCATTCTACTAGGTATATAGTTTTATCTCACTGTGGTTTTAACTTATATTTTCCTAATGAGTAATAAATAGTGTTGAATGTATTTTATGTGCTTGTTTGCAATTCATGTATCTTCTCTCATGAAAGTGTCTCTTCAAAACTTTTTTACATATTTGGTGGCTTATAGGTTGTCAAATATATGACTTGAACTTGAATTCTTTTCATGTTTTTCCAAGAGTTTAATTATGATGAAGGCTATTTATCATTTATTAATTTCATGAATCACACTTTTGGTGTCTAAAAAAGTTGTCTAACTCAAGGTCACAAAGATTTTCTCATGTGTTTTTCTTGAAATTTTGTCTTTAACTTTATACATAAATCTCTGATCCAATTTGAGTTAAGATTTGTATATCATCAAATTTATATATATATATTTTCTTAAGGCTATTTTTCTCCAAAAAATTACCTTTGCACTTTATCAGAGATAAATTGGCTATCTATGTGGATCTATTTATCGACTCACTATTGTGTTCCATTTCTCTGTTTGTCCATCTTTACAACATCCACTGTCTTGATTACTGTTGCTTAGTAATAAGTCAGCTTGTTAGTATCTACACAAAACCTACTAAGATTCTGACTTGGATTACCCTCAGTCTATAAGTCACTATGGGTAAAATTGACTCTTTAACTATATTGATGCATTAATGCTGCCTATCTCTTCATGTATTTGTCTTCTTTCTTTAATTTCTTTAGCAATGATTTATAGATTTTAGCGTGTAGGACTTTCATGTCTTTTGTCATATTTATTCCTATTATTTCAAAATACTCATGCTGTTTCAAAAAATATTGTTTTTCATGTAAAATATTTGACTTTTTATTGTTAGCATATAGAAATGTAATTGTTTTCGTATATTTATTTTGTATCTTGCAACTTTGCTAAATGCAATTAGTGTTTATAATAGTTTTTGGTGGAGTCCATAGATGATCATGCCATCAACAAATAAAAAGAGTTTACTTCTTTTTCCAAATGTATGTGTTTCATTAATTTTCTTGTTTATGGCACTGCCTAGAATTACAATGTTGAGTAGAAGTGTTGAGAAAAATTATCCTTCCTTTGTTCTTAAACTTAGCAGAAAAATCATTCACTCTTTTGCAATTAGAAGTGTAAAAGAAAGAAAATCTATGTTTTTCCCAGCTTCCTTTTATAAGGTTGAGAAAGTGCCCACATATCTGAGCGTTTTCATTACAATTAATGTTGTATTTTGTTAAATGTCATGTTAATTAACATTACAATGAGATATGTTCTACAAATATCAAAAATGCTTTTCAATGTTATAAGTCATGCTCTTAATCTAAGCTGGACATGGACTCTATTGAATCATGTAGACAATGTTCATAGAACTTTGAATGAGATAGTGACTTAAACATAAGCATTAACATTCTTCTCTTTATGTGGCCCAGATATTACCAGAATTTTTCATAGAAGAAAAAAGTGGCAATCACAAGGGAACCTTTGAAAATAAGATGTGGTCACTTTTGGGAACACCTATCAAAACATATTGCTAAGATAATAAAGATAATAAATATTTTTATTTGCTTATCAAGTTTGTAAATATTTGTATTTGTATTGCACAGTGTTCATGCTGTAATAGTAAATAAAGAACTTTTAGAAACAATCAGTAGGAGTGAAAATTAGTTGGAGTTTGGGGAGACAATCACAATATATTATTAAGTAAAAATCCAGGTAGCAAAACAAAATATACAGTATGGTCATATTTTTGTGTTATAAGTAACTATAAAAAATCTGAGAAAAAATATAAAAGATATGTATAATGCATACTTATTGATTATCTGAATGATTAATTATATGAATTATTTTTCTTTTCTACAAATATATGTTGTTGAAAATTTTATACGATGGCCATATTGCAGGATGTGTTTCTCAAGAACAGACTTTGAAGAGAAATTAGTATGCAGGATATTTACTAGAGAGTGCTCTGGGGGTTAAGCCTTTTAATGGAAGGGAAGGACACATTTGTGCAGAGGAAGTAATCAACCTGTGATTCAATTTCAAAGGAAGCCTCAATCACCATGCAGGTGTTCTGAAAAGAAGTATCTTATTTGCCAAAGAAAATTGCTATAGGAGTATTTTCTGCAAGTAAAACATGACTTTTAATGTTACAAATCATGCTTTTAATAGAAGCAAGCTGGCGACTTTCTTGAATCACATGGATAATAGTTATAGGATTACCCACATATCAGGTTAAGGAAAATGACTTAAAAGCAGCCATTATAAATATATTTTAAAAATGAAATGAACTTTG
The DNA here is from genome assembly GCF_902729225.1 of Pteropus medius. Classification (NCBI taxonomy): domain Eukaryota; kingdom Metazoa; phylum Chordata; class Mammalia; order Chiroptera; family Pteropodidae; genus Pteropus; species Pteropus medius. The sequence goes on along the minus strand of NW_024351730.1, from coordinate 36,306,241 downwards.
CTTGAAGAATTAAAGAGAGGTATTGTGGCGATCTCCCCTTAAATAAAGAATGTCAATAAAAAATGGCAGTTATAAAATAGATATCAAATGGATATCTGGAAGTAAATATAAAATAACTTAAATCAAAACTTTACTAGAGGAGCACAACAGTAGATTTTAACTGGTAGAAGAAAGAATCAGCAAACCTGAAGATAAATAAATAGAGATTATGCATTCAGAAGAACAAAGGAACAAAGAATGAAGAAAAATGAGCCTCAGAGAAATGCGACACATCTTTTATCACACCATCATAAGCATAATGAGGAATACTCACAACGAGAAAACAAAGAAAATGGAGCAGAAAAGTGTTTGAAGAAATTATGGCTAAAATTTCCCAAATTTGATGAATATTATTAGTCTACACAATCAAAAAACTTAATAAACTCAAAGTAGGATAAATATAAAGATTCACATCTCTACACATCATGGTGAATATGTTGAAAGCCAAAGACATGGGGATAGTCTTGAAAGGAGAAAGACAATACTGACTTTATAAGAGGTATTAAAGGAGTCCAGCAATGTTAAAGGATGTATTATTTCTGACTTTATAAGAGGTATTAAAGGAGTCCAGCAATGTTAAAGGATGCAATGTTAAAGGATGCATTATTTCTCTATAGAAATAATGAACAATCTGAAAATGATTTTATGAAAAATATCCACTATAATTGCATCAAAAGTATAAAATATTGAGAGTGACTTTAACAAAAAACTTGTAAATGTACAATAAAAATTACAAAGCATTGTTGAAAGAAACTAAAGAATAAATAAGTAGAAAGACATCTGTGTTTATATAGTAGAAGATTTAATATTTTTAGTTGAAAATATTCCCAAACTTACCTTCGGAATCAATGCAATCCTATGAAAAATTCAAACTACTTTTTTTGCAGAAATTGACAAGCTGATCCTAAAATTTATATGGAAGATTAGAGGAGCCAGTTAGCCAAAAATAATCTTGATAAAGAAGAACAAAGTTGGAAGAACTACACTTCCTAATAAGTTTGTTTCAAAACTTACAACAAAGCTACAGTAACAAGAAGAATGTGGTATTATTATAAGAACAGATTAATGGACGAGAATCAAGAGTACAGAAATAATCTCATATATATATATGGTCAATTGATTACTAAAAAAGGGTTCAAAATCATTTAATAGGGGAAATACTGTTGAAACAACTGGATATCCATCCATATGCACAAGAATTAATTTGGAGACCTACCTCCTACCATATAGAAAAATGACCTCATATGGATAAAAGTCCTAAATGTAAGTGCTAAACCCATAAAAATTTTTGAAGGAAACATTGTGTAAATCTACATGACCTTGGATTAAGCAGCAACAGTTTCTTAAATCAGTGGTCCCCAACCTTTTTGGCACCAGGGACTGGTGCTCCTACAAGAATCTAATGCCTGATGATCTCAAGTAGAGCTGGGGTGGTGATGCTAGTGCTGGGGAGTGGCTGCAGATACAGATAAAGCTTCACTAACTTGCCTGCCGCTCACCTCCTGCTGTGTGGCCTGGTTCCTAACATCCCACAGACTGGTACTGGTCAGCAGCCTAGGGGACCTCTATCTTAAATGACACCTAAAGCATAAGCAACTAAAGAAAAAGAGATAAATTGGACTTTATCAAATAAAAAATTTGTGTGTCAAACACCATCAAGAAAGTTAAAAAATAGCTCATATAATGGGAGAAAAAATTCATATAATATGTCTGATAAAAGGTCTAGTATGCAGAATATATAACAACCACTTATAACTCAGGAAAAGATAATTAACCAAATTCAAAACTTGAATAGATATTCCTCTAAAGAAGATATACAAATGACCAAGTACATGAAAAATGCCAAACATCATTAGTCATTAGGGAAATTAAAATCAAAATCACAATGAGACTAAATATATATATATTGGACTTTATCAAAAATATATATATTTTTTATGGAAGACTTCCAAATGGATGACAAGTACATGAAAGGATTCTCAATATCACTAATCATCAGGGAAATGCAAATCAAAACCACCATGCGATATTACATCACACTTTTTATAATGGCTATCATCAAGAAGACAAGAAATAACAAGTATTGATGAGAATGTGGAGAAAAGGGATCCCTTGTACACTGTTGGTGGGAGTGTAAATTGGTTTGGCCACTATGAAAAAATATGATGTTTCCTCAAAAAATTAAAATTAGAACTACTATATGATACAGCAATTCCACTTCTTGGTATATACTCAGAGGAAATATAAACAGGATATTGAAGAAATATAGGCATTCCATGTTTATTTCAGCATCTTTCATAATAGCCAAGGTATGGAAACAAGCTACTACTAGTTGCAGGTCTGTGGGTTGGGGGAATAGGAGAGATAATTCCTGGAGATCTAATACATAGTACAGTGAATATAGACAACAAAAAATGTATTATAATCATCAAACTTCCTAAGAGACTAGAACTTAATTTTCCCACTACAAACAAGAAATGATAATTATATGACATGATAGAGGTACTATCACTATAATGACAATCAAATTACAATATAAATGTGTCAGATCAATATGTTGGACACCTTAATTTACACAACATTATATGCCAAATATATTTCAATGAAAAAAAAATACAAACACAATGAGATACTGCTTCATATCCACCAGGATGGTTAAAATATTTTTAAAGAAATAAAGTAAGTGTTGGTGAGGATGTGAAGAAATTGGAAGCTTCATACATTGCTGTTGGAAACATAGAATGGTGAAGTTGCTGTGGAAAACAGTTTGGCAGTTCCACAAAAAGTTAAATATAAATATTTGTTATGAATTCCACTCTTATGTATATAACCAAGAAAATTGACAATACATGTTTACACAAAAATTCTTCAAAAATTCTACATGAACATTTTTTGGTAACATTTTCATAATATACAAAAAGTGGAAACAACTCAAGTGTTCATCTACTGATGAATAATTAGCAAACACTAGAATATCCATGTGATGGGATATAATTCAGCTGTATAAGAATGACAATTGATCCATGCTACAACATGGATGATTCTTGAAATTTAATGCTAAGTGAAAGAAGCCAGTCACAAGAGGCCACCGAGTGTGTGATTTTATTTATATGAAATACGCAGAGTATGAAAATCTACAAAGACATAAATTAGATTAGTTATTACCAATGGATTTCAGGTGGAGTAATGGGAAGTGGAGGCTGCTAATGGATGTGAGGTTTCTCTTTAGGGTGATAAGAAGATTCTAGAATTAGATGGTGGTGACATTTACACAATCTGTGAACATACTTTTAAAAAAAGCAACCCCCCCCACCAAAACCCCCCAATGAATCATATACTTTAAAAGGGTGACTTTTATGGTATGTGAATTTAGCTCAATAAGAAATAGAAAAACATTGAATGTTTAAAGGAAAAATTATAATAATCTATTTTGGAATTTACAGAATATTAGGTGCAAAATGTATGCTAAACAGTAGCATAAAGAAAAAGGGGAGAAAATTTTAAGTAATTGTTGCAAGGTTAATGTAATATACATAAGTAATATATCAAGTACACTGTAATAAATATATATTTTTAAAAACTATAAATCACTCAAAATTAAAAAGAATTATAGCTAAGGTACCAACAACAATGATAAAAGGAAATGGAAAAAAGGTATGAAAGAATAAGAAAAAAATAAAAGAAAAAAATAGATGAGACAAGTTCAAAACACATAGGAAGTTGGTAAGTTTTAACCCAGCTATAAAATTTCTAAGAATGCTATTAAAAGGTATGGATTGTTATACTGAATATAAAATCACTATCCAGCTACATTCTATATACACATAAACATAAAAATGACACAGGGTACATATGGGGAAGGGAATAAAAGACTTTTAGAAATATACCATAGTAACACTAATACAAGAGCAAAAGTAGCCATCTCAATATCAGACAAAGAGAATTTCAGATCAAATCACTTTTGAGACAACTTCTGGCCAAGAGAACAGAATAGGTAAACTCTGTGCCCTCTTTCTCCCATGATTACATCAAAATTACAACTAAATTATAGAACAACCATCACTGTGAACTATCTGAAGACTAGCTGCACAGAACTAAGGATATAAAGAAGCCACATCAAGACTATTAGGAGAGGCAGAGATGCAGAATGGACAGGTCCCACAGCATGGTGTGGCAAATAAGAAACAGAATGGATATCTTAGATGCGAAGGTTCCCCTGAAGATCAAGGGTTCCCAGTCTCGTGGCAGGCTCCCCAGCCCAGGACACCTGTGCCAGAAGGAAGAGTCCCCATAATAACTAGCTATGAAAAGCAGAGGCAATTGAATAACAGAAAGACAAAGGGCTGCAGGAGACTGAGATACACTGTCCTTAAATTGCCAGTGCACAAACTCACTCACACTGAGCTTCAGTGCAGGGGCAGAAAGAAGCTCAATATATGGGGAGGAACAAAATTGGCTAACACTAGGGCAAGGGCTGAAGGTGGCAAAGAAGAGAGTAACTCTCTCCAGGTCGGAAGTGCTGACAGGCACCATTGTTTCTTTACAAAACTTTTCTCCAATGCAGCCAACCTGGCATAGGCAAGCACCAAATCTGTCCTCTCCTTTAACCTGGCTGGCACTGTTCAACCTGCCCTGGTGATTCCCTGAAACCTCACTTCACCCAACTTACTCACCTGTCTGAGCATTTTCCAGTGGCTCCTCCACACAAGAAATTGCCCTTGCCCATGCTGTGGACTTTTACAAAATCTTTCAAAGGTCTACAAACTCCAAATAAGCAGTGACTTGCCTCAGCATGCTTTGTAGCTCTTACTAAGCGGCTCCAAGCCAGCACAAGCAGCAACCAATCTAAACTTGCATTGTAACTCTCATTAGGTGGCCCTACTCATAGCATAGTTGGCAGCAGTCTTGAGCTGCAACATAGTTACAATTAAGCAGCTACAATCCCATTACAAGTGGCATCGGACCTCATTTCCCATTGCAGTGCCCGCCAAAGGGTCCCAAGCCCAGTACACATGACAGCTGACCTCACTTCACAGTGTAGCTCCTTCCAAGTACTTCTAAGCCCAACACAAGCAACAGCTAACCAAAAATCAATTTGTAGCTCCTACCAAGTGTCCCTAAGCCAGACATAGGCCTTTGGTGATCTTGGCCTCTGCCGGAGCCCCTCCCAAGAGGCTTCAGACCCATTAAACTTAAAGACCAGCTTCATACCACACCAGAGCACCACTCAACCAGCTCAACAAATGACACATCCAAACGGCAGTCTCAGCTGGCACCAGAGCCCTGCTAAAATGACTCCCACTCTATGGGCTTAGCCCTTGCACAACAGCTCATCTGCTGTAGTTATGACCATCCCTTACATCCAGTAAGCCTGAAGGTCAGCCCCACTCACTGACATGCCAACAGCAATCAAGGCCCATCTACAACAGGAGGGCACACATAACCCACACAGGGGACATCCTTGTAGTATCCAGCTCAGGTATGATGAAGACTATACCACTGGGCCACACAGAATACCTTCTACATAATGCCATTTTGTCAAGACTGCGAGATTAGGCAGCTCTTCTAATACATATGAAACAAACAAACAAACAAACAAACAAACAAAAAGAAACAGAGTCAGCCAAAATGAAGACACAAAGAAACACAAATGAAAGAACAGAACAAAACTCCAGAAAATGAACTAAACAAAATGGAGACAAGAAGCTTACCAGATGCAAAGTTCAGAACACTGGTTATTAGGAAGCTCAGTGAACTTAGGGGAAGAGTAGATGAACTCAGTGAGAACTTCAACAGAGTGATAGAAAACATAAGAAAGAAAACATAAAAAAAGAATCAGTCATAACTGAAGAATACAATAACTAAAATGAAAACTGCACTAGAGGTAATCTACAGCAGCTTAGATAAAGTAGAGGTTTGAAGCCATAATCTGAAAGAAAAAGTAGCAGAAAACACCCAATTATAACAGCAGAAAGAAAAAAAAAATTAAATGAGAATAGTTTAATAGACCTTTAGGATAACATCAAGCATACCAATATTTGATTACAGAGGTCCTGGAAGACAATAGAAAGAGAAAGGGATTGAAAATCTGTTTGAAGAAATAATGACTGAAAACTTCTCTAACCTGGTGAAGGTAATAGACATACAAGTCCATGAAGCATAGAGAATCTCAAATAAGGTGAACCCAAAGAGGCCCATACCAAGACACATCATAATTAAAATGACAAAAATTAAATACAAAGAAAAAAATCTTAAAAGTAGCAAGAGAAAAGCAGTTAGTTACATATATAGGAGCTCACATAAGACCATCAGCTAATTCTTCAGTAGAAACCTTGCAGGCCAGAAGGGAATGGCACAAAATATTCAAAGTGATGAAAAGCAAAGACCTATAACCAAGATTACCCAGCAATGCTATGATATAGAATCAAAAGAGAAATCAAAAATTTTCCACACAAAGAAATGCTAACGGAGTTCATCACCACTAAACCAGTACTGCAGGAAATGTGAAAGGGACTTCATAAGTAGGAAAGATAGAAAATATGAGTAAGGATATATAGGAAAGAAAAAAGTTCTCATTGAGATTGGCAAACACTTAGTTGGTTGGGTCAGCTAACTATATAAGCTAGTACAAAGGTTAAAGATGAAAGTAGAATGATCATGTGTAATTACAACATAAATTAAGGGATACAGACAAACACATATGTGCACACACAAAATAAGTTTAAAAAAATGTCAAAAACATAAAAGTGAAGGGGTGATAAAAAATCATAGTGATTTTAGAATATGTTTGTTTTTAAGCAACCATCAAATTAAAATAAACTGCTATAAACTTAGCTTGATATACATGAAGCACATAGTAACCACAAACGAAAAATTTATAAGAAATAACAAGAAATATAGACAAAAGAATCCAAACATGCTAGAAAGTCATCAATATGTAAGAGAAGAGAGCAAGAGAATTAGAAAAGAACAGCATAGAACTCTAAAAACAATCAGAAAACAATTAATAAAATAGCAATAACTACATATCTATTAATACTTACTTTAAATATAAAAGAATTAATGTTTTCATCAGAAGACTTAGCATAGCTAAATGGATAAAGAAACAAAACCCATCCATATACTACTTACATGAAACCCACTTCAGATCAAAAGGGCTCAAAGTAAAGGGATGGAAAAGATATCTCATGCATATTGAAATGGGAAAAAAAGCTGGCGTAGCAATAATTATATCAAATAAAAGAGACTAAGAGACTTAAGACAAAGACTGTAAAAAGAAACAAAGAGAATTTTATAATGATAAAGGAATTGGTTTAATGAGAGTATATAACTCTTATAAACATCTATGCACCCAAAATAGAAGCACCTAACTATATAAAGCAAATATTTATGTACTGTAAGGGAGAGATCAACAGTAAGACAATAATAACAGAGACTTTAATATCTCATTGACAGTAATGGATAGATCATCTAGACAGAAAATCAAAAAGAAAACGGTGGTCACATTACACCAGATGGACTTAATTGATATTTTAAGACATTTTAGCACAAAGCAGCAGAATATACATTCTTCTCAAGTGTACATGAAATATTTTTCAAGACAGGCTACATTTTAGGTCACAAAACAAGTATCAATAAATTTAAGAATATTGAAATAATATCAAGCATCTCCAATCACAATGGTATGAAACTAGATATTGATTACAGGAGAAAAATTGTAAAACACAAACACATGGATGCTAAATAATATGCCACTAAAGAATGAATAGATTAACAATGAGGTAAAGGAAGAAATTAAAAGATACCTTGAGACAAATGAAAATAAAAACACAATGACCAAAGCAGTTCTAAGAGGGACACTTACAGCGATACAGATCTACCTCAAGAAACAAGAAAAATATACAATAAACAACCTTATACCTAAAGGAACTAAAAAAAAAACAAACAAACAGCAAACAAAACCCAAAGTGAGTAGAAGAAAGGAAATAATAAAGATCAGAGCAGAAGTAATCAAAATAAAGTACAAAAAGACAATAGAAAAGGTCAATAAAACGGAGAGCTGGTTCTTTGAAAAGAAAATTGGCAAATTTTCATCCAGACTCATCAGGAAAAAAAGAGAGAAGGCCTAAATAAATAGAGAGAAATGAAGGAGAAGAAGTTATGAATGACATCACAGAAATACAAAGGAGTATAAGAAAACACTATAAAAAATTATTTTCCAAAAAATTGGAAACATGAAAGAAATGAATAACTTCTTAGAAACATACAGTCGTCCAAGACTGATTCAGGAAGAAACAGAAAATTTAAACGGAACTTAACTAGTAATGAAATCAAATCAGTAATTAAAAAAATCCCAACAACCAAAAGCCCCAAACCAGATGGCTTCACAGATGATTTTTACCAAACATTCAAAGGAAACTTAATACTTATTCTTCTCAAATGATTCCAAAAAAATTCAAGAGGAGAGAAGGCTCCCAAACTCATTTATGAGGCCAGTATTTCTCTGATACAAAACCCAGATAAAGATACTACAAAAAAAGGAAATTATAGGCCAATATCACTAATGAATATAGATGCAAAAATCCTTAACAAAATATTAGCAAACGGAATTCAGCAACACATTAAAAAGATCATATATCATGACCAAGTGGGATTTATTCCAGGAATGCAAGTTTGGTTCAATATATGAAAATCAATCAATGTGATACATCTCACAAACAAAATGAAAGATAAAAATTATATGATCATATTCATACATGCAGAAAAAACATTTGACAAAATCCAACATCATTTATGATAAAAACTCAGTGAAGTGGAGCTAGAGGGAACACATATCAACATAATAAAGGCCATATGTAACAAACCTACAGCTAGCATCATACTCAACATAGAAAAGTGGAAAACTTTTTCTTTAATATGAGGAACAAGACAAGGATGTTCCCTTTCATGACTCTTATTCAACATAGTATTGGAAGTCCTAGCCACAGTAATGAGAAAAGAAAGAGAAATAAAAGGCATCCAAACTGGAAAGAAAGAAGTAAAACTGCCATTATTTGCAGATGACATGATACTATTATATATAGAAAACCCTAAAGATTCCACCTAAAAAATTATTAGAATGAATAAAGTAATTCAGTGAAGTAGCAAATTACAAAATCAGTATTCAGAAATGGGTTGCATTTTATACACCAATAATGAATTACCAGAAATAGAAATTAAGGAAATAATCCCATTATAATTGCATCAAAAAGAATCAATCCTATGAATAAATTTAACTGAGGAGGTAAAAACCTGTCCTGGGAAAATGGTAAGACATCAAAGAAAGAAACTGAATAAGATACAAATAAATGGAAGGATATACCCTATTCATGAATAGAAGAATTAACATTATTAAAATGTCCGTACTACCCAAAGCTATGTACAGATTCAATGCAATCCCTATTAAAATACCAATGACATTTTTCACAGAACTAAAACAAATAATCCTAAAATCGATAAGGAACTATTAAAGACCCTGAATAAACAAAGCAATATTGAAAAAGAAGAACAAGGTTGGAAGTATCATACTACTTGGTATCAAACTATAGTACAAGGCTATAGTAATCAAAACAGCATGCAACTGGCATGAAAACAGACAAATAAATCAATGGAACAGAATAGCCCAGAAATAAATCCATGCCTACATGGTCAATTAATCTCTGACAAAGAAGGCAAGAATATATGATGAGGTAAAGACAATCTCTTTAATAAATGATATTGAGTAAACTGAACAGATGCATACAAAAGAAAGAAAGGAAGAAAGAAAGAAAGGAAGGAAGGAAGGAAGAAAGGAAGAAAAGAAAGAAAAAAGGAAGAAAAGAAATTAAACCACTTCCACTTTCTTACACCATATACAAAGATAAACTCAAAATAGATTAAAGATTTAAATGTAAGACCTGAAACAACAGAACTCCTACAAGAAGACAAGCAGTATACTCTCTGATATGCTTGTAGCAATATTTTTTTCTTGGATATGTCTTCTCAGGCAAAGGCAACAAAATAAAAAAATATACAAATGGGACTACATCAAACCAAAAAGTTGCATAAAGTGAAGAAGAACACCATCAACAAAAAGAAGACAACTTACTGAATGGGAGAAGATATTTGCTAATGTTACATCTGATAAGGAGTTAATATCCAAAATATATAAGGAACTCATACAATTTAAGACCAAGAAAACAAACAATTCGATTAAAAAATGAGCAGAAGACCTGAATAGACATTTCTCCAAGGAGGACACACAGATGACCAATATACATATGAAAAGATACTCATCATCACTAATCATCAGGGAAATGCGAATTAAAACCACAATGAAATAATACCTCACACCTGTCGAACGGCTATTAACAATAAAACAGCAAGAGTTGGCCAGGATGTGGAGAAAAGGGAATCTTAGTGCCCTGTTGTGGGATTGTAAATTGGTGCAGCCATTATGGAAAATGGTATGGAGATTTCTCAAAAAAATAAAAAAATAGAACTACCATATGACCCAAAAATTCCACTCCTGGGTATCTACTTAAATAAATCCAAAACATTAATTCAAAAAGATATATGTACCTCTATGTTCATTTCAGCATTATTTACAATAGCCAAGATATTGAAGCAATCTAAGTGTCTATTGATAGATGAATGAATGAAGATGATGTGGTACATACATACAATGATATTTGTCAGTCATGAAAAAGAATGAAATTTTAGCATTTGCAATGACATATATGGACCTAAAGTATGTTATGCTATGTGAAATAAGTCAGAGGAAGACAAATACCATATGATTTCACTTATATGTGGAATCTAAAAAGAACAAAATAAACAAAACAGAAGCAAACTCATAGATACAGAGAACAAATTGATAGTTGCCAGATTGGAGGCGGGGTGGGAGGATCGGTGAAAAATGTGAAAGGGATTAAGAAATACAAATTTCCAGTTAAAAAATAGTCTTGCCGATGTAAAGTACAGAATAGGGAACATAGCTAATAATGTTGTAATAACTATGTATGGTGTCAGATGGGTACTGGACTTAACAGGGTGATCATTTTGTAAATTATATAAATGTCTAATCACTATATTGTACATCTGAAATATATAATATTATAAGTCAACTATAACTAAAAATAAATTTTAAAAATGTTAAAAGAAATATTCACTATGAAAAAAGATTTCAGAGCTAAGAATATCATACATGATAAAGAAGATTAATAATAATAAAAGGGTCAATTCGAAAGTAAAGTAAAACAATTCTGAACACTTTTGCATTTCATGAAAGTCCAAATTGAAGCAAAACTAAAAAAATACTTAAGGAAAATGGACAAATAAATTATAATCAGAGATTTATCAGTAATTAAGACTATCAGTAATTAATAGTACAGGAATGGAGAAAATCAATAAATGTATAGGTGACTTGAATAACCAACTTTAATTAATTGATATTTATATAGCAATCCACTCAACAGCAGAATGAACATTCATATCAAAATCACAAAGAACATTTACCAAAATAGACCATCTTCTAGACCATAAAGCATATCTAAATACATTTAAAAAGATTAAAATCATACAAAATACATCTTTTCACCACATGAAATTAAATTAGAAATGGCTTGCAGACAAATATCTGGAAAATATCAAAATATTTGACAACTAAATAACACACATATTAAAGAAAACCCATTGATCGATGAAGAAATTATAAGAAAATTAGTATTTTACATTGAATAAATATGAAAACAGTAAAATAAAATTTGTGGGTTGCAGTTAAAGCAGTTTCTAAAAGGAAGTATGATCTCAAAATCAATTAACTTAATTATCTTCTTAAACGAGTAGAGGAAAATTCGTTAAGTCCAAAGTTAGCAAAAGAAATGTTAAATATGAGAGAAGAAATCTATGAAGTTGAAATATAAAAAATAATAGGAAAAAAACCTATGAAACTAAAAGTTGATTATTTGAAAAAAAATATTAAATTGGTAAACCTATAGCCAGACGGAGTGAAAAAAAAAAAGACAAATTACAAATTATATGAATAAAAGAGGTGACATCACTACAGATTCTATGGATACTAAAACAATAATGAGGGAATATCATGAACAATTTTATTATAATACACTTCAAAACATATCACAAATAAATATATCCCTCTAAAGATAAAAATTAATAAACTCTCTCAGGAAGAAATAAATAACCTCAATAGCTCTATATCTAATAGCTCTATATCTAAGAAAATTGAATTTGTAGTTAAAAGCTTTCCTGCAAAAAAAAATCCCAAACCCAGTTGGCCTAACAGTTGAATTTTACAAAATATATCAGGATGAGATATATTATACAACTGTATACAAACATTTTCGAAAAAGTAAAGAGGAGAGAGACCATTTTTCAGTTCATTCTATGAGATTAGCATTACCTGGATTCAAAAAAATGAGAAAAAAGATATTAAGAAAATAAAATACAGAATATTTCTCATAAACATATATGAAAATTCATAACAAAATTATAGAAAATTAATCCAGCAATATTCAAAAATAATAAATCATGACCTATGGAGTCTCTCCTAGGAATGAAATATTGGTTTTACATTTAATCAATGTAATTTGCTATGGTAACAGCCTAAAAATGAGAAACAAAAAACTAAACAATCAATATGATCATCTCAGTAGACTCAGAAAAAGCATATGACAAGACTGACCATTCTTTCTAGATAAAAGCTTCTGGTAAATTGCAAATAGAAAAGAACTTTCTCAAATTGTCTTGGGAGTCTATGAGAAATCTACAATTAACATCATACTAAATATAAAGAACTTTGCAACTCAGTTATAAGAAGACAAAGAACCCTATTAAAAATGCCAGAATGTTTGAACAGACACTTCATCAAAGAAGGTATGTGAACAACAAATAAGTATATTAAAAAAAATTAGGAGTCTATGGCCATGCTACCCTGAACAAGCCTGATCCCATCTGAGCTCAGAAGCTAAGCAGGGTTGGGCCTGGTCAGTGCTTGGATGGGAGACCACCTAGGAAGACCAGGTGCTGTAGGCGTAAAAAATAAAAAATAAAGGATGGTAAACTGACAAGGTTCTTGCAATCTGTGAGGTCAACCAAGGGTTGCCTCGACTAAAAAATAAATAAATAATTGATTGATTAAAAAAAAAGATTTAGGAAAATACAATGAAACCCATAGTGACACTATATACTCTCCCACTAGAACAGCTAACATGAAAAAGGTTGGAAATACCACATATTAAAATTGATGTGAAGCAACTGCATCTTAATTTCTCAGATTGGAATATAAAAAGATACATTTTGGAAATAGTTTTGCAACGTTTTGAGAAATTTTCTATCCTATAACTCAGACCATCCGGTCTTAGATATTTACGAGGGAAATAAAAATGTCTATCAATGCAAAGACTCGTACACAAATGTTTATAGCACTTTATTTGTAAAGCCCTAACTTCTAGTTACACATAAGTTCATCAACATGTGAATAAACAAATTGTGATTTAGCTATATATTAACCAATTGTGATTTAGCTATATATTTATCCATAAAAGATAATAAAATATATAAACATATATCAATGTTGATAAATCTTGAAATACTTATCTTGAATGAAAACAAGCCAGATCCTCCCCCCAAATACATTCTCTGTGATTTCTTATATATAAAATTCTGCAAAATGTACACAAATGTACATCTTACTGTTACTTTGCTGTTAAATTAACATGATATAGATGTTGCTGTGTTCTAAATATTTTATCGCAAGTACACTGAAATAACTGTGAAAGAAATACCAGTACAGTCATGAGACACTTAACTATGGAGATAGGTTCTGGGAAATGTGTTGTTAGGTGATTTTGTTATTGTGTGAACATCGTAGAGTGCACTTATTCGATCCTAGATGGTATAGCCTACTACACATTTAGGCTGTATCATATAGCCTATTGCTCCTAGGCTACAAGCCTGTACAGTATGTTACTGTACAAAACAACATCAGATTAAATTACATAAACATGAGAGAGAGTGATGTGATCAAGAGACATAGTAAACAGGAGATACATGAAGCTGCTACCAGTAACACAACATGCTTTTTTATAGTTAACATTTTTTATAAGTAGAAAGAGTACACTCTAAAATAATGTAAAAAATATAGTATAGTAAATACATGAACAAGTAACATATTGTTTATTGAAATCATAGAGAATGTACTTGGGGGAAGGAACAAGTAACATTATCAAGTATTATACCTTAAATAATTATACGTGCTATACTTTTATATGATTAGCAGCTTAGTAGGCTTGCTTAAACCAGCATGATCACAAACACGGGAGTAACGCATTGTGCTACATTAGGACAGCTGCACTGTCACTAGGCTATAGAAATTTTTCAGCTCCTATCATGGTATATTCAATCCATTTTTGACTAAAATTTTATTATTTGGCACATGATTATAGTTACTATGCATAAAAATAACTCAAAGGGTTTTTTGTTCACTTCTTATGTTTTCTTTTTCCCATTTAATGCCAATTAGAATGTCCATTGCCAAGTGTTCAAAAAGTGACCCTTATATTTTAGTATCTGATAGAATAGAATTGACATATAGATCCAATTGATAGTTAAAAATGGCTTTTCTCAATTTTGTCTAGAGAAGATAATTAGAGATATGATCCTTTTATAATCTCTATCTTTAACATTCAACGTAATGCTATTAAGACTCAGTAGAGTAGTGTAAGCACTAGCAGAAAGGATGAAGTAGCTATCAAGGGTGCAAACCAGAATCCCACAGCTTTGAAATGGAACAAAGTCAGAGGAAAAAGTAATGATCTTAAAATAAGATTGTTAGGGTCACTGAAAAAGGAATGCACAAGGCGGAAGGGGTTAAGCAAGATTTATTGTAGCAGAGTGACAGCGGGGCTGAGCCAAAGATGGCGTCAGCCCCGAATACGACCTGAAACTTATGGGACTTGAGGTGGGCTTTTTTGGTGGGAATATTTGGGGTGGGTAAATTGGTGGGGAAGGGAGGAGAGTCCAATGAAGCAGGAGGTGAGCATGTAGCATTACCAACGGGGATGCAAGGTCCAGTTCCCACACAATGGTAGGGGAGAAGCCTAGTTCCTACACTATGGGGCGTGGGGAGCTGGTGGAGGGGTGATAAGGATAGTGACTAGGCCCTCCTAGACCTAACAAAGATTATTATAGAAGACTCTAAGACTGAACATTTGTAAATTAGCTAAAGACCTAAAATCGTCTTGGAAACAATGGAAATTACAAAGTTTGGTTAAAAAGTAAAAAAAAAAAAAAAGAGAACTAACAAGTATATCAGTTTTTGACATATTTGTATTAAGTGTACTCTAATATGTGAATTTGTCTGATTGTTTCTAACTGCTGCTGACATAAATACGGTAGACTTTAAGTGAAACTGAAATGTATCATTAGCAGATAATTCTGATAATGTTGGTTGCCTGCTACATATATATTTATCATATATAACATATTGCATATTAACGTATTCTTTTTAAACAAAACTGATTTTTAAAAAGGTTTTCACTCTGTCTCCTGTTTTGCAACATCAAGGAGGAAAGCATCTTGATAAATTTAAGCCAATCAGTTTATGTTATTCTCTTAGCAATTGATATTACTCTTGAAATGGTCATGTGACTGAATTTGACCCAGTAAATTTGAAGGGGAGAATTTACAGTTCCTTTTGAAGAGATTGTATTCTCTCTTCTCTTCTTTATTCCTGTTAGATGTAAAAAGAAAACCAAACCAAAACAAAAACACTTTCACAGGTAGTCATCTTGCTACTGTGAGGCTTACCAGACGTGGGATAACAGCGGAAATAGAATAGCACAGGAAAGAAACAGATTTTTGATGATATCATTGGTTGATTGCTTAGATAAGAAACATTTTTATTATTTAAGCCATTTGAAATGGTTTTTCTTATACACAGTTCACCTCGGAATCTGTTAATAATTTATTTTCCTTTACTACTAAAACAAAAGTTAAAACATTTTAATAAAAGTAATGTTTAGCTGTTTACCATGTTTCTTTGAAACTCTGGTAAATTACAAATGCTTTTAATTATAATTTAAACCAATGATCTAATAAATGACTAACAGTAATTAATATCACCTAAGTCTATATAATTCACTTTCTGATTTTTAAATCTATATGTTTAATAAATTAAATATTTAATAATTACTGAAATCTGTGTTAATAATTTAAGTAATCTCATTATTTACATTCAAATATATATTTATAAATGATATATATGCATCAGATTCCCCAATTGAAAAAATGTTATTTCCAATAAAGTAAATATCTTAAAACAAGGATTCAGCATTTGTTTATTCCTTTCTCAGTGCTGAGTTAATCAACATTATATCTAGGTTTATGAAAATATCACTTTCTTAATGTGAATTTAATTTAGGAAAAATCTCAGTTATAAATAAATCATTAAGAATTATTTCATGGCCAAATGCTCTACGAAACACATAATGATATTCAATTAATGTAATCATTTTTATGGTAGGTTGACGAAAAAGTTTTGGAGATGTCAATTCTTGGTAGATTATAATTAATAATTTCAATAATGCTTATGAGTAATAAAATTTTATACAATTTCCACCTAAGTATTAATTGAGAAAGATATATTTTATTACACAGGGAGTAGATCGTAGTGAAATTAGAGTCAATTGTTTAAATTCTAAGATACACCCTAACAAGAATGCAGGAACAATCTAGTATTAGATATCTGTTAATTCTCCTCTTTGGGGATTGCTTGTTGAATATTTATGTGCTTGTTAATAAAAAGAGAAAGGCATCTGACAATTTAAAATCCTTGGAAACATTTCTAGATTTTCTCTCTAATTTTATATGCCAAAGAGTTCAATGAAAACCAGATAGGTGTTTTAATAACTTGATCACACTGTGAACATGGATGGTACCTGCTTTGAAAACAATTGTTTCTCAAACAAAAAAAATAACATTTTTACTAGATAAAAATGAAAATATCACCAATTAATTTAGTGGCACCCATTAAAATTATGTCTTTATCCTTTGGCATCTAAAGAAAAATGATGCATTAGCAGAAAATATAGATTTGGATATTAGAATGTTTATAATTAACTTTGATAAGAAATTTCCTTAAGTGATGCATAAAACACTGAATATTAGACTTTCTTAATCTCCATCAGTTAAGGACCTATTTTACTAAGATATTTATTCCTTCATTATACTATTATACAAATATTTATTGAACTCACTGTGAGCTAGAGTAAATAAGGTAGTCTTGATCTGTTCTATTAACTCCTGAATTTTAGATTTTAGCAAGAAGCCCTATTCTCAATATCACAGATATTCTCAATATCTCAAAATATTAACAACTATATAGTGTAGTGGTACTTGTTCATGTGAGATAGTGAATGAGATAGCCATTTCTTCAACAACATTCTAAGCATATATTGGCAATGTGTATAAAAAGTCTTGTCACAATATATAGTAAACGCTCTCAATGATTGCTACAGCAAATGTCAAATCCTGAAAGTTTATATTTTGTAACAAAGAAATATAATAGAATTTTTAGAAAGACAGCTAGTATACATAATTTAGAATGTTATTTTAGAGGTATTTGAGCATGTAAATCAGAGACTATCTCCCTCATAAGTGAAAATGTTGAAAGTTGGCTTATAAATTCATTAAATATTTTCAGAAAAAAATGCCTTATTACATTTTATTATTATCTCATAGGAAACTAATTTTAAGATCAACTGTTTCATACTTAAAATACTCTTACAGTGTCTTAGATTCTAGCTGCACACTGATATAAATAGTGCCTCCCCCGCACCCCCAAAAAATTCATGTTCACGGGAATCGCAGAATGTGTCTTATTTGGAAATAGAATCATTGTAGATGTAATTAGTTAAGATGAGGTCATACTGGATTAGGGTTGGCCCTAATCAAATAACTTCTGAGACTGGTGTCCTTATTAAAAAGGCCATATGCAGACCGAGAATACCCATAGGGAGAACATCATGTGATGACAGAAGCAGAGATTACAGTGAGGCATCTACAAGCCAAGGAATGCCTAGGATTCCCAACGACTAGAAGAGAGGTGTGAACAGGTTCTTCCTCATAATCTCCAGAAAGAACCAGTCCTGCCAAGACTTTGATTTCAGACTTCTAGCCTTCAGAAATGTGAGAGAATAAATTCCTGTTGTTTTAAGTCCATTTGTGGTTATACATTGCAGCACTCCTAGGAAACTAATGTAAAGCTAATACTAAAAATCCCAAACATTTTCTGTTAATCTTATATTAGAAAACATTTTTTCTTTAATTAAGAACAGTATAATAGTGTTCCATATAAAAGGTTTTATTTAAGTAACATACTTTAAATGTCATAATATTCTGATTTCAATGCCACCGTGAAATTTTCCTCAATGACATATTGAGGAACCTATTGTTCTTTTCAGTGTATATTTAACTAATATTGAACTTTTGGTTATAGTTACTTCCTTTAAGTTTAGAAGAGACAGAGCTTCTTTAATTAGGTATATTATTAGAGGTAGTGAAGAAAATTTTTAATATCAAACAAGAGTATACAAATCCAGGCAATTAACATGATGACATCAATGAAGAAAGATTGGCAAACAATGGACTTTGAGATTTAGAAGCAATGCTAAAGGCACAAAAAAATAAGTATTATAAAGTTAAAAAGTGAAGCCTATTTTTAAAAATCACAGCTCGAATTGAATAAGCAGAATGGCAAGTTACCAGAAGAATTTATTTGAGGCAAAGGATAGTATATCAACTGAGCTTATGAGTAAGGAAAATGAAGAGCTTCAAAATGAATATATTTTCATACAATGTGCTTGTTGTAAAGTGATAAGAATGACAATAAAGGAATTGCTTATGCTATTTTTTAAACTCATAGTGATTATCATTATACATGCCATAATAGTACCAACACTTGTAGCAAAAGATAGTCTTTAAATAGCAGAGAATATCTGCAGAATAGGTGAGATGTCAAGAACAATTTAGTAATACAAATTTACTTTTTAAATTTAGGGTAAAATTTAATAACAGAAGTTACTAATCTAACATTGACATGACAATGTTAAAGTGGCACATTAAAATTTTCACATGAATTTATCTTGCTTTATTACCAAATTTAAATTAAACTCTGAAATGCTTGAACTTGTTAAGTATTATGAAATCTTACAATGTTTTAACTGGATTACTTAGCTCAAAACCTCTCATTTTACAAATGAGAAAAGATTGCAGAATAATCAAAGATTTTCTAATTTCATCAGACTAGAAGCTTATATTTGACTCTCTACATCAATTAGTAAAGATTAACATAACACTTATAAAAGGTATATGCAACAACTTATTTCCATTAGTCTAAATTATTCATTGGGGATTTAATTTGGCATGTGAAATACATAAGAAAATTGGTGGCATGATGGAGCCAACAAAGCCTTCTGATTATAGTGATCAAAATCATATTTTCTTATTTAGAATATTACCATTATTATTGTGTGCCTTGTGTTATTTAACATTTTTTAAATATGTAATCTCATGATCAGTATAACAATCTTAAATGAAATAGGCTTTTCTATGTTACAAATGATCAAAATGAAACTTGGATCGTTAATTTTTCTAAGATCTCCCAATTAGTAAGTGCTAGGTTACAACTAATTCTTTTTTTTTAATTATTTTTTATTTTTAAATTTTATTTTATGAGTTTCAAGTATACAGTACACTGACTAGACATTTATATAATTCATAAAACAATCCCCCTAATTGCTCTTTCTCTCCTCTGGCTCTCCACCTAGCCATCACGTTAATGCTAACTGCATTCCCTGTGCCATGCTCCCCATCCCCATGACCATCTATCAACTACGAATTTGTACTTCTTTAACTCTTCATTCCATTCTCTCAGTCCCCGAACCCCTCTTCCCTCTGGCCATCACCAGTCGTCTTCTATATTTGTGAGTCTGTTTTTGATTAGTTTGTTCTTTCTGTTCCTTAGATTCTGCATATAAGTGAAATCATATGGTATTTATCTTTCTCTGTCTGACTTATTTCACTCAGCATAATAACCTCTAGGTCCATCCATGTCGTTGCAAATGGTAGGATTTCATTTTTTTTTTTAATGGCTGAGTAATATTTCATTGTATATATGAACCATAAGTTCTTTATCCAATTGTCTGTTGATGGGCATTTAGGTTACTTCCATATCTTGGCTATTGTAAATTGTGCTGCCATGAATATTAGGGGGCACAGATCTTTATAAATTATTGTTTTGATTTTCTTTGGATAAATATCCAGAAGTGCAATTGCTGGGTCAAAAGATAGATCCATTTTTAAATTTTTGAGAAACCTCTATATTGTTTTCCATAGTGGCTGTACCAATTTGCAATCCCACCAACAATGTATGAGGGTTCCCTTTTCTCCACATCCTCGCCAACACTTGTTCTTTAATTTATTGATGATAGCCATTCTGACAGATGTGAGGGAATATCTCATTGTGATTTTAATTTTCATTTCTCTGATGATTGTGACCTTGAGTATCTTTTCATATGTCTATTGGCCATTCGTATTTCCTCTTTGGAGAAATATCTATTCAGGTCTTCTGCACATTTTTTATGGATTGTTTGTTTTTTTTGTTGTCGTTGTTGAGTTGTATGAGTTCTTTGTATATTTTGGATATTAACCTTTTATCAGATATATCATTGGTGAATATCTTCTCCCAATTAGTCTGTTGTCTTTTTGTTTGTTAATGGTTTCCTTTGCTTTGCAAAAATTTCTTAGTTTGATGTAGTGCCATTTGTTTATTTATTTTTTGTTTGCTTCCCTTGCCCAAGAAGATATATCCAAAAAGAAATTCCTGTTAGCAATATCAGAGAGTTTACTGCCTATGTTTTCTACCAAAAGTTTTATGGTTTCAGGTATTACATTTAAGTCTTAATCCATTTTGAGTCTATTATAAATGGTGTAAGAAGGTGGTCCAGTGGTTTTTTTTGTTTTTGTTTTTGTTTTTTTTTGCATGTACATGTCCAATTTTCTTAACTCCATTTATTGAAGGGACTGTCTTTACCCCATTGTACATCTTGCCTCCTTTGTCAGATATTAAGTGAATATAGGCATGGATTTATTTCTGGAGCCTCAATTCTGTTCCATTGATCCATGTATCTGTTTTTTATGCCAGTACCATGATGTTTTGATTACTGTAGCCTTGTTTGATATCAGGTAGTGTGATACCTCCAATCTTGTTCTTCTTTCTAAAGATTGTTGTGGCTATTTGGGGTCTTTTATGGTTCCATATAAATTTTAGGATTATTTGTTCTATCTATCTCTCTGAAAAATGGCATTGGTATTTTGATAGGGATTGCATTGAATCTATAGATTGCTTTGGATAGTATGGTCATTTTAATGATGTTGATTCTTCCTACCCATGAGCATGATATATGCTTCTATTTACTTGTATCTTCTTCAATTTCTTTTTTCGATGACTTATAATTTTCTGAGAGCAGGTCTTTTACCTCCTTGGTTAATTTGATTTCCAGATATTTTATTGTTTTCAGTGCAATTGTAAATGGGATTGTTTTCTTTATTTCTCTTTCCACAAGTTCATCATTGGGGTATAAAAATGTCACCGACTTATGAATATATATTTTGTAACCTGCTACTTTACTGAATTCATTGATCAGTTTTTTGGTGGAATCTTTAAGGTTCTCCATGTGTAGTATCATGTCATTGGCAAAAACGAGAGTTTTAATTCTTCCTTTCCAATTTGGATACCTTTCATTTCTCTTTCTTGTCATATTGCTGCGGCTACAACTTCCAATACAATATTGAAGAGGAGTGGTGAAAGTGGGAATCCCTGTCTTGTTCTTGATTTTAATGAAAATGCTTTTAGCCTTTCCCTCCTTAGTATGATGGTAGCTATAGGTTTGCCAAATATAGCCTTTATTATGTTGAGGTATATTCCCTCTATTCCCACTTTGCTGAGAGTTTTTATCATAATAGATGCTGGATTTTGTTGAACACTTTTTCTGCATTTAATGACATGATCATTATCTTTTTTATCTTTAAAAATTTTTATCTTTTGATTCGTTAATGTGGTGTATCACATTAATTGATTTGTGGATATTGTAGCAACCTTGCATCCCAGGAATAAATCCAACTCAATCATGGTATATGATATTCTTGCTGAATTCGGTTTGCTAATATTTTGTTGAAGATTTTTGCATCCATGTTCATAAGAGATATCAGTTTTCTTTTTTGTAATGACTTCATCTGGTTTTGGAATCAAGGTAGTAGTAGCCTCATAAAAGGAATTAATGAGCCTTCTCTCTTCTTGAATTTTTTGGAATCGTTTGAAAAGAATAGGTGTTAATTCTTTGAACGTTTGGTAAAATTCACCTAGAAAGCCATCTGGTCCAGGACTTTTGTTTTTTTGGGGACGTTTTTATTTACTGATTCTGTTTCATTGATTACAATTGGTTGGTTCAGATTTTCTGTTTCTTCTTGGAGGATTGTATGTTTCTAGGAATGTATTCATTTCTTCCAGATTGCCTAATTTTTTGGCGTATAATTGCTCATAGTATTTTCTTATGATCTTTTCTATTTCTGTGGAGTCCATAGTTAACTTACGCTCTTTCATTTCTGATTTTATTTATTTGAGTCCTCTCTCTTTTTTCCTTGATGAGTCTGGTTAAGGGTCTGTCAGTACAACAAATTCTTGTGCTAAAGCTCCATCATGCACCAAATTCTTTCCATATTCATTATTAATTTTCCTCTATAACTCATGCTACCAATTGAACAATATTTTCATATTATAGTCTTAATTAGAGTTTGCTACATTTTACTCTGATGTGTTATCATTCATGTTTTATCTGCTTAGCTTTTTTAACTTGCCCTTTTTTTTAAACCAGGTTTATTCAGATTGTTAACATACTTTTAATTAAATTATTAGAGTGACATTGGTTAATAAAATCAAGTAGATTTCAAGTGTAAAATTCAATAATTCGTCATATGTCACATGTTGCATTATGTGTTCACCATTCAAAGTTAAATTGCCTTTAGTCATCAAATATTTGACCCTCTTTACACCTATCTACCTCTCCTTCTCCCTCTCCCCCACTTCCTACTGGTAACTGCTAATCCACTGTCTGTGTCAATGAGTTTGTTTGTTGCTTTCAGTTTTATATCCTACATATGAGTGAAATCATATAGTTCTCAACTTTTTCTGTCTGACTTATTTTGTTTAACTTGATAATCTCAAGATCCATCCATGTTGTCACAAATGGCAGTATTTTATCTTTTCTTATGGCTGAAAAATGTTCTAATATATATATATATATATATATATATATATATATATATATATATAATCACAATAGATGACTGAATAAAGATGTGTTATTCAGTCATCTATTGATGGATACTTCTATTGTTTCCATGTTGTGGCTACTGTGAAAAATGCTGTTATGAACATTGAGGTACATACAGCTTTATGGATAAATGTTTTCAAATTTTTTAGGTAAATACACAGAAGAGAGAGTGCTGGGTCAGTAATTCCATTCTGTATTTTGAAGAATCACTGTAATGATTTCCATAGTGGCTGTACCAATTTACATTCCCACCAGCAGTGTATGAGGGTTCCTTTTTACTCTCTCCAACACTAGCTATTTGTCCTCCTGATGATAGCCATTCTAACAGGTGTGAGATGGTATCTCACTGTGGTTTAGATTTGCATTTCCCTAATAGCTAGTGAAGTTGAGCATCTTTTCATATGTCTGTTGGCCATTTTTATGTCTTCCTGGCAGAAGTACCTGTTCAGGTCCTCAGCCCATTTTTTAATTAGATTTTTTTTGGATTGTTGAGTTGTATGAGTTCTTTATATATTTTGGATATTAGGCCCTTATTGGAGGTGTGGTTTGCAAATATCTTCTTCTATTTAGTTTGTTGCCTTTTTGTTTTGTTGATAGTTTCTTATGTGGTGCAAAAGCTTTTTTGTTTGATATAGTTGCATTCATTTATTTTTAGTTTTACTTCCCTCGCCTTTGAGGTCAAATTTATAAAATCCTCACTAAATCCAAGATCTATGAATTTAGTATCTGTTTTCTTCTATACAATTTATTGTTTCAGGTCTTATATTCAAGTCTTTGATTATTTGATTATTTTGAGTTAATTTTGGGTATGGTGATAGATACCAATCTAGTTTCATTCTTTTGCAGATGGCTTTCCAGTTTTCCCAGCATCATTTATTGAAGAGACTTTCCTTTCTACATTGTACATTTTTGGCACCTTTGCCAAAAATTATTTAAAATTCTTTTTTTGAGACTATTTTCTGGGCTTATTTACTCTTACTCCCTTTGAGTATCCATGGTTCTCTCTGTGGTCCAGAACTATCAGGAGAAGGAGGAGTGTCTGTGCTGGTCAAGTTCAACATGTAAAATTTCCAGCACTATCCTTTGGTCTAGCAGTAAGACAGAAGATCAAAAGTTCTTTCCTTCGAAAAGCTCTCTCTGTTTATGATTCCAATTTTTTGTATATAAGTTGTTTTTTTTTTTTTAATCAGAAATGTGCTTGTTGTTTTTCCTCATGGAATGATTTTCTTCCCTTAGCCTTCCTTTCCAACTACAGGCAACCATGCAATCAAGTATGGACACACATACTCCCACTCACAAATACATACATACACATACATACACTCTCACACACATCTCTTTTGGAATTTAACTTCTGCCTTCATTTAGTGAAGAATTGTTAATACTCACAATTTACATATCTATTGACTTAAAATCCAGATAAACTTGGCATTGATGTAATCCCACTTGTCTAATTTTGCTTTTATAGCTTGTACTCTTGGTGTCATATACAAAAAAATTATTGCCACATTGACTTCATCAAACTAAAAAGCTTCTGCACAGCAAAGAAAACAATCGATAAAAAGGGAGAAAATATTTGCAAATAATACATCTAATAAGGAGGTGATATCAAACTATATAAATAAATTATACAACTCAATATCATAATCAAATAACCTGATAAAAAAAATAAGATAATGAGTTGAATAGGCATTTGTCTCAAAAAAGATATACAAATTTCCCACAGACATGTGAAAAGATGCTCAACATCAGTAATCAACAGATAAATGTAAATCAAATCACAATGAGATATCACCTCACACCATTATCAAAGCAATCTCTCAAAAACAAAATATAACAAGTGCTTGTGAGGATGTGAAGAAATTAGAAACCTTGTGCATCATTGATGGGAATGTAAAATGGTGCATTTGCTCTGAAAAATAGTATATAGGTTCATCAAAAAAATAAAAAGTGGAACTATCATATAATTCACCAATCCAATGTCTGAATATTTACCCCGAAGAATTGAAATCAGTATCTGAAAGAGATATTTGCACTTTCATGTTCATTGCAGCATTATTTAATAATCAAGGGTGGAAACAACCTAAATATCTATACATAGTAGAAGAAATAAAAGAGATATAAGTACATACAATAAAATATTGTTCAGCCTTAAAAAATAAAAGGAAATCAATATGTGACAACATAGATGAACTTTGAGGACATTTTGCTAAATGAAATAAGGCAGTCACAAAAGGACAAATACTGCATGATTCCACTATATGAGGTAGCTAAAGTAGTCAAACTCAGAAACAGAAAGTAGAAAGTTGCGTTTTGAAAGACTGAGGGAGAGGGGAATCAGGAGTTGCTGTTCAATGGGTGTCGAGCTTTAATAATACATATAGTTATATAGTTTTCTGCATCTATAGTTAAAAATATTGTACACTTAAACATTTGATAGGAGGTAGATTTTTCATTATGTTTTTTTTAACCACCAAAAAAAATCAAACAATAATACATAAAACAGTATGTAAGAAATAAGTCTGTTACAAAATAATACATAACATATCTTTCAGTGAGCTGAAGTGATGATAGGAACATCTACTCTTTGGAGATAGAAGTCAGATCAGTGTTTATCTTTAAGAAGAAGTCATTAGGAGAGAATAATGGAGATTTCTGGAGTGTTAGTAATGTCTACTATGATATAAGTGGTGGTTGATGGATGTATTCACTTTGCAATTTCACTTAGCTTTGTACTGTGATTTGTGTATTTTACTGTAGTATGTCATACTTCTATAAAAAAGAAAAAAATAAGGATGAAGGGTCAAAAAATATTACAAACAAAAAAACCAATTTTCTATTAAGCTACAAGTAAAATAGAGTGCTCTATGTGCAATGGAGACAAGGACTTGAGTTAAAGATCCAGGACATAATAATTTCAATTAAAGAGAATGGTAAGTGCCAAAGCTCTAAGGTAGGGTTTTGGATGGATAGCAATACCATCACTGTGGCTGAAATGTACTGAGGAAAGAGAGAATGCTCAAATGTGAGTTGGAAAAGAAAGGAAGCCCAAGATTTATGTAGTGCCAAATGGGCGAGTATAAAATTTTGTGTTTTTATGTTAAGCTTGGTGAAAAGCTATTGAAGGAGTGTAAGGAGAGGAGTGAGAAGATGTGAGCTATTTATGAGAAGTGAATGTAAGTAGGGGAGAGGGTAAAACTGGACTAAAGAGGTTATTTAAGACAGAGATTCCTAACATTTTTGGCACCAGGGACCAGTGCTCCTATAGAATCTAATTCCTGATAATCTGAGGTGGAGCTGAGGTGGTGATGCTAGTGCTGGGGAGCGGCTGCAAATACAGATGAAGCTTCACTGGCTCATCTACCACCCACCTCCTACTGTGTTACCTGGTTCCTAATGGGCCACGAACCGTTACCAGCCCATGGCCCGGGGATCGGGAACCATTGATTTAAGAGACCTGGGCAATTGTCCTGGTAGGATGATGGAGGCTTGGACTTAGGTCTTATCAGTGTAGGTGATGATTCAAATCAAGGCTATTTTCGTCAGGTGACCACTTCATAGATTGATTTTCTTGGACATATTTGGCAATAAAAATGCATATATTTTAAATTACATATATACATGTAGGTATATGTAATATATGCTTATGCACACAAACATAATAAGGCATATTTGACACGAATTTGATCAACTAATTTTTAAATATTTGAACAATTATTGAACGATTTAGAACATTTTTGAACATATAAAATGAATAAATGCACTATTTATTCATCCAAAATATAAATTTGTCTTAAAGAAAAATAAAAACACAACTTTTACATTTACACAATTAAAAAACAAAATATTTATATCACAGAACCTTAATAGAAAGAATTTTGCTAACAATTGATATCTCTTGGGAGTCATACAGAATAACTGCAATTAAGTATTTCTAATTGCTCTTGATTTATTGAACATAACTCATTAATAGGAATAAGTGACATACACTAACACAATTTGAATTCCCAAATAGTGCATTCATTGTTAAACACATTCATGAAATTTCTAATAGAAAATAATTCTCATTTGCTGCATATAAAAATAAAACACCCTTTAAAATGTTGCTTGTATCTTCTTTGGAGTACAGTGGGTAGAGCTGAAATGAAATTACGAGACCCTGAGAAATAAGTAGGAGGTTAAGACTAAAGTTAGATAACTGGTTTCTTTCATTTATCACCTACTTAGTGACCACATACACTGTTCTTCAGAGTATGATGGGCTTGATGTCAGATAACCTAGACTCAAGCCCTTTCTGTAGCATCTGACACGCTAATTAAGCTTATGAAACTACCTCAGTTTATTCATTTGTAATGATGGAGAATAATAATTAGTTCTTAGGATTTTTAAAATTATTAAGTAAATGTTATCTAAAATAAATATCATAAACTGGCATCATGCACTGAAGATATTTGTTGCAGACATATTTGCTTACACAGTGCTAACAAAAACAAATAAAAATAATATATCAACATTAAGTAGAAGGTCTGACATAAAAATTCTGATGACATTTACTTCTAAAAATCATGAAATCTGATAATACCAGGCCTGCATTCCTATATGAATCTAAAAAGTAGCTATCCATTAGAAAAAATATTTACTTTTTAATTTATCAGATTCAACACCTGGATCACTACTTTGTTAATACCGCCCTCCACCTTTAAGAAAATATTAAGACTTGTAGACAATATTAAGACTTGTAGTCAGCAGGAAATTTTTAAGATACTGGCCATAGCTTATGGGTTTATTTACTTTCTCCCTCCCAAAGCTTCCTTTAATTAATAGCAGAATATTTTAAAAAAATAAATGAAGCCTTACGAATTTGAAGAGAAAGATTAAGGAAGCAGCAGAATAAATAAATCAAGAAATTTCTGAAAAACTAAAGTAGATTAGGAAAATGGTAACTTAAAGAAAAACAGAAGACAGGGAAGTTACAAGTATACATGAAGGGGTTGTAGCCAGGGCAGAGCCAGCATTCCTTATAGAATCCTAGAGCCAAGGTTTTTTTAAATGACTAATAAGACATGTGAGATGAAATCTGATAGTGACGACACAGCATTATTTACAGATGTTTACCTGAAATTGTATCTACTCTCATTGAATGTACAGGATACTCAGAAGCTGTTTTTTTTTTTTTTTTTTTTTTTTGTATTCCAGTCAAAATTAAGGAGGTTTTTTCTCAATACTAAATAAACAAAATTTCTAGACAACACTTAAGGAAGACATAATGGGTTAAAGCCAAAGTTCAGATTTCTCATTCTGGCATTTCCGTGGGTGGTCTATGGCAGGCCCCACCCACAGAATCAGAGCTCCTAATTAGTTTTTATTTTCTGCTTTTCTTTCATTTTCTTCCTTTTTTTCCCCTTTTCTTTCTTTTTTTTTTTTTTTTTTTTTTGGTTTGGGGTAAAGGTGTACTTTTTAAATAAACAGCCAGGAAGTAGTAAGCTGCTACTGAAGTTAAAGGGATCTTCAGGTGTTTGCCAAATCCTGTGACCTAAAAATTATTGCTTTAACAGACACATGGAGAAAAAGAGGTAAGTCCTTGAGGCTCACTGGTTGGATAGTTGAAACTTTGATGTCTTGCAGCAAGCTGGAACTGCCAAGGTTTACTAAGGTGAATTGAGACAAATCAACCTACCAGCAGAGATGGCAAAAAAAACTTACCTGTCTCAGATGACAAAAAACTTATATGTCTCAGATTCCATTCCTAGTTTTTTATCTTTTAGAGAGATAAAGAGCCTTCTCTAAAATTTTATAAACATAGGTCTGAATTTACATTGTTAAGAGCTTGACACATTTACTAACAGCATGACCCAGAACACATCAAATTTAGAAACTAAATTAAAGTGGTCCTTGATTGGAATAAGTATTCTGACAAATAGGCAAAACCAACTGGAAAAAAAAAAAACTCACAAAAGAGGAAACACTGGTGAATAACATATATAAAGATACTCAACGTCTCCAATACTCAAGGGAATGAAAATTAGTTCACACAATATTTCGCATTCCTTAGATTAGCAAATATTGAAAGTGTGAAAGTAAGAAAGATGACATTTTTATGTACTGTTGGAGATAGAGGGGAAATGTGCATTGGTGCAACTTTTTTGGAGAGCAATATCTAAACAAAATGTGCATGACCCATGTTTTAGAATTTTCATTACTTAGACCTTATATTCTTGAGAAAGTCTTCCTCATAACACACGAGACTATATACCAAAGTGTTCATGTCCATAACAATATTATTTTAAAAGAAGAAAGAAGGGGTTGTAATAGCCTCTTAACACAAAAATGGATAAATGGTCATCTGTCCAAACAAATTAGTACCATTAGTAAGGAATGTGAATGAAAGAGATTTACCTACTTCTGTATTCATGATTCTTTAATATTGTGTTGTAAAAGCAAAAAGAATATAAGCATGTGATACTGTTTAAAAATAATAAGCATTCAAAAAGATAATTTTTTATGATATAAAAATATAGTAAGATAATAAGAAATATATGGAAATATAAACAACAAATTCAGAATGTTTTTTACACTTGAAAATCGAGGAAGGAGATAAGGAATATGATTGTACTGTAGACTACTAGGTTGTTTTATTTGTTAAACTGGATATGGTACACATTTGTGGCTTATCATTTTGTTCTTTTGCATAAAGTCAGATATATTTTATCACATGTATCCTTAAGTAATAAAAAGAGGATATATATGACTTTGTAAGAAACAGAAGTAATTCATGACAAAGTGAAGAAGTACATAGAAACACACTTGTAATTAGATTTCTGTAAGAATTTTCAAGAAGCTATTATACATTAAATATGAACAAGAGAAACGTACTCTGAAAAACCAATTTATGAATAAATAACTTTGCAAGTTAAAAATGCAATTTTAGAAATTATTAGGCAAGTAATAAAAATATTAGAATATTAGAATTAATACAGAGAACAAAAAACTGATATGAAAAATACTATAGAAAACTAAGAATCATAGAGGTTCTTTTCAACAGTCTCTCCATCCACCTATTAGAATTCTAAAAAGAAATCAGAGAAAATAGAAAAAGGTAATCAAATTGATACAAGAGAACTTCTCAGAGCTGTATGATTTTGAAATCCTATCAATTCTATCAATCCCGCAAATATGAATGAACACAACATGCCACTGTAAAATTTTAGAAAAAAGAGGATAACAAAAGGGCCCTAAAAAAAAAAAAAAGATAATAGAAATGTTTAAAGGTTGGGGGAAGCTAGAAAGATATTTCTCATTAGCAATAAAGGATCTGAAAGACAATAGAATGTTATTCAGCCATTAAAAAAAAAAAAAAAAAAAAGGAAATCCTGCCATTTGAGACAACATGAATGAACTGGAGAGCATTATGCTAAATGTAATAAGCCAGTTATAGAAAGACAAAAACTGAAATACTACATAGTATCATTTATATGTAGAATTAAAAAAGAAAATGAACTCATAGAAGTGTAGAATGGTGGTTATGGTAGTTGTCAGGGGCTTGGGCTGGGGTGAGGGGGATATGGGGACATGTTAGTCAAAGGGTACAAACTTTTAAGTTATAAGATTAATAAATTCTGAGGATCTAAGGTAAAGCATGGGACTATAGATAACAATACTATACTATATCTTTGAAATTTACTAGGAGTGTATCTTAATCATTCTCACTACACACACACACACACAAGATAACTATGTGAGGTGATGATTGTGTTAATTAACTTGATTGTGATAAATAGTTCACAATTATAAGATCATTCCATTGTACACTTTAAATGTATACAATTTTATTTGTTAATTTTATCTCAATAAAGCTGTTGAGGGTGAAGACAATGAAGCAAGATATTCAATGTGGTAAGAAAAAATTAAAATGAGAATTCCATTTCAAAACTATCAATCAAATGTGAAAGCCTAAAAAAGATATGTTCAGATTAGCAAAGACTCAGAAAATTAAAAAGTTATCTGAGGATATATCCCATAAAAATATGAGAGTAAATAACAAAGAAGAAAAATATGAGACCTAAGAAAGTGTCCATTGAATCTGGAAGAGATGTTTTGTCTCATTTTAGAACAACAGATGTATAGCAAGCTTTATTGTAATCACCCATATAGTTGCAGGAACAAAAGACTCAACAAATTAGGTGGAGAAATTAACAGACTACATAGAACAAGTAAATACTTATAAAAATTTTTGAGGATATGGTAAAGGGATTCACTTAAAAAAATAGGCTAGCATAGTACTCAATATATTAAGCTTTTAATACAATTCACCAAATTGAAAGACTATATTTTGTGTTTAAAATTAATAATATAAATCAAAATAATACAATCTAAATCAAGTGCACTTACAATGAAACCCCTACCACAAATACCTTATGAAGGCTTGATAAGATGCTTTAAGTATAGATATTCATACTTATTTCTTAATTCTAACTTAGGTTCAATCTATATATTTTGAATTTTTTCTTATTCTACTTGAATTACAAAAATTCTATTTTTGCATGCTTTTAAAAAACTTTCTATCTACATTTTATGATCATCTTTCTCATTTTATTAATTTTTCTTTTAAAGATTTTTTTTCTTGATTACCTTTCAAATTTTTCTATCATTGCTTTTCATTTTATACTATCATTTACACTTATTTCCAAATATCTATAGTATTTCGTTCAATTTTTAATAATATCATATGAAGAGGAACTGTTCATTGCCACTGATTTTCCAAAGGGACATATTTTTTAAGAGGAAAGCTAAAAATGATTATTTATAAGGAAAGAGGAAAATCCCTCTGAAAACATAGATTATTGTTTAGGATGAGCAATAAAAGTAAGGAAAAAACTAATTAAAATGATTGTTGTTTGAAAAATGAAAAAAGTCAATAGGCCAAAATGGAATTGCTTATGCTAAGTAAGCCCCATGTCACCAAATCAAGACTTAATTGCAGTTTCAACAGTCCCAGAAATGAAATCTTAAATCAGTTAATCAGGAATCACCTGATTAGCACAAGTGAGGTTATCTGCCTGATAAACCTCTGCTATCCCTTAAAGGAAGGTAATCTTGCAATAACCAATACTCTTTTTTTAACTGGTATAACTTCCTTGTTCCAATCCCTTCTGCCTATAAAAGTCTTTCATTTTGTCCAGTTCCTTGGAGCGCCTTTCTATCTGCTAGATTGGATGCTGCTTATTCAAACTGATTTTTGCTCAACTAAACTCTTAAAATTTTAATATGTCTGTTTATTTTTTAATACAACAAAGTTATTATGAGTTGCCTTGATCTTATGTTGACATATTTTCACTGCTGGTGGCAATTCTGAATACCAAAGAATTTTATTTATACATAGATATTTTTCTTGATGGCTTTCTTAAAATGAAGTCATAGATGTTTATGAATTGTTTTCAAAGAGGTTAATTGCAAATATAGTCACCCTCTACAGCATGAAGAATTAGATATATATGTACCTGAACTCTATTATTGGACAAGTAAATTATAAAAAGTTGATTTATTGAGAAAATGGTTAGGTTAGTAATATTTGTAAAGTTATATGCAATAGATTGTATTTTACCTTGCAGTTATGGTCTCTGTGATGTTTTTACTTCTAGATGAAAAAAGTTTGGGGTCATAATACTTTTGACTAAGGACAAAGAAACAAAGGTGTTAACTCTCTCTTAGATTAGCTAAATTCTATATTAAGCTTCTTTACATATTAACTTATTTAGATTATAAAAAGAGAATCAGTTGAAATACATACAAGGAAATGAGGAGAAAGCTAATTTCCTGATTATAGCCGGGCCTCATAGAAATTCAGGAATAGTGCATAGACCAGGACGTGCAAATAGAATTCAGAACTGCAGTACAGTCACGTCTCTTGTAAACTAGATGATGGAAACCAGAGGCAATTTGGTGTCAAGAGTTACTCTAGGAAGAATACCCCGTGACATTATTATCTTGCTAAGGAATTAGTGGCAAGAATTTCTTCTTTGATTTAGTACTACATCATTTGCATGATTTACATCCTCCCTCTAGGCTGCTATTGCTATTTACCAGTTATTTTTGTACATTATTGTTATCGGAAGTAGTAGTACCAGTAGTATAAGTAATATTAATTTTATTCTTTCTGAATACAGTCTCTAATACCACTTTCTCTTAGCTTCAGCAGCTGCTAGTAAAAACTGGCTTTGCGTAATATAACACAAATTCCTCATTGAAGAATTTTACCAGTTTAATTTAGTCACCTCTTCCCTGTCAGGCAAAACATTCATTACTAAGTAATTTCATAAAGTCCACCAATCAACATATGGATGATCTTCCCTTGAGACTAGTGCTTTCCCTTGATCCAATTGGCTGTGGTCATAGTAGAAAAGTTATGTGTTAGGCAGTATGGCCACCAATGCATTAATAAATGACTGGAACTGTAAGAAGCTACGGGATAGAACATCCTGGAAGATGTTTTAGAAATGGGACACATTATGAAGCTTGTTTTATCAAATTCCTGTAATCCAGATTTCACAACACAGATGCCACAGTGTATATTATCTGGCTTAACAATTTTCTGAAAAGCCTCAAATATTAAACTTTGGTTTCCAGAGAATTATGATGCATTGCAACTAAAACTGAATTTCACACATGCTAGCAACTCAAAAAATACATTTTTGACTGATAAAGTATCTTTTGAAAGTAATTAAAATTTTATATTTACTTTGTAAAGCCAGTCTTTGATGGATAAATTAGAAGAAGTCTTCTTATTATTTGTAATATTGTTGTTTAGATAGTATAAATTCCTGTTTGGTTTTCTGTCATACTCAATAATTTGGTATGACTGATATAATTAAAAATTGTATATTTAAACCATTAAGTAGTGGGTACAATTTATACATTGAGATAATATCATTAGTACAAAAATCTAAACCAACAAATTAGCATGTCTATTAAGTATATGAAAAGAAGGAAATAGCATACAGTATTATCTTGTGTTGAGGTTTTTAGACCAATATTAGGAAAAATATTTTGACTCAAAAAGGTAGTACATAAAGTAACTTGAATACTTCAAAGCAAGTAAAGATGGATAAAAGATTAAGTTTCAGTCTGTACTAGTTGGTGAAGAAATACAAAGAATGAGGAAGAGTAAAAAATTAATTTAAATTTTGTAAAGATTGGGTATTTGCTGTAAAATTTTATTAGGAGATATAGGATTAGACCAAAGAAATATTTCTAGACAGTAAAAAGTTGCTTTTTAAAAAACATTTTAATGCTAATCTAATAACATTTTATTCCAAATACAGATAGAATTATAAATAACGTAAAAGTTATAAATCATTTTTCACTTGAAGAAACTTCAGAATTACAACAGATATGATCATCATTTTCACTCCAGAAAACAGCGTAGACTGATATAAAACCAGAGGGGTAAAGATAGACAAAGACACAGAGAGAAAAATAATAGCAAGTGTTCTTTGGAGAACTCAACAATATGCTGCAGCTGGTGTGGAGATTTTATACTATTCTTCACAAATAAATCTGTAAACAAAATCTAGCATAGTTAATTCTAAAAGTATACAAAATTGTCAAAAGAACAGTAATTTTAATCAGTTAAAGGGAAAGTATTTTTTTTTTTAAAGTTGGAAATAACAAAAAGAATGAACTTACTGATAATATGTAAAACATTTGGTAAAACCTGCATGTGACACTGGGAAGATGTCAATACTGACTTGCTGGCTATGAGTGGTTGAAATGCAATAGATAATCTGGAGATAAAAGCATCTTTTTATAATGGAGGCAAAAGAAAAAGAAAAATATTGAAAAATGGGGTTTGGACTAACATATAATGGTTAAAATTAACTAATACTATTACCATGTAAATTTAAGACATTTCCTCAGTGGTCTTACTGTTGTTACCCAAATATCATAAATATAAAAACTACAGAAAAATATCACTGGTAACTGACCACTTTAAGAAACCATATTTCTATTTTCCATACTTTATTTCAGTATTTGGCCACATACATCCTTTTTTGTATGTTAGCAATCATTAAAGAGATAGAATATTAAGTTTTTAGATTTTTTTTTAATCAAAAGCAGTTTTCAAGATGATGTAGAGATTTTAGTGGCTGTATAATAATAATAATAATCCATTAAGTTGATGTAACATAATATAATTATTGTCTCCCCACTGTTTCACATTTAGTTTGTTTAACAGTGCAATGAAATTCATGTTGCACATGTTTTTATACTTCTTGTATTATATATACCTCAGGACACAAAACATTCTGGAACTGGAACTTTGACTTCGGTTATGGGAATACAGTGAAAAAAAATTGGAGTAATGATTTAAAAAATGTGATCCTCTAGTTTAAATCACTCCGTTATCTCACTACATACTTTAAATAACATTTTTATCTAAATCATAAATAAGTTCAAGGTAGAAAACATTTCAGATTAAATATTGCAGAAATGATTAAAAGACAAATGTCTTAATTCAATTCTAAAAATTATTTATCAAGCACTCAATCTTCATTTAGCCCTCTTTAAAATATTGTGGGATTGGTGGTAAAATAAAAACATTAAAATATATGAGACATGAACTTTACTATTAAGAAGTCTTTGGAAGAGAAAAAAAAAACAAAAAAAAATAGACATATAACAAACAAAGAAACATATATGCAATAAAAAATAAAATAATCTTTTGAATCTAAGCAAAAGCCTAATGTGTGATTATTATCATGCTGATGAAGACCAGATAGGAATGCTCTGTCTGTTTCCAGACTCATTTGTTTAAATAATTCCAATTCATCTGTCCATCTCAGGCCACTTGTCAGCTTCCTGTTTCCTCTGTCATATCAGGTCTTTGAATACTTGTTATTTTATTGTCTCCTTTTTCCTGCTGAGCCCTTAGTTTGTAATAACACATTCATTAGTGAGTAAACTCTACACCCAACATTTGGTGCCAGAAACTTAGTTGGTACTCATTAAATATATATTGACTAATTTGCTGATGAAAGGGGAGAATAGATATGTGTTGACTGGAATTGTTAGAAAAAGCTTCATGAAGATGGTAAAGCATGTAATAGGCCTTGAGGAATTGATAGATTGAACAGAAGGAGAAAGATTTCAAGCAGAGAAATGACATTAATAAATTGACAAGGATATATTTGTACTGAGAATATATTTGTTATAGCTGAGTTTGTAATTTATATTAAGGTATAATTTCATATTGCTAGGGAATGTTAACAATTTTGGTGAAATTAAAAACATATCAGAGTCAGTTCTGGTAACTTAATCCAAAAGCTGTAATAATTTTAGAAGATGAGATAAAAACTTAAGAGATGTCGGAACAAATATCACAACTTCAAAGGTGGGATATGCTTTGTGTTTCCAGGATTTAGGATATGGCCAGGGCGCAATGTGACATAAATATCAATGAAGTAAAATGAGTTAGGGAACTTTGATGTTTAGCTATTGAATAGATGATCAGAATGTTTGTTTGAGTTATCAATACTGATAGCAGGTAATATGATAAAAGAAAAACATAACGTGAGACGTAAATAACCTAGAAAGTAAAAAAAGTGAATTGCAGAGTGAATATATTATGGCATTGATTATAGGGACATAAAATGAAAATAAATAAAATGGAAATTTTGATCCTTTTTCATCCTTGCCACCCCTCTCCATCTTCAATGTTTTCTCTTCTCGATGTAGCAAACAAAATGATACTTCCAAAATGTAATTCAGACCTTAACACTGTTCTGCTTGAAACCCTCCAATAACTCTCCTTTCTTCTATATAAAAGCAACATAGAATATGTCTTTCGTGGTTTATGAGCTTATACAAAATCTGGCCACTATTGTGTCTCTGACTTTCCCTCCAACTACTCCACCTCCTATTCACTCTATTCTGAATATAACAGTCTCTTTGATGTTTCTCAAAAACTCCTAGTTTTAAACTGGCTTCCTCTTTTACACAAAATTCTCTTCCCCCAAATATCCAGGAGGCTAAGGCCTTTATGCTCTCCCCACCCTGCTTCCTTTGCTCAATATGCTCTACCATGACTTTTCTATTTCCAATTGAAATCTACCTTCTTGTCTTAGTTCGAGTTGCTTTAACAGAGTATCACAAACTGAGTGGCTTATAAACAACAGAAATTTATCTCTTACAGTTTGGAAGGCTGGAAGTTAGATCAGGGGACCAGAACCCTGGATTATAGTGAGAGCCCTATTCTGGATTGCATACTTCTCAGTGCATCCCTACATGGTAGAAAAAGAAAGAGAGCTCTCTGGGGCCCCTTTTAGAAGGGTAGTCATCTCATTGATGAGGGCTTCACTCTCATGACCTAACTACCTCCCAAAGACCTCCACAGAAATTAAGATTCAGATTTCAACATATGAATATGAGTGGGACACATTCAGTCCAATGCATTCTGCTTCTGCCCCTTACTCAAATTAAGTCTTTATCACATGCAAAATATATTCATTTCATCCCAACAGTTCCAAAAGTATTAACTAATTCCAGCATCAACTCTAAAGTTCAAAGTCTCATCTAAATACTATCTAAATCATATATAGTTAAGACTCAAGGTCTGGTTCATTCTGAGGCAAAATTTCTCTCCAACTATGAACCACTTGCCCACTCCTATTCCCTTTATTCTGCTCTCTCTCTTTTTTAATAGCAATTATCAATTTTAACATTTATTATAATTTATTTTTAATGCTTACTGTTTATGGTCTATCTCCCACATCCACACTAAAGTGGAAGCAACTCCTAAACAAAGATTTTTGTCTATTCATTGATGTTTCTCAAGAGTTTAGAATATTACATAGTATATAGAAGGCACTAAATATATATTTATAATTCAAATAAATTAATTAACTTTGACTGAAGAGGTTAGGGGAAAGTAGATAAAAGGCAGCATTGATTGTGATATAATAAGGGAGAGTCAAATTAGGTCATGGCTAAAAATTGAAGATAAGTTGAAAAACTAAGCAACAATAAAAATAAAATCGTTGATAATAAAGCATTGTGCATATAGCATTAAGGAAAAGAGAGAAAATGGGATTTTTTGAGTTGGCGGGGTGGGGGTTGATTATGGGGATATGAATGGTCAGATAGAGGAATAGGGAAATATATGTGTGCTAGGTGTTTCAACAGCCCACTAAAAAAATTACTAATGATTATGATAAGAATACCTGAATTATTTATTTTTCTCAAAGATATGATTCTGTGTCTTAAAAGAGTATATATTATTTGCATATGTAGTAGTATCTTTCAGTATTGAGCCCTTATTATGGGCCAGACACATTACCAAGCATTTTCCATACCTCATCTCATTTAATTCTCATAACAGCCTAGCATAAATTTAAGAGATAATTCATTATATTTAAACATTTGATTATCTTAATTTCTACTTTGGCAAACTGAAATCCCCACCAAGTTCATTGAGTGTACAAAATGCAATCTGGGTTTGACCTCAAGTGTTCAGTATTTGAATTGTCTTGCTTTTATTAGTTAACAATTTCCAAACCCAATTAAAAGGGAAAGCAAGCACTTAAGAAGAAAACATGTTTTTGCCACATGCTAGTCTCATTATTTGGATAACACATTTATCCCTAATTAAAATGGTACCTAGAGAATTCCATAAACTGTCATTTATTTTTTAGCCTAATTCGTATCTCTTGTTCTCTTCTAAGGAAATTTACATCTTAAAATATCTTTGGTCAGAACTCATGTTCTAATTATTATTTGCATTTCTACAAGATCATTGAAATCAATTCTCTGAAACATACACATGAGATACTCTGAGTTTTCACCTTGCTTGTAAAAGAATAATATTTTTTCATATAAAATAAATATAAAATATTCCCTAAGTAAAAAATTATTCTCAAATGAGTAAACTAGTTACACAGTGCAAAATTCTGTCAAGGTATTGCATTTTTTTAATAAAGTAATTTAGTATCAATCAGTGATAACAACTGAAGGCTAAATTATTTCCTAGTTCAATAAAAGATGCCTTATGACACTCAAGCTGAAAAGATGCCATAACAAATATATATGTGATAGTGGATAAATACATTTAAAGTTTTCAATATCTTGACCTATCAAAATGGTAAATTGGTAAAAACATAGGTTCGTTACAGGTTTTTTTTTCACATTATATATAGAAAGAAATATGGATATTTGTAAAAATAAATACTGAAAAAGTAGTAATATTTTAATATAGAAAAAACTATCTTACTTTTAAAACACAAACTTTTACATTTGTACTTTTCATAACATTCTTTTGCCAGTTGTATCTTCTGATTTCGAGTCATTATGAATTTAATCATTAATTGACTAACTCTTTTTCTGATCTCTAACCATTTTGTTATTGCTGTAGAAGCTTGAGGTTTATTTTTCGATTATGATCATCTATGATAAATTACATTTCTGATGACATATTAATATATAACAACTAAAGTTATCTGTTAAAAAGAAATTGTTTTACTTAGGGAAGTAGCACAAAACTTTCCCTGAAAATTCCTGTTTTAATATTCATATTTGCCATTCTCTCCCTTTTCTTAGAGAAAGAGACAGAGGTAAAGACAAACAAACTTTCTGCAACCAGGTTATCTTTGGTAAATACCAATTATTGGCCTTTTTAAACAACATCTAATAAGACATTGACTAACCCATACTCATTTTTTTATTCTCATTTTTAATTTTCTTAATGGTTTTTATAAGAACTGTAATTTTTCTTCTTCTTAAAAGACGTTAATGTCTTGAAAACTAGAAACTATATGATCTAATTTAAGAAATATTTTCTTAATGCAGCCATTATGGAAAACAGTATGGAGTCTTCTCAAAAAATTAAAAATAGAGCTACCATAAAATCTAGCCATTCCACTTCTGGGTATTTATTTGAAGAAAAATGAAAACACTAATTCAAATTCATTATGTATCCTTATGTTCATTGCAGCACTATTTACAATAGCCACGATATAGAAGGAAGCACCCTAAATGTTTATGCGTAGGTGATTGGATAAAGAAGATATAACACACACACACACGCACACGCACACACACGCAAACACACACACACTGAAATATTACTCCTCCATAAAAAATGAAATCTTGCCATTTGTGAAACTGTGGATGGACCTACAGGATGCTATGCTAAGTGCAATATGTCAGACAAAGAAAGACAAATACCATATGATTTACTTACATCTGATATCTAAAAAACAAAACAAAAAATTAAACAGAAACAGACTCATAGATACAGGAAACAATATAGTGATTACCAGAGTGGACAGGGGTCAGGACTGACGAAATGTGAAGGGGAATGAGATACAAACTTCCAGTTATAAAACAAATAAGTCATGTGAATATAATATACAGCGTAGGAAATATAGCCATTATATTATAAGAACTTCGTATGGTGACAGAAGATAACTAAACTTATTGTGGTGATCATTTTATAATGTATATAAATATCTATCATGAACCAATATCATGTACTCCTGAAATGAATAGGATATCGTATGCCAATTATACTTAAATTAAAAAAGACTATTTTCTTAAAGATCAGAAATATCAGATAATATTAGGATAGAAATAAACTTAAATCATCATCAGATATGCAATTCTTCTCTATAATTCCTCCAACAAATTGTCATGTAGCTCTCTACTCACCATTGAAATAGATCTTTCCTTTTAGATCATTCTGAGTATTTAAAAATACCTGTCTAATCTAGAACCAAGATAAATGTTCTTAAAATTTCCACTTATTGTTTCTTAACCTGATCATTCAGGCTAAAATTAGAGATATGTATCCCCAATCATATTTTCATGTACCATTTACTTCACAGATATTTATTGAATGATATTATGTAATACAGAGTTAGGTACTGGG
The DNA here is from genome assembly GCF_902729225.1 of Pteropus medius. Lineage (NCBI taxonomy): Eukaryota > Metazoa > Chordata > Mammalia > Chiroptera > Pteropodidae > Pteropus > Pteropus medius. The sequence goes on along the minus strand of NW_024351730.1, from coordinate 36,264,856 downwards.
GACACAGATTTTTAAAAGTACACTTCCTCAAGTTGTGTGTAACACAGAAGTTAAGACTGAGACAATATAAGATGATTACAATATGTTTTGATAAATGCTCTCATAGAAATCAAAGCAGGTATGTCTGTAATCACATAGTATGCTACTTAATTCAGGCTCAGAAGAAAAGAAAACTAAATATTTTCACGTCTCTTTGTCCTTTGTTCCTACTTGGATCTGCGCTGTACGTGTGCTATGTCCCTGTGAATGCCACCATCTCCAGTAGCAGTGAGCTGCTCTCTGTGATCTCTATATCCTTTCTACATATAATATCTTGCATCAGGGAGGAACAAATCACTATAGTAATAGTAAATGCATTTGTCACCAGTTTTTAAGATATTAATGGGTTTTGAGAAGAATAAAAACATTAGTTTTTATAAAAAGCACTAAGAAAATGAAAAGTTAAAATAAAAAAATGTGTATAAGTTAGTTAATGTTTTATTAGATGCTGTTTAAAATAGTCAATAATGGATATTTACTAAAGATAACCTGGTTGCAGAAAGTTTGTTTCTCTGTCTCTCTAAGGAAAGGGAGAGAATGGCAAATACAAATATTAAGAGAGAGATTGAAACAGATTTTCTTTAATCTGGTAACATTTTTGATCCCCTTTGTTTCTTGGATATTGCTACTTTTTTTAGTATTTATTCTACCTTCATGTCTCTGCTCAGGTTCTTTAATTTTTCCTCATTAACAGCATTTTTTACAGTCAAGTGTAACTTAATAACAGAGTTATGTTCTGAAAAATGCATTGTTAGGCAATTTCCTCATTGTTGGAACATCGTAGAGTGCACTTTAGCAAACCTGGATGGTATAGCTTATCACACGCCCAGGCTGTATGGCATAGCCTATTGCTCCTAAGCTACAGAACCACAGCATGTTACTGTACGGAATACTGTAGGCAATTGTAACACAATGGTGAGTATTTGTGTATCTAAAATACTTAAATGTAGAAAAAGTACAATAAAAATGTTGTTTAAAAATGTAAATAATGGTACACCTACCATGAACTGAGCTTGTAGTATTGGAAGTCCTTGTGGGTGAGTCAGTGAGTGAATGGTGAGTGAATGTGAAGGCCTAGGACATTACTGTACAGTAAAATAGACTTTATAAACACTGTCCCATGAGTCCTCCCCTGCTTCCCTCTGAGAGGGTGAGAAATAGAACATCAAAGCTGTCAATGTTGCTCCATGAGCAGGGATGTGGGCTGCATTAATTGGAAATATATCGAGGACTAACTGGCTGGTAAGGATTAGATCACCATAATAGTGACTGTCGGGAAAGAGTGGAAGGTGGCCTGAGGATCGGTAGGTGAGTAAAATCAAGATGGAGAGATAAAGGAACATAAGAGATTGTCATAACAATGTGGTTTTGTTTATTTCCTGTTGGAACAGTGGTTAGATTAAGGAACTTTGGTCTTTATAAAAAAAAAAAAAATAGAGGGTGTTTAATGTCGAGAGACTATAGAACTAAAGATTTGGTATTTTGACTTTGGAAATTTATTTTTGGTTTCACTGACCCTATCTATCACAAAGTTTTCTCTGGCATTGAATTCATAGAATAAATAAAACTTATCTATGCTTTATATCATTATAGCTTGCAAGTATTTCTAAAGTACAGGAACAAACTGGTTCCATACTACCACAGAAAGCTTTTAGTAAAGTGACAGTGGCACTTAATTCTTGTTAAGGTAGCTCCCATGGACTTGTGTACAGGATGTTAGGTCCTTAACAAAGAATTTACAGCAGTGTACTCTAAAGACCATCAACTAGAGCCGGGAGGGCTGCAACACCTTCTGAATATGTAGCCCTGAGGGACAGGCTCCTCTGTGCTGAAACAGGCCAGTGGCTGACTGATTGGGATGTAATTTGTGCACTCAAAATTGAGGAGCTGAGTGAGAGCTCCACAGATGTTGCTTCCATCAGAGAAAAAAAAGTTCCTCCACATATCCTTCTATTTCTTAAAGGAAATTCAGCTCCATTATAACTTATAGGACTACTGTCCTGTATGCAGTTTGTCCTTGACTGAGCTGTCATCATGCAGTGCAGGACTCTATTTCAGTAACACTTCACTCTTCTGATTTTCCTCTTATCTTTCATGCAGCTTTTTCTAAATCCCCTTTACTGGTTTCTCCTTAGCTATATCAAATCGCCTCAGGGCTATGTCCTGTATCTTCTTCCTTTTTCTCTTCACAAATTATTTTTAAGTGATTCCATCTATTATTAGAGATTTTAAAAAATAATTTGTGAGCTTATAATGTCCTAAAGTTTTACCTTTAGGCAAAGCTACTGTTCTTAATTTGCATACCCAATTACATACTTGACATTCCATGTGGCTGCCTCATAGGCATTTGAAATTCAAAACTCTCAAATCTGAAATCTAGAATTTTTTTCTCTCTCCCTTCCACATCCAATCCCTGTGATTATACATTCAAAAATTTGACTTTATTCTATTCACATATCTCCATCTTCACTGCCACCATCCTAATTCAAGCCACCATTGTCTCAAGCCTGGATCATTGCAACGACTTCCTAAATCATTTCCAAATGTATCATACTTTAAACTGTCTAAAATTTATCTTAATATGACTAGTTGCTTTCGTAAAATTCTTCAATAGCTTTCTGTGATTTTTAATATGAAATAAAAATTTAATAATAGAGCCTGCAAGACATTGAAAGATCTGATCCCTAATTCTGTTTGAGTCTTATCTGATGCCTCTCTTTTCATAACTAACTTCTCCCTAGAATCATTTATGTTCTTTTATTTCAGCAAAAGCACCAACATCTTTTCCGCCTTATAGGCTTTCCCTATGCCAGCTGTGTCCTTATTACACTTATACCACAGCTGACTCCTGCTTACCCTTCAGAGAACATTTTTAGGTGGAATTTTTTTTACAGAGAGCTCCCCTGATACTATCCTCTTTTGGTTGTTGCTTTAGAGGACTTATACTTTTTGCTTATATTCAAGTTTTACCTATTTAATCATTATCTCCTAACTAAACAAGAAGTTCCCTTGTGGTAAAGGACCAAATTCATTTGCTTAGAGATTTACACATTATTTTTTAAAATGAGTGTGAGTTTTTATATTAAATGACACAGCACTTAACGATAGCACGTAAGCTTTTCTCACATTGTATCATCTAATGCACCTGTAACTCCTGTGATATTTCCCCCAATTTTTATATGATATTGAATAGTATTTAAAAATAAGAAAGAAATACATGAATGTTAACAAGAATTATCCTAGGTCACGTCCATTTCTAGGATTATGGGTGACTTTTTCCCACTCTCGAAGCATTTCTGTTTTCTCTGCAATTTATAAAGAATTATACATTATATATCTTTTATAAGTAGAAACTATAAACTGTAGAAAAAAATTCTTTTGTAAAGTAATTAAATTTTAAGGTTTTTTTTTCCTTCGATGATTTGGAATATCAGTGAAACTGGGAGAGAACTCCTCTTTTTGAACTAGTTCAAATAACTCCTATCTTTAAAAATAATTTTTTTTTATTGTTCAATTTCAGTTGACATACAATATTATTAGTTTCAGGTGTGCAATGTAGTGATTAGACATTTACATTACTTAATAATTGATCACCCTGATAAATCTTGCACCCATCTGACATCATGCATAATTATTACAATATCATTGACTATTTTTCTTATGCTATACTTTATATTCCCATGATTATTTTGTAACTACCAATTTGTACTTCTTAATCCTTTACCCTTTTCACCCCACAACCTCCTCCCATTTGGCAACCATCGAAATGTTCTCTGTGTCTATGAGTTTGTTTCTGTTTTGTTTATTTTGTTCTGTAGATTCACATGTAAGTGCAATCACATGGCATTTGGCTTTCTCTGTCTTATTTAATCCACTCAGCATAATACCCTTTAGGTCCATCTATGTTGTTGCCGATGGCAAGATTCCAATTTTTTTATGGCTGAGTAATATTCCATTGTTTATATGTACCACATCTTCCTTATTCATTTATCTATTGATGGACACTCAGGTTACCTCCATATCTTGGCTATTGTACATAATGTTGCAATGAACATGTGGATTTGCATGTCTCTTCAAAGTAGTGTTTTGGGGTTTTCCAGATAAATATCCAAAAGTGAGATTACTGGGTACTTCTTTGTTCCTTGTTATAGCCTTTGTTTTAAGTCTATTTTTTCTGGTATAAGTATTGTCACCCTAGCCCTTTTGTTTTGTTTTCATTTCATTTTCATGAAAAATCTTTTTATATCTCCACACCCCCAGTCTGTGTGTGTCTTTCAATCTGAAGTGAGTGTCTTCAGGCAGCGTATGTAAGAGTCTAGTTTTCTTATTCATTCAGTCATCTTATCTTTTGATTGGAGCATTCAATCCATTCACATTCAAAGCAATTGTTGATAGACATGTAGTTATTGCCATTTTATTATTCACCTTTTAGAAGTCCCTCTAATATTTGTTGTAATATTTGTTTGGTATTGATGAACTCCTTTAGTTTTTCCTTGTCTAGGAAGTTCTTTAGGTGTCCTTGAATTCTAAATGATAGCTTTGCTGAGTAGAGTGACCTTGGTTGTAGATATTTGCTTTTCATCACTTTGAATATTTTGTGCCAGTCCCTTCCGGGCTGCAAAGTTTCTGTTGAGAAATCAGCTGACAGTCTTATTACCTCCGTTGTAGGTAACTAACTGCTTTTCTCTTGCTGCTTCTAAGATTCTCTCCTTGTTTTTTTTTTTTTTATCTTTTAGCATTTTAATTATGATGTGTCTAGTTTTGGTTCTCTTTGGGTTCATCTTGTTTGGAACTCTCTGCACTGTCTAGGCTTGTATGTCTACTTCCTTTGCAAGGTTATGAAAGTTTTTAGTCATCATTTCTTCAAATAGGTTTTTTATTCTTTGCTCTCTCTCTTCTCCTTCTGGACCTCTATGATATGAATGTTCATATGCTTGATGTTGTCCCAGCACCCCTTAAACTGTCCTCATTTTTTAAATTCTTTTTTCTTGTTGCTATTTTGATTGGGTGCTTTCTGCTACCTTATCTTCTAAATCATTGATTCAGTCCTCTACTTCATCTAATCTACTGTTGATTCCTCCTAAAGTATTCTTCTTTCAGCTATTACATTCATTTCTCACTGTTTCATTTTTGTGTTTTCTAGCTCTATTTTTATGTTTTTATCTCTTTGTTAAAATTCTCACTGAGTTCATCTACTCTTCCCCTAAGTTAATTGAACATCCTTATAACAAGTGTTTTGAACTCTGCCTCTGGTAAATTGCTTGTCTCCATTTTGTTTAGATCTTTTTCTGGAGCTTTGATCTATTCTTTTATTTGGAACATGTTTCTTTGTCTTCCCATTTTGGCTGACTCCCTGTGTGTTTTTTTTTCTGTGTGTTAGGTAGGGCTGCTGTGTCTCCTGATCTTACTAGAGTGGCTTTCTGTAGTAGGTGTGCTGTAGAGCCCAGTGGCACAGTCTTCCCTGATCACCTGAGCTGGGTGCTCCAGATATATCCCTTGTATTGGTTGTGTGTGCCTTCCTGTTGTAGTTGAAACTTAGTTGCTGTTTGCACATCAGTGGGAGGGATTGACCTTCGGGCTAATTGGTTGTGAGGACAGCTGGTGAGGAGCTGACCTCTGGAGTAAGATTCACTTTAGCAGGGCTCCAGTGCCTGACTAGTCTGTCCTTTGGGTGTATTGTCCTCAAATGTGGTCCAGGTTGGAGCTCCGGCTTGGTGAAAAGCTGGTCATTGTGTTTGCTAGCCCGAGGGCCTCCTGAGAGGGGCCCCACTGCAGGCCAAGTTCAACCATAGCCTGTGTCCTGCCAAGGGCCACATGGCAAAAGTCACTAAACAACTTGAAGATGGCTGCCACCTGTGCTAGGTTTAGAGGTGCCTCAAGGGGCCAAGCCACAAACTAATGCTGTTGCTAGTACCAGGCTCGGGGCTGCTCAGCAAGAGGTACAGGGAATGTTGATGCCAGATACTGCTTGTTTGGGTTTTGTGAACCTATGAGAGATTTTAGAAAAGTCCACAGCATAAGTCAAAACAGATGTTTGTAAGGAAAAGCCACTGGCAGTGGCTTGGGTGGGCCCACAAATAGTGTGGGACAGGGTCTCAGGAAATCAGCAGGGCAGAGCAATCAGTGTTAGCCAGGTTGATGGAGACTCCGATATGGCAACCACCTATGTCTGAAAATCCCCATAATATTTTAAGTAGAATTATTGTAAATATTAATCAGATCAGGAAAATAAAGTATCAGAAATGAGGTTACTACTTAGGTTCTGAATGAGTGGTAGATTTTTTCCCAGCATCATTATCACTATAATGATCAACGTAATATACAAAAAAAAAAAAAAAAAAAAATTGCACTATAGTTTAACTTCAAAGATTTATCATATCATTAATGATTATTTTAGCCTGAGTAGATTTCAGCCAATAGAGAGGACTTTGGCTGGTTTGTGTGATAATAGAAGAACGATATTGACCTAAGTTCATTTATGCCAGAAGCAAGATGTTTTCCCTCAGAGGGAGATACTTGGTATAATTTAAATGTTCATTTCTGCTAAAGTAAAATGTTCATTTCCACTAAGGTCAATTTTACAAATGAAAAAAATTATTCCTATTAATCTTAATAATCACTCTAGAAAATCCTAGCCAAAATTATAAAAATGAAAATAATTCAAAGAAAGGTTTTATTGTTTTTAATTTCTTTTTCTAGCATCACCTCAGCTATTTCACATCTTTAATGTCCGTATTCCAAAAAAATATTTCCTCTGTAGTCATCTTAAAATAATTTATTGTGTTCGTACATACTTTTAATGCTAAATGAATAAAGAAATTTTTAAAATTGTAAAATCAAATGTTTTTATTAAAGTAAAACAATAATAGAGAATAAACTGAAATAGGCTATTTGCTCTTTTATAGTTTGAGTTCTTGGAACAAGTATATTGTTTTGGAAAGTTGAAAACAAATTCATCATACAAAATGTTTGATGTTCGGGGATAAAAGAACATTCCAGTTCTTGGAATTGTAGGCTCTCTTACCACTTCATCCAAAATTTATGAGAGCACACACACACACACACAGATTATAAACACATAATTTATAAACATAATATTTTATAAAAAATACAAATATCATTTTATATATTCTTATATATATTCATTTGTATTAAAGTACAATAGTAGCAAATTGTCATTATATTTGAGACTCTTTATTTTACCTCTGTATCAGAGTAAGAGTCAGAGAAATATTACAACAAATTTGATATTTGCTTTCAACATAAATTAGAGTGTTTGAGCCATTTCTCAAAACTCATTATTTAGTTGACTAGAGGGGTCTGCTATTGTGCAATATATTAGATAAAGCATTTAGTTATAAATCCAAATATTATAGGAATGGGGAAATAAGAATTGTGAACTTCAGACTTTAACATGTAAAAACTAAAATAGTACTTGCTTTATTCTCACATTTTTGATATAAAGATACTAGTAATGAGGACTGAGCAAGGTGGACTAGTTAGAAAGGCCCACCCATGAAGTCTATGAAAGCTTAAAAGATGGTAATGACCAGGATATAAGTCATGACATAAATTTTGTCAATTCAATCATAATATCTAGTATGTCAGGAATAGGAAGAGAGCACATGCAATCTTTTTATCAAGTAATAATAGTTACAAGTTTAGTTTATACACAGAGGTATTTGAGAGATAAAAGTTTAGCTAGTTACAATAACTAAACACAGCTTTTGACACTTAAAAACACAAAATTCAACTAAATAAATCTGAAGATCTAATGATGACCAACCATTCTAGTTTGCCCTGAACTGAAGTGTTTCCTAGAACTCTGGACTTTCACTGCTAAAACTGGAACAGTCCCAGGGAAAAAGTAAAGATTAGTCACTTTAAAAATACATGAGTAAATTTACTAGTACTTTAGAATACCACTAAAAAAAACAACAGCAACAATTAAACAAGTTATCTATTAATTTCACATATATAGTAACAAGTGTACATTAAATTTTAAGAAATTCATGAGTGGAAGGTTTGGAGAAATATGGCAGAGTGAGAGAGTCCCCAGATCACTCTCCTTGAAACAACAATAAGCTGAACATCTAAAACTCAACAGAAAACACCAAGACTGCACACCAGCATGTCTGAATGTGGGATCTGCACATAAGAGCTACCACAGGTCAGAACCCTGGGTATCAGGCGGTGGACTGGGAGAAATAAAGAAGCTGCCTTTCCCAACTGTGGGATCTCTCTGTATGGGGAGGGAGAGAGGAGAAGGAGTGGTGAGTTCCCTGAACAGCCCTGCCTGGGAGAGTTGTGAGTTCCATGCAGCCAGTGGCAGGACCCAGTCCTCAGAGCAGAAAGCAGAGAAGTCAGATGGCAGAGAAATGACAGTTGATTTTTACCAGCAGCAGTTGCAAAACTGAGGCTGAGCCACAGCCTCTAACCCCAAACCAAGAGGGCCCCTCCCTCTGAGACTGAACACCATGGAGCCCCAGGAGAATTTGAGCAAATGCTACGGAAACTGTCGCTAACAATGACAGGGACTCAGAAAGACGGTAGCGAGCATGATTAAATATCTACAAGAAAAAAAGTCATTATTAAGGCTTTATATAAAGCAGGGATCCAAGAGGTTTAGATGCCACCTACTGGAAACCAGAAGAAAAGCACCTTCTTTGCAGTGGGCTAAAGAGAGACCTTTATATAGTAAATCTTTTTCTGGAAAAAAAGCAGAATACATTTCCATTAATGCCCAAGTGAAGAAATAGTCCATTAAACATCATGAACAATCAAGGTGAAAGACATCTCAGAAAAGAGAAAAATCTCCAAAATATAAGCTTATAGACATAGAAATATGCGACTTAAGTGACAGAGAATTCAATTTCTGAAAAAACTCACTGAATCTCAAAACGAGTCATATCAACAATTTCAGGAACTGAAAAACGACTAGATGAGCAGAGCAAGGAGATTGAAACCCTCAAAAAGAACAGAATAGATCTTCTGGAGATAAAAAACACACTGCAAGAGTTGAAAAATGAAATAGCAAGCTTGGGAAATAGAGTCGACCAAATGGAGGAAAGAATCAGTGATATCAAAGACATAAATCTAGAAATAAATCAGAAGGAAGAAGAGAGGAAAAAAAGGATGAAAAATAATGAAAGAAATACAAGAATTCGCTGATACCATCAGGAGAGGAAACATAAGAATAATGAGCATTATCGAAGGCGAGGAAAAGGAGCAGGGACTAGAAAGCATTTTCAGACAAATAGTTGACGAGAATTTCCCAAATCTAAGGAACGAGCTGGAGACTGGAATTCAAGTAGGCAACAGAACACTCAATTATCACAACCCAAAAAAGGCCTTCGCAAAGACACATTGTATTAAAATTATCAAAAATCAACAACAAAGAGAATTCTCAGGGCAGCCAGGGAGAAGAAAACAGTAATTTATAAAAGAAAACCCATTAGATTATGGTCAGACTTCTCAGAACAAACCTTACAAACCAGAAAAGAATGGAATCAAACATTTAAACTATTAAGTGAAAGGAACTACCAGCCTAGAATAATGTATCCAGCCAAGTTCTCCTTTAGATATGAAGGAGAAATTAAAACCTTTGTAGACATACAAAAATTGAGGGAATTCTCCACTATGAGGCCTGCACTACAGGAAATACTGAGAGAGGTCAGCTCACCTACAACAAAATGATGGAAAAAATATATATAATTAGGAGTAAGGTGACTATCAGGCAAATAGAAGCAGAGGATTGTAACCCTTACTAAAAACAGGGCATTATAAACTTAAATAATAAGAAGAGAATTGCTTTAGTAAAATAGTAATGAACATTCAACATACATAGAGACAAATTTGACAACAATGACTGAAAAGGGGAGGATTAGAAGATCCAAATTCGCAAAGGAGAATGGAGATAGGCACGTGCAGAAGAAAATGGACAACTGTATATATATAACTATCCTTTACATATTCATAATGGTAACCACACACCAAAGATTCAGAACTGAAGTATATAACATAAAACAAGAAGAACCAGAGGGAAAAAACACAAAAGCCAACTAAAATTAAGAAACAGAAGCACAAGGACAAAGAAGTAATGGAAACACCGAGCTACCAGAAAGCAAAAGATAAAAATGGCTATAAGAAGACCTCATATTTCAATAATCACCCTAAATGTAAATGGAATGAACTCAACAATAAAAAGATACAGAGTTGCAGAATGTACCAAAAAACAATCCCCGCCCCCCCACCCCCCCAAAAAACAACCACATTCTGCCTCCAGCAGACGCATCTCAGCTCCAAAGACAAATATAGACTCAAAGTGAAAGGGTGGAAAAAGCTATGTCAAGCAAATGGCATTCAGAGAAAAGCAAGAGTAGCGGTACTATTATCAGAAAAAATAGACTTAAAAATAAAAAAGGTAAAGAAAGATACTGAGAGACAATTCATAATGATAACGGGAATCATGCACCAAGAAGACATAACACATTAATATCTATGCTCCCAATCAAGGAGCCCCTAAATATGTAAAGCAATTACTAACAGAACTAAAGGGACAAACAGACCAAAACCATCATAGTAGGGAACCTAAATACCCCACTGTCGGATATAGACAGATCATCCAAATAGAAAATCAATAAGGAAATAACATCCTTAAATGACACATTAGACCAACTGGACATAGTTGACATTTACAGAGCCTTCCATCCCAAAGCAGCTGCTTATACATTCTTCTCTAGTGCACATGGAACATTCGCAAGAATTGACCACATACTGGGACACAGAGATAACCTCAACAAATATAAGAGGGTTAAAATTATACCAACCATATTCTCTGATCATAATGCTTTGAAACTAGAGATCAACTGCAAAAAGAAAGCGGGAAGAACCATACATACATGGAGATTAAACAACATGCTACTGAAGAATAACTGGGTCAAAGAAGAAATAAAAAGAGATATCAAGAGATATATAGAAACAATTGATAATGATAGCACAACATATCAAAAATTTGGGGACATGGCAAAAGCGGTCATAAGAGGAAAGTTCATATCATTACAGGCCTATCTCCAAAAACAAGAATGAGCCCACGTAAACAACTTAACGCTTCATTTTAAAAAACTAGAAAAGGAAGAACAAACGAAGCCTAAAGTCAGAAGAAGGAAAGAAATAATCAAAATTAGAGCAGAAATAAATGAAATTGAAAACAAACAACAGCAACAACAAAAACAATAGAAAAAATAAATGAAACAAAGAGCTGGTTCTTTGAGGAGGTTAATAAAATTGACAAACCCCTAGATAGATTCATTAAAGAAAAAAGAGAAAGGTCACAAATAAACAAAATCAGGAATTAATGAGAGGAAATTACAACTGACATCCCAGAAATACAAAGGATCATGCAAGAATACTATGAAAAGTATATAACACCAAATTTAATAACCTAGAAGAAATGGGCCATTACTTAGAGCAATACGATCTTCAAAATCTACCAAAAAGTAAAAGTCCAGGACCAGATGGCTCCACCAGTGAATTCTACCAAACATTCAAAAGAGATTCAATACCTATTTTCCTCAAACTCTTCCAAAAAATCAAAGAGGAGGCAATACTTCCCATTTCATTTTATGAGGCCAATATTACTCTGATACCAAAACCTAGTAAAGATAACACAAAAAAAGAAAACTGCAGACCCATAATCTCTCACGAACACAAATGCAAAAATCCTAAATAAGATACTAGCGAACTGAATAAAGCAACATATTTAAAAGATTATACATCACGATCAAGTGGGCTTCATCCCAGGGGCACAGGGATGGTTCAACATACGCAAATTGATTAATGTGATACACCATATAAACCAATTAAAACAGAAGAATCATATGATCATATCAATAGATGCAGAAAAAGCCTTCGACAAGATACAGTACCCATTTATGATCAAAACATTTAACAAAATCAGTATAGAAGGAAAGTATACCTTAACATAACAAAAGCCATATATGACAAGCCCTCAGCCAACATTATATTTAATGGTGAAAAACTAAAAACGTTCCCTCTAAGATCAGGAACAAGATTGCCCAATATCGCCATTGTTATTCAATATAACATTGGAGGTCCTAGAGACTGCAGTCAGACAAGAGAAAGATATAAAAGGCATCCAAATAGGAAACGAAGAACTCAAACTATCACGGTTTGCGGATGACATGATTCTCTATATAGAAAACCCTAAAGACTCCACAAGAACACTACTAGAAACAATAAGCAAATACAGTAAAGTTTCTGGATACAAAATCAACGTTCAAAAATCCATAGCATTCCTATACTCTAATAACGAAGTGTCAGAAAAAGAAGTGGAAAAAATAATTCCTTTTGCAATTGCAACAAAAAGACTAAAATACCCAGGAATAAATCTAACGAAACATGTGAAGGACCTATATAATGAAAACTATAAGATTCTATTAAAAGAAATCGAAGAAGATACAAAGAAATGGAAAGATATTCTGTGTTCTTGGATTGGAAGAATCCACACAGTTAAAATGACCATATTACCTAAAACATTATACAGATTCAATGCAATCCCCATCAAAATCCCATCGGCATTTTTTAAATAAATAGAACAAAAAATCATCAGATTTGTATGGAAGCACAAAAGACCCCAAATTGCCAAAAACATCCTGATGAAAAAGAACGAGGCTGGAGGCATCACTCTGCCCAACTTCAGATTATACTACAAAGTGACAGTAATCAAAATGGCATGGTATTGGAAGCAAAACAGACACACAGATCAGTGGAACAGAATTGAGAGTCTAGAAGTAAACCTATATTTATATGGGCAAATAATTTTCGACAAAGAAGCAAAAAACATACAGTGGAGCAAAAAAAGTCTCTTCGATAAATGGTGCTGGGAAAAATGGAAAGCCACCTACAAAAAGAATGAAATTAGGCTGCTAGACTGTTGTCTATCATCATACACCAAAATTAACTTAAAAGGGATTAAGGACCTGAATATAAGACATGAAACAATAAAATGCTAGAAGAAACTCAAGAACCTTGGACTTAGAGGATTTTATGAATTTGACCTCAAAGGCAAGGGATGAAAAAGCTTAAATAAATGAATGAGACTACATCAAACTAAGAAGCTTCTGCTCGGCAAAAGAAACCGTCAACAAGGTAAAGAGACAACCATCTGAATGGGAAAATATATTTGCAAGCAACACTTCTGATAAGAGTCTAATATCCAAAATATACAAAGAACTCATACAACTCAACAACAACAAAAAAACAAATGATCCAATTGAAAAATGGGCAGAGGAGAGGACCTGAAAAGACACTTCTTAGAGGACATACAAATGGCCAATAAGTATTTAAAAAGATGCTCAATATCGCTAACTATTAGGGAAATGCAAATCAAAACCACAATGAGATATCATCTCACATCTGTTAGAATAGCTATAATCGACAGGACAAGTAATAAGAAATGTTGGAGAGGATGTGGAGAAAAAGATACCCTCGTATACTGCTGGTGCGACTGCAAGTTGATAAGCCTCTATGAAAACAGAATGGAGATTCCTCAAAAAGCTAAGAATTGATCTACCATATGATCCAGCAATCCCTCTACTGAGTATTTACCCCAAAGACTCAGAAACCCATATCCAAAAAGATATTTGCACACCGATGTTCATAGCAGCATTATTCACGGTGGCCAGGACATGGAAGCAACCTAAGTATTCTACGATAGACGATTGGCTAAAGAAGCTGTGGTACATATACACAATGGAATGTTACTCAGCCATAAGAAGAGACGAAATACTACCATTTGTGACAACATGGATGGACCTTGAGATAATCATATTAAGTGAAATAAGCCAGACAGAAAAAGCTGAAAATCACATGATATTATTTATATGTGGGATTTAAACCTAAAATCAACAAATGAACAGGACAGAGACTCGTGGACATGGACTATAGACTAGTGGTTACTAGGAGGTAGTGGGTGGGGGAAGTGGGGGAGGTAGACGTGGTAAAAGGGGTCAAATATGTGGTGACAGAAAGAAATCTAATAATGAGAGGTGAACACATAGTGTAAATATATATATATATGCCTTATTGTTAAAGTATACAGCTGAAACATTGGATTTAGTTAACCAATGTCACTATAAAACATAAATAGATAAATAAATTTTAAAAAAGAAAAGAAATTCAAGTTCATTTTTTTATATATATGTACCTCTCTTTTTATCACTCTCAAGTTGTTTGTTGTCTGTGTTTTGTTTTTAGCAAACTATCTGAATCCTTTTGCTTCAAGAATTCTGTAGCTATTATTAATGAAGACGTAAGTAGATTTGGCCTATTGCCCAAAGCCTTTTAAACAGAAGTGTGCATCTCTTCAAACTCCATATATTGTCATTTATGATCAAGAGGTTAAATCTATAATCCTGGTAATTAATATACACCCCTTGGAATTTCAAGCAACACCCACCATTAAATAATATTCTTCTTACTATGGTCAGAAGATGAAAGCCATATCTTTCTTGGTGATATTTTCTACCATCAATCAATGTGAAGCATAATATCCTGGAACCAGGAGGTTGTTAAGACAGAAGCAGAAAACAGTCTCAGGAGTCACAGTTCTAAGAAAAAATAGCTTATTGCTCCATTAACACAACAGTTAGTTGTCCTCTAATGTTAACCATTTTTCTAGTCACATTTAGACTAGAGAATGCTTAAATGCAAACTGCATTTATTTTTCTAAAAAAATCCAATTTCTTTACCAAACTTTATATGATCTAGATCCTAGCTGCTCTCTTCAAACATCATATGCTCCCCACTTACAACTCCTACTACCCATCTCATTCTGGTCACATGAGCCTCTTTGTTCCTAGAACATGCCAAGCAGGTTTCCACTTCTGAGTTTAGTTCATGCACTTGTTGCTTGTGCCTGGAGTACCTCATTGTAAAATACTCCTTGCTAGATGTCTACTTCTCTTGTTCTTCAAATGTTGCCTAATAAAAAAGACTTTCCCTTTATTAAATGGAAAAATCTTTATCGAATTCAACAAATGATTCCCTTTTGTTATAGAAAATTTAAAAGAGCAAATGGAAATGTCTTTGCATACATCAGAGTTGTGATTTTTTTTCTGATAAAAGCACTTGCTAATTTCTTCAAAAGTGGCTTTCTGTTTTAGACTTTCTTTTGTGATATGTTAGTTTAGATAATATAATATTTCCATATCACTGGTGACATGACTTAATGACATGACTTAATGACATAGACATGGACCAGAATGGGTTAAGGTCTTATCTTTTACCTCTACTTATGTAGATTTAGATGAATGACTTAAGCAAGTCTCTTGGCTATTTTGACCTCAGTTTTCTCCATTATGAAATAGGGATTGTAATATTTTATATTAATCTCAAGCAGGGAGCAAATAGAACATCTCTGGAGTTTCTACTTGCTATCTTGGATTCACTTTTCATTTGCTTAATTATTCTCATTGAGTTCAGAAAAGGAGTGGCTTGAATAGATTTAACTAAATAATGTGAAAGGGTAGTATTACTACTACCTTCTTATATTTATAGTTTGATTAAAGTATAATTATGAAATGCAAATATTTAAAGTTTACAGTTTGATAAGTTTACATATATATTTATATATATTTTTACAATCATAATAAATGTTCTCATCCCAAGGTCAAGCTCCTTTGTAACACATTTCTTTATTCACTACCTCCCACCCAGGCAATCACAAGGCTGCTTTCTTTCACTATACATTAATTTGCATTTTTTAAAATTATGTATAAATAGAATCATACAATATGTACTTTGTTTGGCTTTTTTCATACACAATAATTACTTTGATATTGATCCATGTTGTTGCATATTCAACTGTTTTCTTTTTAAATTTCTGAATAATATTCTATTATACAAATATGGCATATTTATCTCTTCATCTATTGGCAGACCTTTGGGTTATTTCCAGTTTTTTGTTTGTATGTTCGTTTTTTACTATTTTGAACAAAGCTGCTATGAACACTCAAGTACAAATACTTGCATGGATATATACTTTTGTTTCTCATGGGAAAATACTTAGGAGTGGAATGGCTAAGTCACTATGTTAATGTTTAACTTTTTAAGAACAATATTCCAAAGTGGTTGCATGATTTTACATTTCTAACAGGAGAGATGAGAATAGCAGATACTTCATGTGTTTGCCAACACTTTCAATGGTCAGCCTTTTGAGTTTAGCCATTCCAGTGGGTATAAAATAACATTTAATTAGCATGTCCCTAAGAATGATTAATGTTGAGCATTTAGCTAAGCTACTCCATGGCATTGTTGCCTTGGGATCCATTTTGTTTGACCAAGTGGCCTGTAAGTGAGACTAGGTCCTTCATGCAAATGCATACCTTATATAACATCTAGAGTCACAAGGAAATATAAGTTCCTGATGTGACTTCCCCAACAACCCTCATGATAAAGTCTCCCAGGGCTTTTCCTTGTGCATCCCTTAGATAACACCTCCTGAAGCTTGCCAAAACACGGTTCTTTTTGGTTTGAATTGACCAATTAAGCCTTAGCCCAGGAGGCTGAAAGTACTCTGCCCCAGGTCCTGTGGCTGTCTCTGCCTGCACTCTGCCTTGCCTTCCTGTGTGGCCCATGAAAGCTTGCTGTATAATTCCCTCCTGTCTCTCATGATTACCTAACTACCTAACAGACACATAGTCTGACAAAGATAAAAATTTATCTTTTCCTGTTTTGATTAGTGGGATGTCAAACTTAGTTAGAAATCTATCACTGCCTTAATTATCACAGTCTTGTTACCATAACCATTAAAAGTAGAACATAACATCTAAGTTCAAATCTATAGAAATAACCCAAAAGATAATAGAATTTTTAGCCAATTCTTTTTGTTAACTCAGACCAAGATCAAAATAGTACTCTAGTGATGGTCTACGTGGGGAATTGATTTAGGCAATTATTTTAATTTACTTTTTAGTATTAAATAAAATTCCTGGCTTAACTATGATCATTTTTTAAAAAATGATCTGCATTTAAACATGGCTGTTCATAGTGTATGACTTAATGTTTATTTTGTTTTTCTAAAACAAACACAACTCTTTTTGCAACTTCACAGTTTCTGTTCTCAGAATTTTATACCCCTCCCTAATAAACAATAATACCCGTTTTTCATCATACACTTGAGGCAGGATAGTTTGTCTAGGGAAGTTCCCCTCCTTCAGGATACAGCTTTGGAATTTTTCATTAGTCCCTTACTCAGCCTTCTCCCTGTTTTGATTTCAAGTGTGAGACCCCAGCATGAAAAACAAACCAAGACCTGAAGACAGGATAGGTGGCCTTAAGCTGCCTCTTCCCTTCCAGGTTGCATGAGAAACTAACCAAAACCAGGAGGCAGGCTGGATAACCTTGGGACAGCTCCCACTCCCAAGAAAACAAAAGCCCATAATTCAGACAGCTAGGGGCAGACTGTCTCTCTGAGCTGCCTGCACTTTTTCCTTAAGTGTGTACTTTTGCTTTAATGAAACTTGTACTTTTCTGCTTGCTGTTTGTCGTGGCCTTGAATTCTATCTTAGGTCATAAGAAAAGAACTCCAAGTAGCACTTCAGCCTAAGTGATAAGAAGCATGATATTGATCATGGTACCTTGAAAATGACCTTAATGACATCACATACCCTGACATAGCAACATTTGTTCCAAAAGTTATATATTTTTTATTAGTTTCAAGTTTACAGTACATTGATTAGACATTTATATAGTTTAGGAAACAATTCCCCTGATTAACCTCTAGCTCTACTCATAGCCATTACCTTACTGCTGACTGCATTCCTTATGCCATGCTTCCCATCCCCATGATACTCCATCAACTACTAATTTGTACTTCTTTAACCCTTCATCTCTTTCTCCCAGTCCCCCTGCCTCCCCTCTGGCCATCGCACAATTGTCCTCTATATTTATGAGTCTGTTTTTGATTAGTTTGTTCTTTTTGTTCCTTAGATTCCACATATCAGTGAAATCATATGGATTTAACTTGATCTGACTTATTTTGCTCAGCATACTAACCTTGTGGTACCTTGAGAATGACCCTCATGACATCCCATACCCTGACATACCAACATTTGTTCCAACAGTTTTCGGAGGAAAGAGTTCATTAGTAAAAAATAACAATAATAATAATAATAATAATAATAATAATAAATCAATCAATCAAAATTCAAAACTAATTATTAAAATAAGTCAGACCTATACATTTTGAAATGTAATCTTGATTACATTTATGAAAAAGCTGCTTAAAAATGATAAATGTCTCTGCAATAAAAAATAAAATAGAATTCTGTTAATACCATCTCATGGAGAAAACTACTGCTACCATACCATAATAACCGGTGGTCGCCAATCTGTTACTGTCTTACTCATGTACTTTTATTTATGTGCTCACATTTGGATCACATACACACACACATACAAAATTCTTTTTCTCAGTCATGTTTGGTGAAGAACGTAATTTAAAAAACAATATTAAAGAATATTTTAAAGTGTATGGACTACAAATGTTCTAATTCTCACGTATCATACTCAGACGTATATTTATCTAAAAATGAAATTTAAATCAACAAAATAATAAATATTGCATCAAAAATAATTTAATCCAGTTTAGTGATGAATAAATAATCACTAAGTGCATTTATTCATGGAATCATTTGATACTTAAACAGCAGCAATATGCAGTTTAAAGTCAGAACCTATATTCATTTATGATTCCCATGAGGTTGTAGAAATCATCCACATTTGGGATTTGACTGAATATTAGTGTAGAAGAAATTTCTAACATAATAGAAGTACTAAAGGATGTGTCCAATTTCCGTTCCTCTAATCATTTGGACTTGGCTATTTATAGATTAGAGATTATAAAGAAAGCTTGACAAGAGTTCACCAGAATCAGAAAATTAAAATTCTCTTTAAATTCACACATGCTGCCCAGAATTTTTAGAGCTTCCTAGAAATTATACTAATTCCAGATAGCATAGCAATATTTTTCATTCACTGCGAATTCTGCTAACTCTTGTCAGCAAAAGGAGGAAATAGATTTGATCTATTTATTCACTAAAATTGTACTACTTGGAAAGAATTTCTGGAATACTTATAATTTCTCATAGAATTCTGCTAGTTCTGGTCAATATATGAATCACAGGGAAAGAAAAAGCCATATCTTATCTCGTTCTGAATTTACAAAAGTTAACATTGAGTAAAGGAGATCAGAGATTTAATCATGACCTTTTCCAGGCATGTATTAAAATGATTTTAGAGGTTAAACTAAAAATTCACAGAATCAGAGTTTCTTAGGTTGAGCGAATGCTCCTATCTATAGAGACACTTTAAAGAGCCATTTCTTCTAGTCGGTGTCAAGCTGCCTATATGTCCCTTCATTTTATTAATATAGAGTATGTTATATAAAAGAATTGTTTTTCATAACATTCAAGAGCCACTCACATACAAATTTAATATTTTTTTTAATTGGAACTTTAGATATGACAGGAACTATGGAAAATATTTAGTTCAGTATTTCTAGTTTTATAGATGGTGAAATTGAGCTCAGTTCTCGTTGAAGAGATTTCTTAAAATTACCTTTTCATTGTTATTTTTGCCTATTTCCTCAGCCTAATCACACTGTACATTGAAATGATTATATATACTACTATTGGTCTGACATTCACATAATCCCTAATTTAACAGTTATACTTTAAATTTCAGCACTAGTGCTCACCACTCTCCCTAATTATATATTTCTATGTGCTTTTATTAAAAAAAAAATAATTGACATTGGTTTCTTAGTATGTAACATTCCTCATCACAAATCATGAAAACTTTTAAAAATAAATTTATTCTTTATTTGTTCATAATTCATATATAGATATCATAGAATAGTTATCATATTCTAGATTAGATAAAATCTCTACTTTGTCAAGATGCAAACAAAAATGCCCCAATTTTATTCAAGATAACCTGTTATTTTCTAGGTGTAGGCACACTTTCAAATGGTGCTGTGAATAATGATTATTTTGGTCACACATAGGAAGAGACCAAAAGGATGGTTGTCAAAGGGGAGAAGGATGGGGGATAAATGAAAACGGTGAAGGGGAATATAGTTGATAATATTATGATA
Organism: Pteropus medius; assembly: GCF_902729225.1. Lineage (NCBI taxonomy): Eukaryota > Metazoa > Chordata > Mammalia > Chiroptera > Pteropodidae > Pteropus > Pteropus medius. The sequence continues at coordinate 36,244,638 of NW_024351730.1, read as the reverse complement.
AGTTTGCACTGTGACATGATTAGTGGGATGATCACACTGTAAGGTATCAAAATGTCAAATCGCTATACTGTACACCTGAAACTAACATAATTAGTATAATATTATATACCAATTATACTTAAATTAAAAAAATAGGTAAAAGATCTGAAAAGACACATCATCACAGATGATAACCAAGAACAAGTAAATATATTAAAAAGTACTCATCGTAATAATGTTAGCAAATTGCAAATTAAAACAAAAATGAGATCCCATTATATATCTACTAGAATGGATGAAATTGAAAAACAAAAACAAAAACAAAAAACCTGACAAAACCAAATGGTGGTGAGGGATGTAGAACAAAAGAAATTCTTCTCATTGGAGGAGAAGATACAAAAAGGTATCCTAACTTTGAAAGATGATTTAGCAGTTTCTAACAAAGCTAGCCATAATCTTACTATATGATCCAGTAATCACGCTTCTAGGTATGAACCCAAAAGAGTTGAAAATTTATGAACACATGAAAACCTGCACATAATTGTGTACAATATTTGTAATTGTCAAAAATGGAAATAACCAAGATTTCAAAATGTGACTGGATAAACAAACTGTGGTACATCTATACAATGGAATATTATTCAGTTATTAAAAGACATGAGCTATCAAGCCATGAAAAGACATGGAGGGACCTTAAATGTATATTGCTTAATGAAGGAAGCCAATCTGAAAGGACTACATACTGTTTGATTCCAACTATATAACATTCTGAAAAAGGCAAAATTATAGAGGCTGCCAGGGTTTCAGGGAAAAGAAGAAGTATAAAAAGAAGGAACACAGGGTATGTTGTTATGGTGGATACATGTCATTATATATTTGCCAAAACCCATAGACTGTACAACATACAATGAACCAAAATGTAAAATATGGACTTTTGTTAATAATATATCAATATTGACCTGCCAGTTGTAATAAATGTACCATACTAATACATTAATAATGAGAGAAACTCTGGGGTGGGGGAAGAATGAAAGTATAAAGGAATTCTTTGTATTATCTGTTTAATTTTCTGTAAACATAAACTGCTCTAAAAAAATGAGGTCCATTAACGTTTTTTACTGTTATCCATATACAATGTAACATTTTAATTATAGTCACTGGTGGTTAAGGCTGTTGGTCCACTAAGCTACCAAAAATTAGTGTGTGTGTGTGTGTGTGTGTGTGTGTGTGTGTGTGTGTAATGTTACTAAGGCTGAGAAAAATATTTGGAACCATGGCTGGCCTGTCAGTAACCAAAACTATTTTTTTCAGTTAACAAAATGCTAATTGCAGATTGCTTTTACTGAAGATGAAAAACTTATATCACACAATTGTTCATGTAATTGCCATAATGCAACACCTTAAGAAGTCCTTAAAATCTCAAATACCTAGACTGTATAAAATTTATATATATAAAATTGCAAAAAGTAAAATCTCATTTGTCCTCTAATCCAATTAGGTATTTTTTTGTTTTGATCACAAACAGTAAAATGAGTTATCATATTCACTATATGTAAAACAATTTAAAAGTTGTCTCCTCTCGTATAGAAAAAGCTCTTGTTTTAATGGTTCATTTCAGAGCCTTCCCTATTATTATGAAGGATGGTTCTTATGATGTAGTTTTACAGCAATAAAACAAAAGAGAATGTGCAGTGACCATTTTCTATACGATGGTAGTTGAGAGAATTACTAAAACAGTGTGTAAAGAGGTGACAGTTATATTTAAATGACAACTCTTAAATGAGTTTCACAAAGCCTCCTTCTTTAAAGAATGATACATATGATGTATTATTGAATTGCACACTTGAAACCGATATAATTTCATTAACCAATGTCATCCCGATAAAGTTAATAAAAAAACGATGCCAGGTTTAGGACTAATCTCGTTAGAGTGCATCTCTCATTACCTACACTTAAAGCCTGTTGATTAAAAAGGACAAAAATAAATTTTATTTTAGCGATACAATCAATTTTATTTTTACTTAAATGCATTCCAGTGGATTTCATAAAATACTTTTCTTCTATCTTCAGATAATTTGATATAACATGTTATTAGTGTCTCGCATATCACTATTTTTTTATTTGTTCCTCTCATAATAACAAACGTGTAAGCTCACAGTTTTCCATATGGTAATGAACTATAACTACTATTTATTGAGACAATTAAAACCCTGGGCATTAAAGTCCTGTGTACTTCAATGTTTATTATTAAATAATAATATTGTTTCAGAATCTTATGCCTGTAACAAGGGAGGAAAAATATAATGGTTAACATTGTTTTCCTCAATCCAGAAGGAATGGTTTATAGTATAAAGCTTTAAATTGTTAAATTTTTCACTTAGTTAAATAAATATGTATACATCCTCAGCATTCAGTTTCATTATATTTAAACACTCCTTTGTAAACTAATTCTCAGTAGCTCTGGAAATGTTTAAATTCAGAACACTGTCACAATCAAGGTGCTGGATACAAAACGATGTTGCACACTACATTCTACTCTTCAAATATCTGTGCTCTCATACTCTCCAAGTATCTACATTTAATAGTAGATACTTCTATCAATTATAATTTCATCTTGGCTAAAGCACAACAAGGTTGAAGGCTAAGCAGATGTCTGTCACAAACAGAGGAACACAAATAAAATTTATGGGAATTTTTCAATCTGGGAGCAAAACAGGGAATTAGTTACCAAACTCATTTTATTGCTCATGAGTATTATGTGACAAACCCTCCACATAACATGTAGAAAATAATCATATCTGTGAACCCCAAACAGCTTATAAAACTTTTAACTGCATTGCCAGTATGACTGTTTGTAAGTAACTTAGTAATTGTCAATGTACTGAAATAATTTTCTTATTAATAAACAAAAAGAAAGAAAATATAGTAAAATAACAAATTAGGAAATCAACAGTTTATGCTTATCTTTTGTATTGTTAGGCAATCTTTGCCTTGAACTTAATTGTGGTCCATTCAAATGAGTTTTAGGTGGAAAAAATGTATATTTTTGTGTGATGGTGGATAGGTGAGGGGAACACTGTAGTATTCTTTTTCCCTTTTTTCTTAAGGCTATTCCTAATGTAAAATAGATTCTTCTCTTGAATTCAAATTTTGTAGCAAGAAAAGGAGATGAGAGAGAATATCTTGCGTTTTTGAAGTCTGGAAGAGAAATAAGAGAATGCAATATATAGTTTTGTATTTTATGAGTTTTGAGAAATTTCATGTTTTAGTACAGAAGGGTGTAGCCAAATTGCATTGCTTCAGATAGTTCTAATATTGTAAATTTGCCCAGTAGACTTCTGAACATACTCAGTTCTGAGGTTATGTTTGTTATTTTCGCTAAGCGTGTGAATTCAGGTTTAACATAGAACAAATATAAACCTCCCATATGAAATTCAATGACAGAATCCAGGGCCACTTCAGACAGAAGCAGATCATTAGGCTGAGTGGGTGTTAAGAGGATATTAATGAGGACCTCTGACTCCTCTCTCTCTTCACCTTCAGGTAAATGTAAATGAGAAATTGCTGAGAAATAGTTTTATCTCGTTTACTTTAAGAGGGGTCATGGTTTGAAGTAGTGATTCTTGAGGGAAATATAGAACCAAGAATTAAATTTTAGGATACACTACCAAATATAGTATTTATCTTTTTGTTATTTCATTGTATTAATTAATTTTCATGAAGTTTACAAAAATGTACACGTCATACTTAATACTTAATGATCCCTACCAAAATATGAAAAGCAATATGTATATCATGAATAAAAACATAAATATGTATACATATATATGACTTTCCATATTTTTATTCATATATTTGTTCATATATGTGTATGTCTGTGGCTTTCCATATTTTATTCCTACATGAATAAAATATGAGTAATATTTTATACATATTACATATTATTTATTATATAGAATAATATATATATACTACTCAAGCACAGAATGAGAAAGACCAATATTACCAAGAAGGGAGGACCAAAGAGTTGCGCTAAATTTTGCATTTGTTTTTTCTCTGTGAGGCACTTGCTAATTCTGGGTTCAGAACCAGAGGCTGAGAATCTAGGCTTTCCCAAGAAGAGCTGTTGCTACAGGACAAAGAAATCATAAAAAATTTCTGGCAGAATTACATATATGGAAATATATAACGTTAGCTGATGAAGGCAAATGACCAAACTTTCTCTTAGGGTGAAGCTTTTTAATATAGATAAGAGATTATAGGACTCAGATGACATTTTAATGGTACCTTTGCACGCACCAAAATACTAGACCTTTTCTTCAGAAGCTGTTCTCAGATAGATTCTCTGAGCATTTCATAACAAGATATTGGCAATTTAACATCTCTTTTTGTATCAGTGTGCTGGGGTTGTCACACAAAGTAATACAAATTGCATGCATTATACAACAGAAACGGTCTTACAGTTCTGGAGGTTAGAAATCCAAGATCAAGGTGTTAGCACGTTTGGTTTTTACTGAAGGAGAAACTGATCCATCCATACCTCTTCCCTAGCTTCTAATAATTTGCTGGTAATCTTTGATGGCATTCCTTGGTTTGTAGATACATCATTTTCATCCCTGCTTTCATGTTCATATGGCATTCTCCCTATGGGTGTGCCTGTCTCTGTATCTAAATTTATTTCCCCTTTTTTATAAAGACACCAGTTATGATGGATTATTGTCTACCCAAATGATCCCATTTTAACTTGAGTACCTCTTATTTCCAAATAAGGTCATATTCTGAGGTACTGGGAGTTAGAGCCTCAATATACCTTTTTGGGGGCACACAATTCAACATATAACTGCGAGGCTAGTTTTCAGGGATGCCATAAATCCCTCTGATTTCTCTCCATTTCTTTTTGCACAATTGCTGACACTATCAGTATCTTGCTGACGTAGGTGATTTGGCGCTACCCGGTCCTATTTCGGTGTTGCGCATAATACCTTATCATTTAGTTTTGTTGCAGAGGTTGTGGGTTTTGTTTTGCTTGTGTGCTCCTCCTGTTATTGTAGGAAATGTCTTGACATTAAAGACTATAACACCATCATTCTTCTGTTAGCCTTGTAAGCATAGTCAACACTGTGAAAATTTTTAGTTTTGAGATTCATATTTTTTAGTTTCAGAAAATTGTCAGTCGTTTTCTTCTTCATCATTTTTTTTCCTCCTCCATCATGTCTGTTTTTTCCTCTGGGAAATCTTTATAGTCACTGGTTTCGAGGCACTTGGGTTATCTTCCCTGTCTGTAGCCTCTTTCCTGTATTTTTCTTCATTTCTCTACTTTGCCTGCAGAGAAATTTGATACTTTCTATTTCTTAAGTCAATATCCTCTCTTTAGTTTGTGAAAACTGTTATTTATTCCATTTTACCAGTTACTACATTTTTATTATTGTCAGGTAATTCTTTTTCAAGCCTACCTACTTCTTACTTCAAAATCTCTAATAGATGTTATTTCTACCTATAATTTGAGAATTTTACACATGTAATTTAACATATTTTCCATATAGTCTATTCTATTTTTTTGAACGTGTTCTTTGTTTTGTTTTGGAAACTTGGATTTACATTTCATAGCATAGGATTTCCCAATAAATATTGTAAATTTCATTGAAATCCAAACTTGTGTGAAGTTTTCCATTCTCATGTAATAGTTTTTATCACAGTTACTTTATCCCAAGGTCTTTGAAGTTCGTGTCTTCAAATTAAGTCTTGTATTAATAGTTATAGGTCAGAGGTTGGCTCTTCTTCTAATCTTTAATGTAAGCCTTTGATTCTTGTGGATATAAGCAATCACAACATTTCTGCTTGATCCTAGGGGAATGAGTGGAGACATTTTCTTTCCTGTTTATGATACAGAAGTATAGCCCCACTCTTCACCTCAAACATGGAGCTTAGCATAATTTCTCTGACACTGACAGTACATATTTGACCCCAAGACTCACTCAGTCACTAAAACTCTAGTCCTTGGAGCCTATCTATTATACCAGTCTTTATAGGACCTGTGAACTTCAGTGCCAACTAAGAAGCTTAGCTTTTCTTTTACTACATGTTTATGAAATGTTTCATTTTTTTATAAATCAATATTTATTTTAAAAATTTCTTAAAAAATTTTACCTCTCTTAAATTTGAAGCAGATTGTCAAAATGTATTAATTCTACCATCTTGTCTCAAAAAAAAAAAAAAAACACCTCAAAATGAGATTATTTATGGGACCATAAAGGCACTCACTAGTCAGTACCCAAGCATATAAATCTTTCTTTTAAATATTGGCCCAATTAACTGTAGCTCTATTACTGATCTCATATATAACAGCCAACCAAGCCAGTTTATCTTCTTATACATATTATATATCTTAAATTCTCATCCTATGTTTGATTATTTCTTTGTCTCACTAAAGTTCAAAATGGCCATAATATTCTTTCGGTTAGTATAAAAATAATGTTGTCCATTTATTCCTTTCAGAAAGATAGTTTGTGAAGGCAGAAATAAAACACAGTGGATACTGTGGAGATGAGTAAATTTCTTTCTTGTTTAGGTCACTTGCCAGATGGATCACCACACGCTTCCTAAATATTCTTCCTATGATTAATGAGTCACTTGGCACAACCAAACGTTGCTTAGTCATATTTTCAGGAATGAAACCCCTAAGAGTCTGTTCTTATCTTTGGGCACCTAAAAGGTCACAGCTCAGAAATCTGGCTCTATATGAATTTCACTAAAAATTTCATAACATTGATAACATTATTAAGTTTATGAAAGTATTAATTTGTCATCAGACCCTGAATTATAACTCATAAAATAGTTTTGTAATTTTAAATAGTATGGTCTTGAAAAAAATTAAGAAGTGTCTATATAGCTACCAGCTATGTTATCATACCAATATGTTATTTCATGTATTTATAATAATTTTTATTCTTGAATATAAATTTTACATAAAAAATAAAACATTTAAAATCATTTGTGTTAAAATTACATTGTGGTAAATCGATGGCAGTATCTACCAAGGTAATCAGAAATGTCAGGTTTATTTTAACATGCTTGAAGCATTTATTTAAACATCTGCCTATCTCCTATAGCAATATAGAAAAAAAAATGAAAGAAATCATGTAGATATAAGTGAAACACACAAGGTAAAAACAGATATTCAACAAAATATAATTGTATTTCTGCAAAAGTATACTCTAGGCTAACCTTCCTCTAAATCACGGGAGTACAGAACTGTAGGATCTCATAAGAAACAAACACACTAATATTGAACCAAAAAGCCCATGGCACATATATCAGAATCATTGGCTAGAAAAGGCACAAAAAGTTCTTTGGTTTATATTTTAGCCTTACAAAAGTACTGTACCTAATCATATATTCCTGAAAAAGTATTCTGAAAACTCGCATCAGTCATAAAGTAAACCAGATTTCTCCAGTTTATATAAAAGCAGTCATTGTGGGAAATCTGACTTTTATTCTCACTCCAATCTTCACAAAATAAATTTAGTAGAAAAGTGGTTTTGCAGCATTTGGATAGGCATTATAGAAGTTTTCATTACCTGAGTAAAATTAGTAGTGGGAAAAGTCCAATTTAAGTGAATCCACTTAAAAAGGGAATTTAATTAGTAAATAATTTCAATATTTTTGTTGATAAGAAACAATGTAAAACAGTTAAGAACATTATATATTTAATGAAATTTACGTTAGTATTATAATGTATTAATTTTCTAAATAAATTATAACATTTTAATTTTTGCATCATTTCCTACTAATACCATCAAGTAGTATGATATCATATCTTGAGCTTCACATTTGACTTTTATAAAAGTTATAAAGAGAATCAATTCTGCAAAAATCTGAAAACAAATTCAAATTTTTTATATGCTTTTTAACCTTTTGATATTCAATTAGTCGTATCATTTACATTTTCCTTTTGTTTGTAATGATTGTGCCATAGATTGTGCCACTACTGTGTTAGCTATTTAGCTGTCTCTCAACTAATAGGAGGTAGTGGTAGAAAGTTACAAGGCAGAAGGAAGAGGCAGAAAAAAAGGCAGAAACTTTTATTCTGTCTCTGTAGGTATGAGAGTTGCTGGAGGTCGCCCTGTGGCAGCACACTTGTCGGGGCTTGTAGCCTGGTCACTGCTGCATTTTTTTCTTTTTTGGGGGGTGGGGGGGGTTTGGCTCAAAACCAAAACCAAATGTAACGAAGTCTCCAAAATGCAGCAGTAGTTGCAGGCTTGTGGGTTCTGGCACAGGCGTGGTGGCCATTTCTCAATATTACCTTTCTTTCATTTGCTCCTCCAATGACCCCTCTTTTACCTTTGCTCTTGTAGTCCTTTCAACAATTTTGGAACCATTTCTCTGGATTAAATTCCACCTGTTTGCAATGAGCAGAGTGATTTCTGTTTTCTTGACTGTGCCACAAGGACTGAAATGTTAATTATGACCGGCAGAGATCAATTCTTCTGTTAAGTATGGCAGGCTGTTGCAGTAGACACTAAATTTTAAGTGACTGGTTTATTAGAGAATATTTTAGTGTAAGGAATAATTTTGTTTCCGCAAAATGAAAGGTAATTTGGGAACTAATTTGATGAATTCTTAGACATCAGGAATGATCTTTAATCTGAGTGCAAGTTACCATAGTCAAATTGTTTGGGGAAAGATGGGTGTTGTGGACTGAATTGTGTCACCCTAAAATTCATATGTGGAAGCCTTAACTCCTAGTACCTCAGAATGTGACTCCATTATGATATAAGGCCTTTACAGAAGTAAAGGTAGGGTAGATTCTAATCCAATATGCCTGGTATCCTTATAAGAAAAGGAGTTTAAGACATACAGAAAGAGACACCAGAATGTGAGCCCACAGAGAAAAGGCTGTGTGAGAACGTCATGAGAGGCAGCCATCTGCAGGCCAAGGAGAGAGACCTCACTTCATCCAAACCTGCCAACACCTTGATCCTGGACGTTCAGGCTTCAGAAGTGGGAGACAATAAATTTTGGTTTATGTCACACAGTTTAGGATATTTTGTTATAGCAATTCAAACAGACTAAACAGAGGTGAAAGTAATGTAAATAGATGTTTTTACTGTGCAAATCACAACTGTGATTTTTTTCAATCAGATTATGCCATATATTTTCAAAATTTCTCATTCCTCTCTTTTTCTTTACAGAGCATCTTATAAATCTGATGTTAGCAGAACAGTTTTTCCAAATCTGCCCTATACTTTTTGTTTTTCATATTGTTTCTTCTCTCTAGCCTCAATTTTTCGAATTCCTTAATAAGCCTTTTAGGACCATGGCTCTTCAATCCAAACAGTACTGTTCTTTTCTTTTATCGTTTCATAATTGTAACTTCAGACATTGCGTTGAAAGTTTTAATAAATCCTTCCCAGACCGGTTCTCCATTCAGCTTTCCTCAAAGGTAAATTTTCATCTGTGAGCATGTCTTCATGGCTCCCTTATCTCCCCTTCATTATACAACATAACAAAATCAAGAATTACCTGAAAGTCTCAAAAGGAACAAAATGACATATTTGACATAAATTCAGTAGACTTGAATCTTAAAAACATATTAATATTTTCTTGAAATTAGTCTAAGATATAAAAACCCTCATAGGTTTGTAAGACTTTTTTATTTCCTCTGTTTTTAATAAAGAATAATGTATTAGTTTTCTATTGCTGTGTAACGAATTATCCCCAAACTTTTAGTGTTTATTTATTATCTCACAGCCTCCTTAAGCTGGGAATTTGAAAGCAGCCTGGGCTGGTAATTGAGGCTTAGAGGTTCTCAGTGATTTTAGTCCAAATGTTGGCCAAAGCTCCATATGAAGTCCTGATAAAGTCTGGAGGATGTGCTTTTTATCTTACTCACCTGGCTATTAGTAGGATGACTTAGTCCCTCATTAGCTCCAGAAACTTTAGTTCCTCTCAATGTAGACTTTTTACTGAGTGACAACTAGCTTTCCCAGAGATACTGATCCAAGAAAGAGGAAAAAGCCATAATATCTTTAATGACCTACTCTCAGAAGTGACATGCCATCACTTCTGGGATATCCTATTGGTCACAGAAACAATCCCTGACATGATGTTGGAGGGGTCTATGCAAGAGTGTGAATACCAGGAGGCCAGGGCATTGGGGCTATCTTGAAGGCTGATTTCCACAGATAGAGAAGTGTAAAGTAAGTTGTCAAATTAAATTTTGACACCAATTACTAATGGCTTTCTTAGGTTTTTAAGGAATCTTGTCAGTGTAATCTATTTCTTAGGATTTTAAATTCTGCAATTTTTGACATTTTCATGTTTTATGAACTGCTCCAATAATTTAATACCAACCATGACACAACAAATATCAAGAAAGTTTTGTTCACACTTATGGAAAAAGAGTAACTGAAAAATAGGTGTGAGGCAGGTATGAATTTGTCTTACCTCATTCAGATTTCACAATTTATTTTGTCTCAAACTTTTTCACATGTTTCAAAAGAAAGTAGTTCATAATAGACAGAATAATGAATAATAATTTTATGTATAAGATAATGCATATTAGGCTACTTGTCACAATCTGAATAATAAATAGCCAACAAAAAAAGAAATTATTTTCTTTAAGAAAATCACTAGAATTTTTTTTTTTTTTTTTAGGCGAGGCAACCCTTGGTTGACCTCACAGATTGCAAGGACCTTGTCAGTTTACAATCTCTTATTATTTATTTATTTATTTATTTATTTATTTATTTATTATTTATTTTTTATGCCTACAGCATCTAGTCTTCCTAGGTGGTCTCCCATCCAAGTACTGACCAGGCCCGACCCTACTTAGTTTCTGAGATCAGACAGAATTGGGCTTGTTCAAGGTAGTATGGCCGTAGACTTAGAATTTTTAATTGTCAGGTTACTTTAGTGTGTCAACTTCAATTATTATAAAACTTGATAGCATTTTTCTCAGTGTTGATGAATGTGTCATCATACATGAAGTTGCTTGAGCCTGGAATTTGAGTCACATCCAAGTCATCAGCAAATTGTGTTGATTCAACTTCCAAATTATATGAAAAATCTATCCACCTTATCGATCTAACCACACACCATCAACTTTCCTTCCCTGGCCTAGGCAATAACCTCTTGTCTCCTTTCTTACTCTTTTTCTTCAATTCAATTTAGTCTTCATTCAGGAACTAGAGTCTTCATTTCAAATGTCAACATAAGGTGAAAATCGTCAATGGCTTCCCATTGCATAAAGATTAATATCCAGGCTCCTTACAATAACCTCAAAGGCCCTACACTATATTTGTTTTCTGATCTCATCTCTCTCGAAGTTCCAGACCCACTAGTCTTTAATTTTCTCAAAGAAACTATGAACAATATAGATGTCTAACTAATGTACTGTATACTTGAAACTAATTTAAATAAATAAATTTACACATATGTACAAAAAAACACTTTTTCATGATGTAAACTTTTCACACACACGCTCTGTTCTCTTTTTAAATACTTCAAAAAACCTTTTTCCTACTCTTCCTACGACTGACTTTTCTCACACTCCAGGTTTCAACTTAAATACCATCTCTTCATAGAGGGTTTTCCTGAATAACTCTTTCTTGCTTGAAAGAGGTGAATTCTCTTTCACATCTTTTTCAGCCAATAATCCTCCAAACTTGTTATTGTCCAGTATAGCAATACTCATATCGTTGCTTTCTTTATTCATTTGTCCATTTTCCCATTGTTATCTAGAAGCTGAAATATTTACCATATGTCTTTGCATATTTTTGAATAAATACATAAATAAGCGTACAGCCGAAGAGTTTTTACAAATTGTTACCCAAATCAAATAATTGGAGAAGTTCCTCTTCAGCAGCTCAGTTCAGAGTCTGGGCATCAGACCTTTTAGTCCTCCTCGTTGCCTCTGCTCTCCATGGTGGAGAGCATTAGCAACCAGAAAGGTTTTCACATCTCGAACACATTCTTCCCAATTTTAACCATCACACCAGTCTCAATTTTTTTCTATGTGGAAAGTAGCTTTTGATATCTGAAAATTATTTCAACTAATCAAACTATTTTATTATGTCAAATATATTTTATGTCAAAAAACCTAATGCTTAACTGTGCTGGCTTGTCAAAAATAAAATATAACCTTATAAAAAGAGTTAGAGTTGAAATCATTTTCCTGTGGTCCGAAAGTCAGTCAATCTCTTTAAAAAGTTTTTAGCTTCTGGAACTAATATGAGATTTGAGCCATTAATAATATTTGCAGGTAACAATGACTCTAACAAATAGAAACTAGTAAAAGGTATTAACATAGTCCACCATTTATAATCTCTTTAAAAAGTCTTAGGGTCATTAATGCTTCCTTGCAAGCCAAAAAATTACTCATGCTGACAACAGCTCAGAAGTAGCAGGCACAACAGAATAAAGAAATGTGTGCTTTATTGGTACTTTAAGCCATGTTGTTGGATGATCTGTCTCAGATAAATGTTGCCATATTTAAACAAAGTGCCTATGTCACCATTAACAGATAAGAAGTGATGGAGGTCAACAAATTTAAGACAGAGAAATCCCAAATCAGAAAACGCTTTGCTTATTCAACTACTTAAGATAAATTGGTAAGTTTTTAACATCATAAACATCAGAAAAATAATGAATTTATATACCAATACAAATTTTTTTTTACTTTTTTTGTTTTGCAAATCACAATGAAAAAATTTTGCACATTATATTTATTATTTGAAATTCTAGTTAGATATTTAATTTTAATTTTTTGAAATAGTAAGTTCAAGTAAATAAGCTTTATATCTCTCATCCCTCACAAATAATTGTACTACTAGTAAGACCTTATCTTATGATTTCCATTTTTATTGAATGTCGGAATATGATTATTACACCTTACCTTAGTTTATTCAGTTGAAAGATAACCTGATTCTCAATCAATATCTAATGTGCCTTGCACTCTGTTAAGCTCTATGTGAAATTCAGTCAGGTTTCTCCAACCCCTGAAGATAAATCAGGCAAAGGATAAATCTGAGCACCTCAAGCCTCATATTCATTGCCCATTTAGCCCCTGAGAAATCTCTAGTTTCCCTTGGAAGTAATGCTGCCTTCTCAGTTTGCTTCAGAAATGTCTTGGCTCAAACACACAGACTTCATCTCCATTGTCTCTGAAAAGTCTTCTTCGAAACAGGAAGGACTCAGTGGAGCTGCCATGAGAAAGAGCCATGATATTTCTCCTGATATTTCTGCTACATGCCACGGGCTTTTTCTTAGGACACTTCACCTTTAGACACTTCCAGTTGCACATGGCTGAAAGCTTCCACTGTATTTTTATTACAAGGAGTATTCAACCTGATTAGCAGAAAAAATATAGCTGTAAAAGTGTGGTATCAAATTGAGCCAGACTGAAATTTGAATCAATCTGACTCTAATGTTGGCTTTTTAATGAACATATTCCTTGAAATTATGATTCACATAGTATTAAGATATGACTAACTTGCTGTTAAGAACATACTAACACCATATATTGGTTTAAAAAATATATTTCTATTAGTTTATAGATACCATCTTCACATTAACTGCTAGCATCCATAGAAATGATTCTTTTATAAGACATTTTTTCACCACTATTTTGACAATATTAACTTTGAGATTTTGTTAGATAATTTTTTCCAGATTAATGAAGTATCTAAATATCAGAGAGAAGATATTGTAGATGTAAGATCAAAATCTTTAAAAAAATTTTATAAGAATTTATTAGAGCTTATTTGAGCCAAACAGAGGACACACCTAGAAGCAAGATCTCAACATACTGAGAAGAATGCTTCCCAGAATGACAGTTTGAAGTTTCTTTTATTCATTTGGAATTAAAAAAGGAGTGTAAGGAACATTCAATGAAAGTGGGGAAGGCAGGGATTGGCTTGCGGGACAGTTAACCAGAATTTGTGTTATCTTAAGGGTGGTTTTGCTTCAGAGAATTCTGAAAAGAGGCATTTCGAGGTGTATTAAGATTATGTGCTCTTCTGAGGGATATGAAATAGGGGATTGCTCTGTAATTTCATAACCTAGATACACAAGAATGATGGACAGGGTTTCCTTAAGGCAAAAATAAACCTTTTACTAAAGAAGTTGTATATCTGGAACATGACTACCTAACATGACATGCTTAAGTTAGGAATTTATGATCAGATCACTCTATGAGGCTACTTTTATTAGATTTATTACAGTGCCCCTTTTCAGCCACATTTCCTCCTTTTATCCACAAATTAGTCTGAAGGATGCATTGATGACTAATCTTTTGTTTGGACAGTGTGGTCTCACATTCTAGGAAGGCTCATTCCTAGGAAATCTCAGTATCGATGTCATCTTTGTTGAAATGGTGGACTACGGGGGATGGGGAAATAGCGTAACCATAGGATGTAAGTTAAGGCCAAATATTCCAAAAAGGGGAGGGCAGATAAATACACTCTCAGTACACTCCCAAGGAAAGCAGTCAGGTCTTATAGACCTCATCGTGAAAAAAAACTGGATCATTTCTATTCTTTGAGCTATCATGGTTTGAGTTTTGCCTTCTGTCTCATTTTTCTGTATTTTCTATCTAGTATAACATTTATATAAGCCATAAAAAAAGTATTAAAGTTATGTTATACATTCGGTAATCACAAACAGTTGGACTATAAAGAAAAACCTGAAGAACGAGTATAATGATTATTATGGGCAATATTGTTAGCCAACAGGTTAAAAAAAATCAAACAAAATGGTTTTTGGGTTCAACATCAATCCATAGGTATACAGGCCTCATGAAAGTCTTGGACGTTTTCCACCTCTGTCGTCAGTGGCTTTTTGTACTTGAGGAATCTTCCAAGCAGAGGTGAATGTCAGAGACTGGGGTTGATGTCCATGCCTGATTAGGTGCCTTTTTTCGATGAGATATGCGAATCCATAAGTTAACCCCTTTAAGTTTAGCCTCACATGGATTTGTTAGTAATACCTGACAAGGTCCCTTCCAAGAGGTTGGAAAGAGGCTTTTATTTGATGTCTCTTTCTGTAAACATCTCCTGGTTATAAGCCATGGTCTTTTAAGTCTTCATCTCCCAGGAGTGCACTATAAAATGAATCAATTATTAATTTATCAATTTTTTAAAGCTGGTTAATAAGTCTTTGACAATAATGCAGAGTATCTCCTATTAGTAATTTGGTCCATATGCCCCTTTATCTAGGTGCATAAGATGACCTACTCAGTTAGGAATTTATGATCCGATCACCCAGGGAGATTTCTTTAAGTCAATGGACTTGTCAAATTTATCACAGAACCCCATTTTTTATTCACATAGCCTTCGTTAAAGTCTGAAATTTCCAGGAAGACTTGAGCCATTAAAACAAAACAAAACAAAACAAAACTATCCAGATTTAGCTTTCATATCTCTTAGAGGCTTATTAAGGATAACAGCACTAAGTATTTGTTTACAACTGAATTGCTAGAAATGTAATCCAATACACTCCCAAGGAGGCAATCTGTCAGGAAAAATCTTGCACAACAAATCTCTGTGGAAAGATCTGACACTGTCGTGAGCTCTCTTGATTTCTCTGATGCCTAGAAACAGAACATAGTCTACGTTTTGGAGGTATCCCCTGATTTATGTGGGAATGCTGAGGCCACTTTCCTGGCTCAACAATTTGCTCTTTATTACTTTGCTACTGTTATCTTTGTTATGCTTATCTGTTTCAAACCCATGAGCTATTAATTTACCTGAATATTCTTTTAAAGTCATTCCCTTAGCAGGACAAGTTATGTGAAAATTAGTTCTTTAAAACTAACAATTGAATCTAAAGGAAAATTCTTAAATTTAATAGGAAAGTTTATAGTAATTACATATATTTTTATCGACTGTTATCTAAAAATTGTTTGTTTGTTTGTTTTCCTCTAAATGAGCATGGTAGAACTTTAAAAATGTCCTCCCTCAAATTACCCATTCTAATACTTGGGACTGTGAATCTGATGATATTTCATGTGAATAGGTTACATCTTATGGCAAAAAGATTTTACATATACCATCAAAATGCTGGATCCATTTACTTTAAAATAGAGACTATTTTAGATTATCAGGTGGGCCTAATCTTATCATACACAGCCTTTAAACGCAGAGAGTTTTCTTCAGCTAGTAGGAAAAGGAGAAGTCAGAGAAATTGGAGCCTGATATCGACACACAGTTGTTGGCTTGAAGATGGAGGTCATGCGCAGGGACTGGAGTGGTCCCCAGGGACTGGAGAATGGTCCCCAGGGGCTGAGAGTGGTCCCTGGCCGACAGTCAGTAAGGAAAAAAGCATCCTTCAAATCAAAGAACTAAATTCAGCCTACAACTTAAATGAACCTGAAAAAGATTCTTCCCCAGGGCCTTCAGAGAAAAGCTCATCCCTGCCTACACCTTGATTTTGGCATTGTGAGATCAGGAGCAGAGATCCCAGTTGATCTACCCTGACTTCTCTGTTCTATAGTACTTTGAGATAATAAATGAGTGTTGTCTCAAGCCACTAAATCATCAAATGGCAAAAGATAACGAATACAACAATAAAAGGAATTGACCTTTGGATTCCTTCTTAGAAATCATTGTAATAAGATTTAATGTATTTACTCAAAATATCAGATCTTTTATTAATTTCCTTGGAATGAATTTATTAAAGATTTTCTTTATATTGTCCAATTAGACAATATCTATCACTTCAATTTATAGGCATTTAATAATTATGTTAAAGTGTGTTAGTCAAGCATAAAAGTAATTAAAAATACAATATGAGCAGTAGCTATAAAACATTAGGCTTAAACTTTAATGAATATTTAAAATGAAATACTTACTTTTTTAAAAGTTTAGACATTTGATTTTTGTAACTCTTGGCCTCTATCTTATCTCTAAGCTCTAAGAAAAAAATATATAGAATGGTCCTTATAAAACCAATTTTAATTAGGTGTGTTATTTTTTAATTCTATTAAAATCTAGAATCTCACATGGAAAAAAATGCTACAGAGTATTGTATATATTTACTCTATTTTTTTCTTAAATAAATCAATTTCAGGGCAATGTATATCGAATAGCACTGTGTTATATATTAAATCAATTCTAACATTCTTTCTGTGCTCTCATTAAACTCTTTTGAAAATCAGTTCAAATTATAAATTAAGTATAGTGAAAAGAATTTTACTTTGAAAGAAATCATCTGTTTCATCAGAGAAAGGTTACTCTATTTCTTATCCCTTCATTTTGCTCCCCAAAGTTCCCTTATTAGTTTCTCAGATTCAAGTCTCTTCAGTACTGAGAGAATTAATGAAATAATGGCTCAGCAAGATACATATCACCTTTTTAATTATTATTATAGATTTCTGAGTCCCTAAGACATCATTTGAGGCTTTATATCCCATTGGATTAGTGTTATTTAAAAGGCCTTGAATCATTAAATCAAGTAATTAATTCAGTGCTCTTATAATTAGTATATAAATTGTTTCCTTTTCTATTCTGTCTTTTCAACCAGGGTAAGATTTATGGGTAAATTGAGGAAGTGCCTACATATGAAGCAATTTGAGGGATGTTTTATTATTCCTAAATATTACCACTTCCTTCAAAACTCCTTCCACAAAACTCCTGTTTCTGAAGAAATTTTTTTGGGCAGAGATATAAAATGTCATTCATTCATCTATTCATCTATTTATTTATTCTCTTAATAAATTTTATGGAACATTTGTATAGATTACAGAGGATAAATTAGTGGACAAGAAATATTTGTTGCATTTCTATTCCATTTTGAAAATAGAGAAAATGATTGTAGTAATACATAACATGTGCTTACTTAATAGATAACAAGAGAATAATATGGGAACATGAGTATTGTCTTAAAGTATTAGATTTTTCATAAGATGTGAAATCTAAGGAGAATTTTGAAGAATAATGTAAGTTAGATAAATGAGGGAAGAGTAGTTACATTTATATTTTTTAAACCTTTTCTGGGTATAGCAAAATAAACTGTATGTGTAGATTGTGGGATTGATTAGAGAAATTATGGTACTTTTGTACCTTTGAGGAACAGCAAGCTTGGTACCTTTGGCAACATACAAAACCATGTAGTCCACATGGCTGGAGAGTAGAGTATATAGCTGGATTTGAAGTTGAAATGTTGTTAGAAATATAAGATTATCCATATCATAAAGAGCTTTGCCATGTTAAGAAATTTGGAGGGCACATCTTACCAATATAATTTAACAGTCTGTCTTGATGTTTTGCCTCTTTAGATTATCATCACAGTATTAAAAGTAAAAAAATTAATTTCTCATGATGTAGAAATACTTTGGAAGTTATAATAAAAAATATCCCTAAGCAGAAAAATTATTTTTAATGCTTTCTTAAAATATTTTATGTCTGTTTTAACAAATTTATTATTTTACGTGTGCCAATAGTGGCATAGTAGTTTGTATTGTAATAACCTTTACATAGATAGCAAATATAAAATGTGGACAATAAATTTTTTTAAAAAATTAAGGCACTAAAGGGTGAGAAAAAGGGCAGAACTGAAGGAGAGTCAAATCTTAGAAGAGGATATTTGAACTATGTGAGATTTGCATTTATGTGGCGTTTTGCATGAAGGGTGCCTTGGTCCTTATGGCTCAGGATAGCAGGAACTCAACTAAAAAAAACCCAGGTAATTGATTTGAGTCAGCAGATGGAGATTGGGATTGCCTGGGTAGCAGTAGTGTCAGGGAAAATATACTAGAAAGTACAGAGCTGCAGAAAAGGTGATTCAGAATATCTATCTGGGTGTAATACCATCCAGATACTTGGCTGACTGATAAATGAGGTATTTTATATGAAGCTTTTCACTGAGAGCCTGTTGCTAACATTAACTGAATGGCTGAAAAAACTTAATGGAGAGTTTAGCTATTTCTTACCACATGGGCAGTGTTTAGATTGCCCAGTGAAGTTAACTGCCTCTTACTACATAAATCAATACTTTTCGGAGGAGGAAAACAAAATCCACAATCTCTGTAATACCGTCCACATTGTCCAGTATACAATAAAAAATTATTAGTTATATAAAGAAACTACAAAATGGGACTTATAGTAGAGAGAATATGCTGCTAACAGAAACAGATCTTTATATTTATCAAGGAGGGGAATTTTAAATTGTATCAGAAGGTGTGACTGTTACTTTAGCTAATATAAATCTGTTTAAGGACATACCCGATAGATAAACTTGTGTAATCTAACGTGTTGCCAAATGACATTTATCATATATGTCCATTTAAACCCAATAGTGTTTTTTGGTACAAATGCATTTTTAATTGTGTAAATGGAATTGGTTTTGTATCTCTCTGCTTTTTGCTTCTTTTGTTGAATCGAATGTTTGTATTCATACATCGAACTATGTGTACTTCTATACAAGACTTCAAATATTTGCATCCTTGACATTTTACTTCTCTCTATTCCAGGGATGTCCACACTGACTGATTGTATTTCCACCACAATAAGAGGTACATCCTGGCGTATGCCCTTTATAGCCTTATGTGGTAATTTCTTGGAGTATATATCCAAGAGTAAAATTCTTCAATCATAAAGTACATGAATACTTAATTTGTGTGAATATTACATAGCTCTCCAAAATGATTGTACTAATCTACACTTCTACTAATAGCACATAAGATTTCCAATTTGTATTGCTGGTCATAAGGGTACACACTATCCTCCAAGAGCCTGTATCAGTTATTCTTCCTTCCAGAGCTTTCAGAGTAACCGCCTGATGTAAATAGATTGTCCACAATTTTGTCATCTGTTGGATAAATGAAATCTACAAAAAGGTATCTTTATGAATATTGAAAATAGAGTGTTAGTTTTTTTGATTGCCTGCTGGTTTCAAACTGCAAGCATATCTTCACCAAAACTTGGCGAAATTTTAAAATTTCATGTGTACATTAATTTGTATCTATCTAATACACATGAAATAAAATTTCTACAGATTTAGTTTGGCAATTAATTTGACCATCTCTTCAGTAAGGTTATTAGCTTTCAGGATTTCCTTTTCTCTAAATTAACTATTCATAACCTTTGCTAATTTTTCTGACAGACTTGTCTTTTCTAGTTGATTAAGAGTAGCCCTACATATATTCCACATATTAATCTATTGTCATTTTTGGACATTACAAATTCCATCTACCAGAGGATCATGTGCTTAATAAATTTGTCCATGGTATACTATAGTGAATATAAAACTTTAATTTTGATGTAAATTTATGTTTATATTTCCTTATGATTTGTTTCTGAAATTTAATTTGTGAAGTTCTCTACCTTAGGTCACAAAAATATTCCTCTAAGTTTTATTCTAATAGCTTTGTAGTTTTTCCTTTCACTTTTATGTCTTTATCCATCAGAAGTCCACTTTGGTGTCTATTTCTCTCTTAATTAAAACTAAAGAATACTGAAGACAATTTGTTCTAGCCTAAGTTTAATTACCAATTTGCATTGCTAGTCATGAGGGTACGCGCTGTCCTCCAAGAGCCTGTATCAGTTATCCTTCCTTCTAGAGCCTTTGGATTGACTGCCTGATGTGAATCAGTTGTCCACAGCTTTGTCATCTGTTGGGTAAATGAAACCTACAGAAAGGTACTTCTATGTAGATAAAAGTAGAGTGTCAGGTTTTTTGATTACCTGCTGGTTTAAGACTACAAGCAGGATATTTAATGTTGAACACTTCGCGATAAGGCAGAGCCATGCTAAAAACAAACAAACAAAATAAAACAGGAAACAAAACCCCAAAGCCTCATTCTAAGTATCATGGAATAATGATCTATCTCACTTTATCTTTCCTTCTCTATGTCTCAAACTCCTCTCCTATATAACCATAGTTTATTATATATGTGCTTACCAACTAGGAAGAGCATTTATATACAACAGTTCTAGGAGTTTCTGATTCAAAAGGATTCAACCAGAGCCTGAATTTCATCGTTTCTATACTAATTTTCTATTATATTTGAATTTGATCTATCTTATGGTAGTTATATTTTGAAATTTTATCTTTAATCTGACATATTCTGTTCCATCACAATATGCCAAAAATATTTTCATTTTTTAATGTATGGTTGTAGATTTATGACAAATATTACACTTAGAAATTTGCCTTAGATGAAGATTAAATGGGACAGTTTAAAACACAGAAAATATTCTGTGATGAAAAAGACAATGCTTTTCTGATTTATTCTTCTGTAAGCTTTTCTTTAAAGATTTGCAAAAAGAAAAGAATTGTAAATAGATTCATATGTACATTATCTGCACTTGTAATTTCCTTTGTCGTTTTCATTTTCCATGTTAATATAACTTTGCTTGAAAATTCTTTGATTTAGTATTACATCTTTCTCTGTTTTCTGTTTCTCTCAAGCGTCACCTTCCACTTCTCTGACTTTCCTGCGTTTAAAGTGAATTTTTTATAGGTAAAATTTAGAGAAAGAGATATGGATGCATTATAATATTATTAAGATAGTCCTCTGAACCATCTCACAGGAAAATATTTTAAAATAAGTACCAAGTATATATTGCAATTGAAATTTCAGTGGCAGGAACACCGTAAAATAGTAAAATAAAATTGTAACTCTTTTTTGAATATGAAATTACAGTATAATGTAAGGGTCAATGGCCAAGTCACTAACACTAAAGATTCAGTTTATGATAACATACAATTTAGTAATAACACAAATTTATCCAAGTTTCTAAGCCTTATGTAAAAAGAAAACTAGGAGGGCAAAAGGTCTTACGTATTTTGAGAATGTACAGAATCGATCTTCAGATAGTCACCCTTGAAATATGAAATGGCTTCCATTGTAAAACACACACACACACACACGCACATCCATGTGTACACACTCACACACACCAAAGATACATCAGAACATTATTCCTTCAAAACACATTTAAAATACATCAACATGAGTTATGATAGAACTGTATCTATTAACGAGGCTTTAGACATTTTTTTCCTGATGCCATTGAATTTCAGTGGTTTTTATTATCTGTGTAAGAAAATATTATAGCTGTTGAAATTATTCCTGTTTCATCTTAAACTAATAATAATCAAAATTACTATAAATGATTTAGACTGCATGACAGATAAAGTGGTGGTAATGAAATTGTGGAGTTAATGCATTGTACAGATCAGAATTTTTGGAGTTATGTGTAGAAAGGCAAATTAATAAGAAATAAGGATAATGCATTTGGATATAGACTTTCATAAATCTTTTTTCTGAACAGCAGTAGGAATTTACAGAGGATACATCTAAACTGTAGACAGTGCTCCAAAGATAATCATGGCTTAGAAATTTATTATAGAATAGTGTTTAAGTTTTTATGTTGAGATGGATTCCTGGTATAGGATTTAATATATTCAAATGATTATGGTCATATTAAAAACAAAACAAAACAAAACCAAAACTCTTATGCACCCACTAAAGGCAGAAATTTTGCATCTCCTAATTGTTAAAGCTTCTCTTCCATATGTGAAATAACCATTACTTGCGTTGACCTTCAGTTTCAAATTCAGACTGATCAAGCATAGAAATCCTGTCTTGATCTTTAACTCAGCAGAATTTCTTTTATCAAAATCAGTCAGTTTTATATTTTGTTAAAGAAATGGAAAACAAATGCAAAATTTGTGTTTCTTGTGTGGTGTATAATGTCAGTACCTTTTCAACATCCTTTCCAATCTCCTTAAAGTTTAGGTTCTCCACTGGTTCTACCAATTTTGATCTGATGTATGTGAGAAGTGAGGAAGGGTGCAGGATGTTTATTTTACCAGATTTGATCATAGTAGTGAAAAAATGGTTTTGAACCTAGAACTTTCTGATTTTACAGCTTACTACAGCACTTTTCTGTATCACAGCTGTGGTTGCAATGGTAATAGCAGCAGCCTCCTACATAGGTAGTTCTTGAAGAAGCAGTGTTAGCTTTCCCACATATGTCAGTGGTAGAGAACTTGCCCAGGCTTTATTCAGTGTGTTCCTTGTAGAGCTTGCTCCCTTAGCTCCCCTCCTCCCCATGGTTTTGTATGCACCTATTAAAACGTTCTGCATAACATGAACCATACAGAGGTCTGAGAAGTGTTTGTAGTCACTCAGATTCAAAGAAAAGAGAAATCTGTGCTTGTCTCTTTTATCTGTTCTGACTGGTTTTGACACTAGTAAAAATAACTTACTATTAGTAAATGGGACACTATTCTGACATCATACCACAGACTGCCAAAATAAAACAAGATTGGCATAAGGAATACATAAACTCTGTGGCTGGCACGTTCTTGCAACTGTGTTAGAGAGCTTAAAGAAAAAAAAATTACCATTTTATGTTTTGTTCTTCAGATCAAAACAAGTTCAGGAAATTAGTTTCTGTGACTACCCAAAAATCATTTCTTATTTTTTTCATCAAAACTTGTTTTAATATTTACAATAAAATTAATGACTGTTCTAGTTGAGGCATACTAGGAACAAAGTCATAGAAATGAAATTTCAAACTCCTAAGTTTTCTCTTTAATATTGGTGCTAAATATCTTAGAGGAAAACTCTATTTGGGATAAGATTGAGGAAATAGTGATGAGCTTCTTAGTGTAATTTTTACTAAAACTAAACAAGATTACTTAATACAAACATGTTCATGAATTTAAGTCTTTGGAAAATAATTATAGGCCATCATTTGGCTAAACAAGCCTTCATATTTTTCTTGATCCCAGCAGATTTCTAAAGTTTGAATGAGTTTTCCAATAAAAGTTGTCAGAATTTCATGACCTTCTCAACTAATTATACTTACAAATAGAACTTTATTATCAGATATCTACAGTAAGTATACATTTGGACAAATTTTTATTTGTTTTGTTTTGTTATTGATTGACTGATTGATTATAAAATTTGCCACATTTACAATTTTTAAGTATATACTTCAATGGCATTAATTGCCATCAACACTATTTATTTCCAAAAAGTTTACCATGTCCCCATATAAAAACTCTGTACTCATTAAGCCCAAATTCACTATTATCCCCCTTTTCAAAGCCCCTGGTAGCATCTAATCTACTTTCTGTCTTTATGAATTTATCTATTTTATATATTTCATACAAATGAAATCATACAATATATTTTTTATGTCTGACTTATTTCACTTAACATAATGTTTTCAAGGTACATCCCTGTTGTAGCACATATAAGAACTTTATTTCTGAATATATTCTGTTTTATCTATATACCACGTTACCTTTATCATTACTTTTATGCATCATCAGCTCACAGACATTTGGTTTGCTTTCACCTTTTGACTATTATGAAAGATGCTTCTATGAACATTTGTGTCCGCATATAGCTATCCTAACTGGCGTGATATGATACCTTATTATGGTTTTGATTTGTATTTCCTTAGTGACTAATAATGTTGAGAAACTTTTAATGTGCTTCGGGCCATTTATATATATATATTTTTATATATATAAAAATATTAAAAATATTATTAAAAAATATATATATATATTTTTTTTTGGTGGGGGAATGTCTACTCAAGGCTGCTTTTGCTCATTTTTTAAAATTGGATCATTTGTCTTTTTGTTGTTGAGTTGTATTTTTTATATAATTTGGGTACTAGACCCTTATCAAATACATAATTTGCAAACATTGTTCCTATTTTGAAAGTTGTCTTTTTTTACTTTATTGATAATGTCTTTTGATCCATAAAGGTTTTTAATTTTTATGAAGATTAATTTATTTTTTTCTTTGCTGCTTGTTTATTCAATGTAATAACTAAGATATCTTGTCATAGCCAAGATCATGACTACTCTTACATTTTTTTCTTAGAGTTACAGTTTTAGCACTTATATTGAAGTCATTGATCCATTTTGAGTTAACTTTTATGAATGGTGTGAAGTAGGAGTTCACCTTTATTCTTTTGCATGTGAATATTCAGTTGTCCAAGCAATATTTATTGAAGAGACTATTCTTTTTCTATTGAATAGTATCCTTGTCAAAAATCAACTGGTCAAGGATATGAGGTATTATGGTAGACTCTCAATTCTACTCTAATGGTCCAAATATGTCTATCTTTATTCTACTAGCACACTATCTTGATTACTGTAGTTTTGTAGTAAGTTTTGAAATCATGAAATGTGAGTCTCCCACCTTTGTTCTTCTTTTTCAAGATTGTTTGGGCTATTTGAGATCATCTCCAATTTTATATAACTTTGAGTATCGGCATTTAAATTTTTGAAAAAACTTTGTCATAATTTTGATATTGTGTTGAAACTGTAGATTGCTTTGGGTAATCTTGGCATCTTAACAATATTAAGTCTTCCAATCCACAAAGCAAAAATTACTTCCCATTTATGTAGCTTTTTAGAATTTCTTTCAACAATGTTTTATAGTTTTCAATGCACAAGTCTTTCACTTAGTTAAATCTGTTCTGAGGAATTTAATTTTTTTGGATGCTTTTCTTAATTTCCTTTTTGAATTGTTTATTAATGTATAGAAACAGCTGGGTTTTGAGGGTTGTCTTGTATACTACAACTTTTCAGAATTTGTTTATTAGGTTTAGTAAAGTGTGTCTGTGTGTGTGTGTGT